>NC_091012.1:126719975-127023006 GCF_041146395.1 Eulemur rufifrons
ATCCTCTTTCAGGAAGTGGTTTTTTCAAAAATATGCAACCCTTCTGAACAACTGCAAAGGAAAATACACTTATAGACACCAACCATGTAAAACGAGACCTGGGTGTGAGCAGGTGGAGAAGTATCATTGTGGGTGTATACGTCTTTCTCAGGATGCACATATCCTGTGTCATTAGTCATGCCAAGGAACTTATATTTAGTCAAAAGAATCTAAATTTAGTCAACAATCTCCTAAAGTAAAATGTTTCTTTCCTTCTACAACACTCGAGCTAACTCACAAGAAACTTTCCATAGTGTGTTGCAATATTTATGCTACAAAAATGCCCCCTCGTCTGTTTTCCCACTCCTTTTTTCAGTCAATATTCCCATGCATAGTATTTTCAAGCTGTTGCTCCACTTCTCAGAAACTTCAGCATTCCCTCCTGCAAGTCAAAAATCTCACAAATGGATTTCAACATCCCTCATCTGCCCATCTCACTCCTGTCATCTCTCACCAACAGCCCTGTTCATTCCTTCCTTCCAACAAAGCCAAGCTACATGTATTCAGTCTTCCCCTTGGAACTTCACTCCAAGCACCTCCAGATTTGCAGTCTCTCCCATTCCCCACCCTTCCAAGTTCAACTTAGAGCCCCTGTCTTCCAGAGTGGACAAGCTAGCTGTTTCATACTGTGTAGCATGCACTTATGAATAAACCCTCTACTTTGTGTATTACTATTTTCAATCATTGGCACTGTTTGCAAATATTTTTAACTACACCACAGCAGAAGCTATATCATCTCTAGTTGGGAGTTGACCTTTAATACCCTGCTTTCGTGATAAGCACATGGCAGCACAGTAATTTTTGCCTGAAAATATGTGTTCCGTGGCATAGGCAATCCCCTAACGCCTGCGCTTAATCAGTTCGAGGGTTGGCATTGGCCCAAATCTCCAAACACAAATCTCTGGTTTCATCTAATATCCTTATAAACACATATTAACTGCCGGTAATGTGCTCATTATCTGGGGAGTCTAGACAGTGGACTGTTCAAAGATTTGGGTGTGAGTGGACCCATGGAGCCATGTAATAGCCAACTGCACTCAAAACACCTGAATTAAGATGTATCAAGAAGCTGAAGCTAAATAAAACTATGTCCTGCTCCAACAGTCCTTACATACACCAGGGCTCTTAATCTTTTTACATCCCTTGCACAGTCTGTTGAAACCTACAGACCATTGTTAGAATAATGTTTATAAGTGCATAAAATAAGAAGTATAGGTTTACAAAGGAAACCAGGTATTTGGAAATACAGTTAACAGTTTTTTTACTATGCAATATTATTTATATGTGCTACTTCATTAACTTATTAAATAACAAGACCTAACATTGAGTCTAACAATTACTATAAATTTAAAGTAATGATGTATGTACATAATATTTCAAAATATCTGTAACAAGATCTTAAAAGTCATGATTCCTATTGGTAACAAAGTCACAGGTACTGCTACTATTAATAGTACCAGGGTTTGTTGCCTACATTCATGATTAAAGAAAATCCTAAGGTTCTGTCAGAGGATAGTGAAAAACAAAGGTGCATTTTTTTTCCCATTCAAGTCCCTGAATTCTATTAACAGCTGTCTTGGGGGCTATGGACCCAAGTTAAGGATCCTCTAGGGATGAGAGAAAGAAAAGAGAGAAGGCCGGGCGCGGTGGCTCACACCTGTAATCCTAGCACTCTGGAAGGCTGAGGCAGGAGGATCGCTTGAGCTCAAGAGTTCAAGACCAGCCTGAGCAAGAGCGAGACCCCATCTATACTAAAACTAGAAAAAATTGGCCAGGCATGGTGGCACATGCCTGTAGTCCCAGCTACTCGGGAGGCTGAGGCAGGAGGATTGCTTGAGCCCAGGAGTTTGAGGTTGCTGTGAGCTATGATGACACCACTGCACTCACCCGGGCAACAGAGTGAGACTCTGTCTCAAAAAAAAAAAAAAAAAAGAGGAGAGAAGATAGGGAAATTAGTGGGAATATTTTTTAAAGTGGCATCTAGAGAGGATCTAGAACAGCCTAAGTGGACACTGTTTCTTATTTTCATCAATTCCCCTTTCTTCTTCTCTCTCTTTATATAGGAGTGATTTAAAAATCACATGGCCCTGAATGGATGTGTTAGGATGTATTATCTGGCCCATTAGATTATCAAGACCCTCCAGGGTTTAGGGTCATTACAAAGGTCTGGCGACAAAAGTTGGGAACATGCACAGATGTCCTAATCCTCTGTTTTTACCTCCACGTTTGCCTCTTTCAGGATCAGCTTCCTTATTTACAGGCATGACATGACTTTGGTGAAAAACTAGATTATAGTATTTTACTTTAACAATGCTGCTAAAGTTGCCTTACCAATTAAAGTTGTCATTTGGCTAGGGTGCTAGCATTTCTTAAGCATCTACTATGTGCCAAGTGTTTTTTTTTAAATGTTAATCTAATCCTTGTGACATGAATGGCAATAACAGATTCTATTTATTGAACCTTGTGCAGAAGATTTCCCGCGCATCTCACTGCACTCATCCAACAGTATCACCAGATAAGAAACCGAGGCTCAGAGAGAAGTGGCTTACCCACATTCACACAGCTGATAAGTGTCAGAATCCCAATGTTTTTTTTTTTTCCCCCAGAGGCCTAACTTGAACCCCATCCTGCAAGTTCTTATTTTTTCTTGTCTGTAACTCGCACAAGATCACACCGCCAGGGAGTCTCAGAAGGGTTCAGGCCTGTCTCAATGCCCATGTCCCTATCCTGTCTCCCTGAGGCCCAGAACACATGTGGAGAATGACTGACGACTCCTCTTCCCCTCCTGTCAGGGTCAAGCCCCAGCTGCATCTCAGGGATCTTCTGTGACAGCATGGAGAACCCCAGGCCCAGGTGAAGATGGAGAAAAAAGAAAAGCCACTCCTCCCCACCCAGCCAGCTGCCTCCACCACTGCACCTAGCCACGCATGCTTTCTCTCCTTTCTTCAGCAAGTATTTACTGAGCACCTGCTACATAGCAGCCACTATGCTTGGTGCTGGGGTCACAGCAACACCCAAAATGGACAAGGTTCTGGCTCTCGTGGAGTTTACCATCTGCGGGGGTGGCAGTGAGCATAGGCGAGAAGAGCAAGTAAGCAAGTACACAAATAAGATCATTTCAGATGCTTATAAGTACCACAAAGGACACAAATACAGAGGGACTAAAGATAGGGGTAGCGGACTATTTTTAATAAAGTTGTTCTCTGTCCCTCTCTAGCACTGAAATCCATTTATTCCCAGACAGCTCACCTTTCTAATGGCCCATTCAACACTCTAGAGCAGCACTGTCTGATAGAAATATTATCAGCCACATGTATAATTTTTAATTTTCTTGTAGCTACATTTAAATAAGTAAAAAGGAGGTTGGATTGTGTTTAATAATATATTTTATTTACCTTAATATATCTTAAAATTATCATTTCTACATGTAATCACTGATTATAAATGAAATCAATTTATTAATGAGCGTTTACTCTTTTTAAAATGAAGTCTTTGAAATTTGGTGTATATTTTATGCTCACAGTATGTCTCAATTCCAACTAGCCACATTTCAAGTACTCAAAAGCCACATGTGGCTAATGGCTACCCTATTGAGAAGTACAGCTGTACAGTATTGATTACAATACCTACTGGAACACTTTGTGATCTACAGATTATAATTCCCATGAGGATAGTCTAGGAGGCCTTATCCATCTTTGTACTATATCCTGTGTCTAACACAATGCCTCTTGCTAGATGCAAATGAGGAAGTATAAATTCTGGTTGTTATTAACAACAATCTTATGACCAAACAGATTTAGAAAGAAACATGACACGGTAGATCAGTGGATGTCAGAGTTGAGAGAGAAAGAAATGTGATCCTTAATAACATGGTTCAGCTGTTGGATCAACCCTTACCTGAAGTCCACATAATTACTAGACTTTCTGGTTACATAAGCCAGCATATTTCTTTTATTGGTTAAGCCAGTTTGAGTTGGGGTCTCTATTACTTGTGACTGAAAGCAATTGGTGCCAGGAAAATAAAACAGGTACTCAGTAAATAAAACTATTTTCAAAGATCAATTAGTACAATCAAAAATGCCGGGCATTTCAATGTATTTGAAGCAAGTGCATTTCCCCTAAATGAAGTATCATACAACTCAGAACAAGTGTGGCCGGGCACGGTGGCTCACGCCTGTAATCCTAGCACTCTGGGAGGCCGAGGCGGGTGGATCGCTCAAGGTCCGGAGTTCGAGACCAGCTTGAGCAAGAGCGAGACCCCGTCTATACTAAAAAAATAGAAAGAAATTATCTGGCCAACTAAAATATATATATAGAAAAAATTAGCCGGGCATGGTGACGCATGCCTGTAGTCCCAGCTACTCGGGAGGCTGAGGCGGTAGGATCGCTTCAGCCCAGGAGTTTGAGGTTGCTGTGAGGGAGGCTGACGCCACGGCACTCACTCTAGCCCAGGCAACAAAGTGAGACTCTGTCTCAAAAAAAAAAAAAAAAAAAAAGAACAAGTGTAATGAACAGAGCTGGTTCTTACAGAGCATACCCAACTTATTTGTATGATAATATGAACCACTAATGACAGAACAGCTACATTAAAGCTATAGGGGAAGAGATCAGATCTTAAAATCAAATGCTTAGAGCAAGTATGAGTCAAAAGTAAGACAAGGACACACACTTGGGGTGGAAAGGGACACACAAGAAGAAAACCTAAGAAGCTGTCAGAACTGGAACACAAGCTTTTACACATAGTGGCCATTCTCATGGCCTCTTTTGCTTATTTAGCTATTTAGAAAGAGAACATATCCTAGAGATATATTCACATTTTCCATAAATCCTTCAGAAAAAAATTATTTCTATTTTGTTTTGACTTTTTTAATTTTTATGGATACATAATAGTTGTGCATATTTATGGGATACATGTGATTATTTCTTTTTTTTTTTTTTTCTGAGACAGAGTCTCACTCTGTTGCCCAGGCTAGAGTGCCGTGGCATCTGCCTAGCTCACAGCAACCTCAAACTCCTGGGCTCAAGCGATCCTTCTGCCTCAGCCTCCTGAGTAGCTGGGACTACAGGCATGCACCATCATGCCTGGCTAATTTTTCTATATATATTTTTTTAGCTTTCCAGATCATTTCTTTCTATTTTTAGTAGCAATGGGGTCTCACTCTTGCTCAGGCTGGTCTCGAACTCCTGACCTGAAGCGATCCTCCCACCTCGTCCTCCCAGAGTACTAGAATTACAGGCATGAGCCACCGCACCCAGCCTATGATTATTTCTTATAACAATACAATGTGTAATGATCAAATATGGGTAATTTGGATATCTATCACCTCAACCATTTATCATTACTTTGTGTTGGGAACATTCCAAATCTACTCTTCTAGTTATTTTGAAATATACAATAAATCATTATTAATTATAGTTACCCTATTGTGCTACTGAGCACTAGACCTTATTCCTTCTAACTGTATCTTTGAACCCATTACCCAGCCCCTCTTTATTTGAAGTGAATTTCTCCTGACAATTGCTAAAATTTTTTAACCTGACAACTTCTTCCCTCCCCTCACACTCCATGTACCACGCACCCCCATCTGTGTTCAAATGGTGTATAAGAATAGGAAAAATGTGAACAAGAAAATTTCAAGTAAAATTATTTCATTTTACATTCCAAAAGTCTTCAATCCAGGCCAAAATCTTCATGAAGCACCCCTTTGCACACACAAGACTACAGTGACATATGTATAATTTGGTAATTTGTTGCTTCTTATGTGACCACATTCAAAACAGCCAACATGATCTGAGAAAAGTAGGAATTTTCTCTGAGTGGGCACACCCAGTTTATATAGCAAACGCACTTAAAATTACAGCAACTGAGTTTTCCCTTGGAATAAAAATCCCACCACAATGGATGGTTGGTCCTTAGCACTCCCCCAACCCCGCCCCGCATTCCCACTTTTACCAGACTAACATCATCTGTTTCAAAGAATTTAATAGGCCGGGTGCAGTGGCTCATGCCTGTAACCCTAGCACTCTGGGAGGTCAAGGCGGGCGGATCGCTCAAGCTCAGGAGTTTGAGACCAGCCTGAGTAAGAGCGAGACCCCGTCTCTACTAAAAATAGAAAGAAAATTATATGGACAACTAAAAATATATATATAGAAAAATTAGCCGGGCATGGTGGCGCATCCCTGTAGTCCCAGCTACTCAGGAGGCTGAGGCAGGAGGATCGCTTGAGCCCAGGAGTTTGAGGTTGCTGTCGGCACTCACTCTAGCCCGGGCGACAGAGCAAGACTCTGTCTCAAAAAAAAAAAAAAAAAAAGAATTTGATAAAGTCAAGGCTCAGTTCAATAAATACATCATTATACTGTATACACAGTATAAGAAAAATGACATAAGTTCATATGTCTTCAATAAACTGAACTTCCAAATTATTAAATAATTTTACAGGAGCTGAAGTTTTCAGGTTTCTATTATCTGCAAAAGATGATTTGGCTAGGATCAATTATAGAAAAAACAAGATTATGTGGGGGAGGGCAAGGGGTATTTACTTATGAAGAACTCTTTGAATCTCAGCCAGCAGGTATTTACAAATAAATAACCAATCTATGAATCACAGTCATCTTTATCTGCTCATTAATGCACAGTCTCTACTTCACCTTATTGTTTTGCCGGAGCTGTGTTTGAAAATAATAAACTGCATTTCTTCACAAAATATTGGCAGAGATGGCTATTCCATAATAGAGATGATCTGGCCTCACCTTAAGTCATCTGTCTTCTATTTGACATAAGTGTTCTCTCTCATTCATTGCCTCATGTTTCATAAGTGCTCACTTGCTAAATTTCCATCTGCTCATTCATAAAGTAACGCATGCAGCATCGTCTTCATGGTCACACGAAGACAAATTTGGAGGGTTTTGTAGGATGGGAATTTGAAGACAAATACATGACTACATTCAGCCTTTTCTTAAAAAAAAAAAAATCTTGCTTCTTGTAGAGAACAAGAAATAATTTTATTTTCCAAGTAGAAATCTGAGTCTTATATGCCATTTAAAGAAAAAAATTCACAAAGCCAGGTTGCTGACTTCAATAGAGGGCAATTTTTCATCAGCTGGGTATTTCAAATCCATTTTATTTCACAAATTGGACAGCAGTATCTGTGTGTTCTCTATCAGCCATAAGAAAATGGTATTCTTTTGATTGGTAGTATTGGGTTTTATTTTTGGATGTTCTCTCTTTTTATCAAGGGTGAGGGAAAAGATCTTGACAGTATTCAATATTTTGAAAGCACATGATATTTACACAAAGGATAAGACCAGAATAAAACTTAAAGCATTTGACAGACATTACTTCATGAACCTTAGAACTATCTTTGAAATAAAATCGAGAGACAAAAGACAAATATCTATTGAGGGCCTGCTATGTGCCAGCCAGGAACTAGACTGGGTAATTTATATGTCATCTCCTTTAATCCCCATAAAAAGCCTATGATATGGGTATTCTTATCTCCATTTTAAAGATAAGAAAACTGAGGTAGGTGAGATCAGTAACTGACCCAAAGTGACATAGAAGGTAAGTGAAAGGGAACTAGGATTCAAATCCAGCTCTTGAGGCTTCTAAACTCATGCTCTGGAATGGCTTACAATGAGAGAAAAACTGGAAATAACCTAAATGGTAACACAGGCATTGATTAGATAAATTACAGTATATCCATACAAAGCAGTCATGGCAAATGATGGTATAGATCTATTTTTATTGACATGAAAAGATATTCACATGTCAAGTAAAAAGATTATAAAAACAGAATATATTATATGGTCCCTTTTAAGAGACATGTAATCTTATATGTATATTTGCATTTTAAAAGTTGTGATTGCTGGGTGTTAGGATTTGAAATATATTTTTCTTCTTGCTTATTGATGGTTGGTCTATAATGAACTTGTGTTACCTGGATGGAATGATAAATGGATGGACAGTTAGATGGATAAGTAGATAGACTGATAGACACATAGATAGATGTAGAATATATAAAGAGATATAAATAGAATTTAAAGATCCAATATTTAAGAAAAAGAAATAAAGATTGCCATCACATTTGATATTTGAAAACCTCTATACAGGCCGGGCGCGGTGGCTCACACCTGTAATCCTAGCACTCTGGGAGGCTGAGGCAGGAGGATCATTTGAGCTCAGGAGTTCGAGACCAGCCTGAGCAAGAGCGAGACCCCGTCTCTACTGAAAGTAGAAAGAAATTATCTGGACAGCTAAAAATATATATCAAAAAATTAGCCGGGCATAGTGGCTCATGCCTGTAGTCCCAGCTACTTGGGAGGCTGAGGCAGGAGGATTGCTTGAGCCCAGGAGTTTGAGGTTGCTGTGAGCCAGGCTGATGCCACGGCACTCTAGCCTGGGCAACAGAGTGACACACTGTCTCAAAAAAAAAAAAAAAAAAAAAAAGCTCTATACAGTTTTAAGAATATCTAATAATCTGTAATATACTTGCAGAGTTCATAAAAATTCTGTCTACATATCAGTATCTATACATTTAGAGACATTTTATCATACATTAACTATATGTACAAAAGTATATAAATGTCTCTTTCTCTATATCTATACAATATCTATACATTTGTAGAGAGTAAGAAAAAATAACAGAGCAAATGTAACAAATGGTAATAATCATGGAATCTGGGTAAAGGGTTCATAGGAGTACCTTGTGCTATTCATTCAACTTCTCTAAGTTTGAATTATGTCAAAATGCAAAGTTTAAAGGATATTTTATATACGTCTGGTACAATATGATACTAATTTTGAAAGAGACCCTACTCCACCATTTGCTCTCCTTCTTTACACTGGAAGCAAGAACCCCACGATCAGTTTGTGAACTTGTCCATTAGAGTGCTTGTCACAGAATAGCTTGGGATTTATTGAGTTGTATCTTTCCCAGAGCATGGAAATATATAGGAAACCTCCCACTTTGTTTCACAAGGCCAGCACAAGCTTAATAACAGAATTTGACAAACTTAGCACACAAAAAGCCAGGGGCCAATATGAATCATAAATAGAAACACAAACGTAGGAAACAAAATACTAGCTTATTCAATTCTGGCAATGTCTTAAAATAAACCAGTCATAGGTAGGATTTATTTCAAAATTATAAGTTTAGTTCAGCATGAGGAAATCTAGAGAAGTTAAAAGAGATAGCCCATCTGAGTCTCTTGATAAATGACAAAGAGGCATTTTTCTTGAACAACACCTTTTTGCAAACTGGGAACAATAGAACATAATAGAGAATAACTATCAGAAACAAAAAATGTATATATTTTGGGGAGAAATACTTTGGGGAGAGGCAGCCGGATGCGGTGGCTCACGCCTGTAATCCTAGCACTCCGGGAGGCCGAGGAGGGAGGATCGCTCGAGGTCAGGAGTTGGAGACCAGCCTGAGCAAGAGTGAGACTCCCGTCTCTACTAAAAATAGAAAGAAATTAGCTGGACAACTAAAAATATATATAGAAAAAATTAGCCGGGCATGGTGGCGCATGCCTGTAGTGCCAGCTACTCAGGGGGCTGAGGCAGAGGATCACTTGAGCCCAGGAGGTTGAGGTTGCTGTGAGCTAGGCTGACGCCACGGCACTCACTCTAGCCTGGGCAACAAAGCGAGACTCTGTCTCAAAAAAAAAAAAAAAAAAAATACTAGAGGCATTACCACCCAGGTTAAGAATAAGAAAATTATACCTGTTATCATCACAATTATTCAACACTGTTCTGGGATTTCTTAACTTTATGATTAACTATGTTAAAAAATCCTAAAGAAGCCACCAAAAAGCTATTAATGAATAAAACAGTTCTAATCATATCCAATATAGATACATCAAAGCTTGACTTTACACCAGGAATCAGGGGTTGGCAAACTTTGTCCATAAAGATAAGAGAGTAAATATTTTGGGCTTTGTGGGCCATACAGTCTCCAGAGCAACTACTTGGCTCTGCCACTGGAGCATGAAAGTAGCCATTGATAATGCATAAATGAATGGATGCAGCTGTGTTCCAATAAAACTTTATTTACAAAAACAGGCAGTGGGTTAGATTTGGCCCACTGGCCATAGTTTTCTGATCTCTACTTTATACCACAGAAAACAATTCATGGGAAAAAGTTATTTAAAACAGCAAAAAATATATGTATATAAAGACCTAGAAATAAACTTACTAAAGGGCAATTTGGCTATGTACATCAAAACTTAAATTGTGAGTACTCCTTCAACCCAATAATTCCATTTCTGGAATGTATTTAAGGATACATTTAGATAAGGACATAAAGATGTGTACACATGGATGTTTATTACAGTGTTATTTATAACGAGAAAACTTATCTACTGATATAATCCATGTCTATGAGGAATGCAGTTTTTAAAAACAGGTTACAGAGTAGCATACATATTATCAGCTAATTTTTAAAATATATGAGTGCGGCCAGGCACGGTGGCTCATGCCTGTAATTCTAGCACTCTGGGAGGCCGAGGTGGGTGGATCGCTCGAGGTCAGGAGTTCGAGACCAGCCTGAGCAAGAGCGAGACCCCGTCTCTACTAAAAATAGAAAGAAATTATCTGGCCAACTAAAATATATATATACAGAAAAAATTAGCCAGGCATGGTGGTGCATGCCTGTAGTCCCAGCTACTCAGGAGGCTGAGGCAGGAGGATCGCTTGAGCCCAGGAGTTTGAGGTTGCTGTGAGCTAGGCTGACGCCATGGCACTCTAGCCCGGGCAACAGAGTGAGACTCCGTCTCAAAAAAAAAAATATATATATATATATATATACATATATATATGAGTGTGCAAATGAGGTTATGCATATGGACCTACACACAGAACAAAACCTGTAAAGAAATATACCCAATTGCCTTATTTGCAATTATTTCTAAAGGTAGATTTAGGAACAACTTTCTACTTTTTCCTCTTTTTTATTTTCCCAACTGAGCTTGGAAATGAAATTTTTCACTTTTTAAAAGGAAGCCAGCAAACAAAAAACCCTTGTGCTGAACAATTTACTCTCATTTCATGAAGGAGCCCATATATAGTATTCCCCTCAAACAAAGTACATCAATACAGACTTTAATTTTTACATTAAGATATCCCTGGAAAGTTCTTTAAATTATTCTAACCACTTCATGTCCTGAAGATAGAAATCTTTGGGTTACAAACTAATGTAAAAAGGAGATACAAGATCTGGAAATCTTGTATTTTTCTTATCTTTCAGTGATCTTTCTGTGTGCATGATTATGCATGTATGTACACATCTATCGAGGAAGAAAAGCCAGAGAAGGGAAACAGGAAATGGACAAGAATGCTAGATGAAGGGCCCATGTGAATTAATGTCGTACAGGGAAATATGTATTAGTAAAACTACTCCTCAAGGTCTTATTTATGGTATGGGGGGGGATCTCACCTCTTGGGTTAGGGGAAAACCCTGACATTCTTGCAAATTTTCATTTATAATTTACCAAGACTAAGTGTGGGTCTCCTAATAGAAAATATAAGTCCATGTGATTTATATCTAGTTGTAAAATTTAAGCACATTTTCCCTTCCAATTGACAATAGGTATCTAATTATTTTGCCAAGAGTTTCACTTCTTATAAAGTGATATATATTTAACTTTCATGTACTTAAAATCTTGGGGAAATGGAGGTGAGAGAGAAAAAAATGACGATTCTTATAACTTCTCAGAAATTCTTTGTAGGTGTTACTGAATGCAAGTTACATAGCACAACTCAAAGGTGTCAAAGAGAAAAAAACACATACTATTTTTGCCTTCTCAAAACAATTTTCTTATCTGGCTTTGAAATCTTCCTACTTTCCTCCTGAAGTGCTTTCTCCAATAGCTTAGGATAAAAATTAGATTCAATGAAAACAGAGTATTCTCCAGTAATAGATATTTCCAACTTTGGGGTAGGGGGGAGTGTGTGTTTGACCACATACGTGAGTATGTGTATGTGTATGCACGTGTGAGTATGTGTGAGTGAGCTTGTCATTGCTAGAGAAGCCAAGGGAGAAAAGTGAGTCTCCCTAGAGCCAACTTAGAAGTTAACAGGAACAATATGACAACCACAAGGTCATCCAGAGTTCTCAAAAGTGATGTCAAAAGATGATGAGGCGTTAAGTACATTTTGTAAACCATGACAATCCAGGACACATGAACAAGAAATGACGTTTACTCTGAACAACAGACAAATAAGCATATTGATATAATTTTCATTAATTATTCCTTTTCCCAATCTCAATCAAATGCTATTTATCCTTCAGCAGTAGAACTTAACTATTATCGAATGCAAACATAGCCTACATTAGGCTTGCATTGAGATCTGGAATACGAGAATTCTGCAATTTCTTTTCCATCTTCCCCTTAAAAATTCTTGGAAATGAATTTAGTAGAGTTAAAAAGTGAAAAGTCATGCTTCAAATCCTAAGCTACATTTTTCTTGTCAAATATTGCTTTCTGTAATGTGTATCACCAAACCCCAGTAGAAACTTACCCTTCAACTTGAGGTCAACATTATGTCTCAGCCAAGGATAAACCCCATAGCTTGGCATATCTTCAGGAATTGGATTATTGTTTATCCAGCCATCACAAGCGAACCGGAAGAAATTATCACAAGGATCCACAGACAGATTTACTTTACTCAAGATGGCAGCGGCTATTTAAAAAGAAAATCACAGGATTAATGACAAGCACTGAACATTGTGTCCTGTTCTCTTCCAAATTAAACAACGATTTCATATCAACCAGTTCCTAAGCCTTGGCTTTTACATTTTCCCTCAAATTACTTTCTGAATCAACTTCGCTATATGAAATGACTTCATTCAGAGTGAGTGGATATTAATGCTATTGGTTTTTTCAAGACCATCCCTAACATCTGTGGGGCATGGGACGAGAATACAAATGGAGTGTGTGGTTGATTATTTGCAAAGCTAAGTAAAGGTGACTCTTTTTTCCATCCTGCTTGTCCTTCTGCAAAGTGACTTTGCTACTCTTCCCAGCAAGTGGTAGAGTCTATTTTCGCTGCTTTGAATCTGGGCTGACCTTGTCATTTGCTTTGACCAATAGAATTAGCAGAAGTAACTTCTTGTGAGTTTCAAAGCTAAGCCTTAAGACACTTTGTGCCTTCCACGTTAACTCCCTTTGAATGGAGCCCTGAGGCTGCTCCTTGAAGAAGCCTCCTGGAGGACAAGAGACCACATGGAAAAGAACCAAGCCAGCACCAACTGCCAGACATGTGACTGAGGCCATCATTGACCTTCCAGCCCAGGTGACCCTCCAGCTGAATGCAGCTGCGTGAACGAGCCTAGGCAGTATCAGTAGAGAAACTATCCCCCAAACATACAGAATCATGAGAAACAGTAAATCATTCTTGTTTTGCTTCACAGCAAAGGTTAACCAAAACAGAGGCCCACATGTCATCTATCTAAGTATTTTAACGATAATATTTACAATACACTTTCATAAAGACCTGGAGGCCAGGTATAAATTCTTGATCCCCCTGACATTCAGCATAGCTCTCAAAGGAATAAAATCCAGGAAGAGACCAACACAGGGCCCGAAAGGAGCCATCTGGCAGGGAATTCTGGGGTGTAGGAGAGAGCTGCCAATGTGGCCCCAAGATTCCTTGATGAAGGGAGAGGCATGGCCAAAGGAGGGCAAAAGTGGGGTGTTCTAAATAAGGGGCCCAGGTCTAGGGGCAGAACTCAGTATTTGTATTAAGTTAACAGACACAGTAGACTGATCAACCAGTTTTTCCTCTTTCGTAAGCCTATACACAATTACATACAGAAGATAGTCCATAGGTAGAAAATTTGTGCATAAATACGTATCCATGAGCTTTAAAAGAAAATCTTTCATTACAAAATGAGATGGTTTCAAAATTCCTAATATTGAACTTCAACTCTCTTCCAAGTGCCATACAATTGCTGGCTACCATGCTAGCACAAAAATATGCACCAACTGATTAAAAAGAAATAGCAGCCAATATTTTAATGACATTGGAAAGATGACATTCTGGGCAATTTTCATACTTTAATTAATGCCGGAATACATTTTTGTTTGAAGTATTGAAAATCCAATGAGTTTTCAGCTAAATATGAATGAATTGCCCCAAAAAAGTACAATCTGCATAAATTTGGATATACATCTTACAGTTTGGTTACATGTGTGGTTCCTCCAGGTTTAAAAATAAGGCCAGATATTTCTCTAGCCTAGACTTTTCTATGAAATTTCTAACAGCCTTTTGTCCTCAATGAAGTGAATAATATAAATACACTAATTTCTATAGGACTTCAAAACCCCCCGCAATTTTCCAACCTCCCTCCCCAAAAAAACCAACCTAACAAAAAATTGGTTTAAAAGTCTGATAAATTTCAAATTGGCTTAATTTTTGTTTTCCAGAACTAATCTGATTGTCTCTAAGTACATTTTTACTTACTGCTACTATTTTATCATTAATATTTAATACGCAAATATGCTAAAACATAAAAATCTTCCTTTTGATTTGCATTTATAGTTACTCTGTGCAGCCACAGAATGAATCTGCTATGTGATACCTCAGGGACATGGATCACACAGGTCTCAGTCCCACGCATTTACAGTCACACAGGGGAGCCTTCACACACATTTTTACTCACATAAGTGCATTGTTTTCTGGCCTCCTTCCCAAACTTCCCCTGCCCCCAACCCTCAAATGTATCCTCTCCATCTCCTCAGTATTCTTGCAGGTACCTAGAAAAACTGCAAGATCAGCTCTGACCTCGCCCCTGATACAAAAGCCGGGGAATACATCACTCACACTGAATTTGGAAAGAAGCCCGCTGAGTGAGAAAACTCTAGCTTCAGCCTCCCAATTCATCATTCACGATTCACGGTGGGGCATAAGGCTGCACTTTCTGCAGGGAACTGTGACTTCAAATTGCAAGGGACCATAATGGTCAAGACACCAAGACTCCTTTCCTCCTATTCAGCTCCATGGAGAAAACCCAGAGAGTACTATTTTAATAAAAGAAATATGATGATGAAGGAAACCTGTGAAAGCTCAGGCTGTGTACGCTCCCAAGTCATTGCACATGAGGTAATTGTCATGCAGTCTCCAGCTAGCATTTATGTGGGTGAGGTGGAGGCATCCTCCCCATACACCAGCCTGAGTTTTTAGGTTTAATCAGGGCTCAAGGGAGAGGGTAGTAATAACAATAATAATAATTAGGCCAGGAGCTGTGGTTCACGCCTGTAATCTCAGCACTTTTGGAGGCCAAGGCAATATGATCGCTTGAGGCCAGGAGTTCAAGACCAACCTGACCAAGAAAGTAAGATCCCTGTCTCTACAAAGAAACAGAAAAATTATGTGGGCGTGATGGTACATGCCTGTAGTCCCAGCTACTTGGGAGGCTGAGGCAGGAGGATCACTTGAGCCCAGGAGTTCAAGCTATGATCACACCACTGTACTCTAGCCTAGGCAATGGTGTAAGACCACATCTCTATAAAAAACAATAATAATAATTAATAAAGTCACTAACATTGAGCATTTCTTCTGTGCCAGGAACTATGCTAAGCCCTTTTCAAGCAATCGTCACAAACTCTAGAGTCAGACCACTTGGGTTTGAATGCAAGAACACCATGCAATAGCTAAGAACCTTAGGCAGGTTACTTAACCTTTCTGTGTCTCAGTTTCCTCACCTGTAAAATGGGGATAAAAATAGCGCCCCAGAGGATTGTCATGAAAATTAAATGAGTAAATATATGTAAAGTGCTTAGAACAGTGTTGGGTACATTGCCACATAAATATGGTTGCCAGATAAAATACGGGATGCCCAGTGAAATTTTAATGTCTGATAAACAACTACTTTTGAAAATAAGTATGTACCAAATATTGCATGGGACATACTTATACTACAAGAAAGTAGTTATTACAGATCTGCAATTCAAATGTAACCAAGCATCCTGCATGTTTACATGTATTTAGCTAAACCTGGGAACTATATACATTAATAATAGCTATTACAATTCTATATTCACTTATCTGAAACTCTGAGGCTAGATATGTCTCAGAGCTCATAGATTTTCAGATTTTCGACAAGAAATACCGTGCATATAACCACAGGTTATATAATACCTCTGCAATGTCTGGAGTGACACCCCTGAAGTGAGTACATTAACATTTCTATAGGAAACATATGCATATTCTCATAAGTGGGCTAAATACAGTCTAAAACAGCCTCATGTGAGTTAAAATCAGGTTTTGCCATCAAAGGAATTGAGGTCTGAGAGTTGTAATGCTTTCTGGGTTTGGGGTTAAGGATTGAGCATCATGAACCTGAATTACTGCTACCACCATTACTATTTTCTTTTATTCTCACAACTAGTATGATGAATGAAAACCATTATCCCGATTTTACAGATGATGAAACTGAGGCTTAGGATGGTTATGTATTTAGCCCAGGATCACGTGGCTTGTAAATGGCCAGATGGTGCTTCAAACCCAAGCCAGCCTGCCTGCCCTTATGTACAATCCTTAGCCTGCCCTTCGCTCGTTTCTTTGCATTCATTGTACAGCTCTTATTTTGCAAGAAGAAGAGGACATGGAGAAGAGGAGGAAAGGAGAGTTACGGAGAAGAGGCATCTCAGAAATGATTAGCACCTGCTCAGAAATGGTCCAGAAGGTGATCAAACACTTTCCTCTTCTGAACATTCAGCATGTGCACCACGCACACACGGCCTCTTGTTTAAGGCCCTGGCTTGGCCACAATTCCCCTGCCATGTGTACTCAACAGCTGTTCCGCAGACCCCTGGGCACACTGAAGTTCCTATTACACTAAAGAGGACTGTATCCTCGGTGAGCCTTTTGCTACAGAAACAGCAAAAAAATCAATATTTTTTTTCAACATTAGAAAGCCATTCGCCAGTGTGAAAATTAAAAACAGGACAGCAAGGCAAAACACACTAGCTGGAAGAAGGTGACATCAAATGTCAGTCTGTAAGTTTTACTCTTCCATTGTTATGATTCCTAATAAAGAACAAAACTCGTGAAGTAAGTGGTCCTTCATACAAAAAGTTGTCTAAACTCCAATTGAAAATTTCCGAGCTCAAAAATTTCAATTTCACACATCTGCAAGAACCCTACTCCAGCAAAAGCAGCAGGTGACGTGAAGTCTAAAACTTCTGATAGTCCCACCTAGTCCCTCAAACTACACCATGACATCCTCTCTCCACTGGAGAAAACCCCAGGTCAGCTGCTTAAGCTGGGAACAGGGAAGGGCCAGGGAGTTTCCAGATCATTCCAGAAGAAAGAGGATCACCCTTCCAGGGATGATATCAAGAAGTTGAAATGGTTATCTAGCCAGTAGACTCTAGTAGGTCTAGTGTTATGGAAAAAAGAACAAAGGACCAGGCCCAAAGAGAGTTGCCTGGCATGGCCCCAAGGAAAAGATGGAGAGGAGACAGACGGAGACATGAAGCTCAGCTCTGCTGCTAACTCAGGACATGGCCCTGGGCAGTTATTTAGCCTGTAGAAGCCTACATTTCCTCATCCATAAGAGGGACTGCTCATAGCACCGACTTCATAGGGGTCTTATGAAGGTTTTATGAGATGGTGCATGTAAGTCACTTAACACACAGCCTGGTTAAAAATATATATATTGATCACTTAAGAATGGAACAAGGCCGGGTGCGGTGGCTCACGCCTGTAACCCTAGCACTCTGGGAGGCTGAGGCGGGCGGATCGTTTGAGCTCAGGAGTTCGAGACCAGCCCAAGAAAGAGCGGGACCTCTGTCTCTACTTAAAAAAAAAAAAAAAAAATAGAAAGAAATTAGCTGGACGACTAAAAATATAGAAAAGATTAGCCGGGCATGGTGGTGCATGCCTGTAGTCCCAGCTACTTGGGAGGCTGAGGCAGAAGGATTGCTTGAGCCCAGGAGTTTAAGGTTGCTGTGAGCTAGGCTGATGCCACGGCACTCACTCTAGCCCGGGCAACAGAGTGAGACCCTGTCTCAAAAAGAAAACAAAAAAAAAGAATGGAACAAAAAAGAACTCTAATAACATAATTATCTAACCCATTACCTCTGTATATGGCGTCAGAGTTCACGAGCTCTTTCACCTACGTCTTTCCCATCTCAGTAAATGCCACCACCCAATCTAAGTGTCATCCCCAATTCTCTGCTTTTGCTCACAGCCCATATGGAATCCTTCAGCAGGCCCTCGACCTTCTAACCCCCTACACACTGTCCCTCCCCATATCTTGAATTCAAGCCAGCCTTTCCTCTCACCTGGCTCACTAAGTCTCCTGCCCCGGCAACCTTCTTGAATTCTTGCTCCCTATGGTGTCTTCTCCACCCAGAAACACTCTCTAACGGAGCTCTCCACAGAGGGATCCTTGTAAATGCTGGTGAAAGGTACTCTCACTTTCTTAAAACATATCAGAAACTTTTGAGCACACTTAAGAAAAAACCAAACTTACTGGCACCTGAGCCCCCACCCCTATCACCTGCACTCTGCTCCTCACCCGGCAGGCCCCTCCCATTCCCCAAGTCTGCCAAGCTCTTTGGGACCTTTGCCCCACCTGGCAAGCCCTTGCCTCAATCTTCATACAGCAGTTCTCTTCTCTCATCATTTTTTTTTAATTTTTTGAGACAGAGTGTCACTTTGTTGCCCGGGCTAGAGTGCCGTGGCGTCAGCCCAGCTCACAGCAACCTCAAACTCCTGGGCTCAAGCAATCCTCCTGCCTCAGCCTCCTGAGTAGCTGGGACTACAGGCATGTGCCACCATGCCCGGCTAATTTTTTCTATATAGATTTTTAGTTGGCCAGCTAATTTCTTTCTATTTTTAGTAGAGACGGGGTCTCGCTCTTGCTCAGGCTGGTCTCGAACTTCTGAGCTGAAACGATCCACCCGCCTTGGCCTCCCAGAGTGCTAGGATTACAGGCGTGAGCCACTGGCCTCCTTCTCTCATCATTGAGGGTCACCTTCAAGGTCATGTCCTCAGACTTTTCTATCTAGCCATCCTATCACTTGCTTTCACATTATTCTATTTGAATATTTTTAAATTTTTTCCATAATATATACCACTAACTGACATTTTTCTTTTCTTCTTTTTAGAGACATGTCCTAACTATATTGCCCAGGCTGGCCTCAAGCAATCTTCCCACCGCAGCCTCCCAAGTAGCTGGGACTACAGGTGCATACCACCTTGATGTTTTTCTTATGCATTGATTGCCTTGTGTCCTATATTGTCTTTCTTCCCATACCTGGTTCACTGCTACATTCCCAAAACCTAACTCAGTGCCTGGCATATATAAATATTAGGTGAATTTGTTCATTAATCTTTTCTCTTAAGGCCAAGAGGAAGGTGAAAGGGCCACATGCTTAATTTGTCCTGTGACTTTCCCTCTGGAAAACGCACTGGTGTCTCTGCCCACTTAAAGAATGGGGATGGGAGCTAGAATCCAGCTCCTACAAATCTAAGCCCTAACGCTGATTGGGGGGGATCTAACAGTTATGTGTAGCGTCTCCCAATTCCCCCTACTTACTTTCTGCGTCCTGACCGAAAATCACAGAGTGCCTTGACTGCTCTGTGACCAGCCAGGAGCAGGTTTTCCCCAGCAGGCTTAGATCCCAAACCAGGGCCTTGAACATTCCCAGGCACTGATAGAGGTACCTAGGTTTATTGCCCAAAGCACTGAAAGAAACTGGCCCCAGCCCTGACCCAAATTCCTAAAAACCTCACACAAACTCCATGTGCTGACACCCCGGCTGCGGACACACCTAGGTAGAACAGCCCTCTTCTCTCACTGTCCGTTGTGAGGATATGCTGCGGCACTCCATGCAAGATCCCCTCATTAATGCTTTGGGCTGAGTACCCTCGCATTTACCACTTCTTTATTTGGAATCCCGACTGGCCCCATCGCAGGATGCTTTGGGGCACTCCCTCATGTCACCGTTTTTGGGGTGACTCCAACCACGCGCTCAATGGGACAAAACACTGTGGCAAAGCTGAGGCAACTTCCAGCACTCATCTTCACCTTGAGGTCCCCACTGATACACAGCCTGGTCACCTCAACAGAAGCTTGGCTCACGATGCAGAATACAAGGACCCAGAGGGACTCACAGTGACAGTGGAAGTGTGGATTTACAAAGAATCCCTGCTTTGATGCAGGGCAGGGCAGACCCGCTAAGCAGAAGGTACACAAAGACTGCTAAAGATAAATAGGAACCTAGAGCCAGCTGAGCCAGCAGAAGGCAGATGGTGTCTGCCTGCGGATCTTAAGACAGCCCATTCAGCCTTCCAAGCCCCTTCCTGATTCCCTGATAATGATGCCTAGAATATAGCACAGCTGTTTTCTGCAAGGAAAAGGAAAACAGGAAACCTAGGCTCCACTATTTCACACCAAAACTTGAAAGCAAACTTAAAATGTCTTCAAAATTGCATTTCGTACTTGGTAAGCCTCAAGCAAACAAAAGATTAAAAATACCACCTGTTTTCTCTTCCACTCCCCAAGGTACCATAATTATAACTTGACACAGGATGGAAAACTGTGACTTACCAGCTTCGATGCATTCTGGCTCCAGGCAGTACTCCTGTTTAGCTTGGAGACTTAGGAGACCTTGACTCACTGAAAAAAACAGACCAAAATAAATGACTGGCTTGTAGCAGACCACCAGCGGGTAAACCACCCTCATGCACACATGCAAGACATTTGATATCAGTTCATCCTTCTCAGTGTTGACGCAGTATTCAAAACCCCAGTTGGAGTCAGGCCGGTGGCTCATGCCTGTAATCTCAACAGTTTGAGAGGCCAAGGTGGGAGAATTGCTTGAGGCAGGAGTTCGAGACCAGCCCGAGCAAAATAGCGAGACCTCCATCTCTACCATAAATAGAAAAATTAGCCAGGTGTGGCAGTGCACACCTGTAGTCCCCTCTACTCAGGAGGCTGAGGCAGGAGGTTCATTTGGGCCCAGGAGTTCGAGGTTGCAGTGAGCTATGAACATGCCACTGCACTCCAGCCTGGGCAACAGTGCAAGACCCTATCTCAATTTAAAAAAAAGAAAAAACAGTTGGCTCAATGTCACAGAACCAGACTCTGAGTAACCTAGGTAAGTCTCTTGGTTGCTCTGAAATTCAGTTCTCTCGTACGGAAGACGAGTGAGGGAGTGGGCACTAGATCGGTGCTCCTGAGAGTATGGTCCCCAGAGTAGCAGCAGCAGCAGCAGCAGCACCTGGGAGCTTGTTAGAGATGCAGATTCTCAAACCCACTCCAGCCCTTCTGACTCAGCAATTCTGGGCATGGGGCCCAGCTCCAGGTGGTTCTGACGCAAGCTCAAGGTTGAGAACCACGGGGGTGAGATGATCTTTAAAGTCTCTTCTGTCTCCGATTACCTGTGGTTTAAGTTTCATACTTTCACTCTTTATGGTTATAACTACATCCTCATCTTAAAAGATGGGAAAATTGAAACTTTTAAACTAGGTGATTTGGAGCAAATCAGAGTGGATGGAGAAAGCCAGTGTGTGTGGCATTCAGAGCCCTGTCTTATCTAAATCATCCACACAGGTATGAACAAAAAACGAGTAGGGGAAAAGAGTATGCTATATATAACTCAGTCATCTAGCAATGGAGCCATTGTCTGCCTGCCCTGGACCCTACAAACCCTCCTCCCACCAGGCCCAGCCTAGCTTCCAGACATATGCAGCTTTGTGGACCAAGCTTCCAGCTACTTCCAAAGAAAAAATAAACCCTCCAAAATTGAAATAGCTTTCCACCAATGGCTTAATTTCCCCATGTGTCTGGCTGGCAACATTATCTAAATGGATTTCTGCAGAAGTAGAGGAGGGAGCCCAATTTGTCAACTCCAGGTAGCACGTGGGCATTAGCAGATGTGAGTTTAAGATTTCAAAAATATTTTTGGTAACCGAGGTAGTTCTGGAGAATTCATTCTTGCTGTTCTCTGTGGACAGAAACAAGGAATTATTTGGAGATGTGGCCATGGGGAGATGGATGGTGGGGGTGATGGTGCCCAGGGCCCTCCGTGGCAGGATCAGAAAGTGTGGCAGTACCTATATTTCTTCTAGAGTTGAAAAATCTGCAGATCACTTCCCGGTGTGGCAATTGTTATTATTCAGCAACCCACATTCTAAGAGGAGCCTGCTTTTTCTTTGCTGTTTTCTCTGCTGCCATCTTCCAAACGGCCTTTTTACCTGTGTTCCATTATAGATTCAAAAAAACTGACTATAGAACAGTTCAGGTCTATTTTTAAGAAAAGAAGTTTCTTAGCATAAAGGTGTGCTTTGATTTTTGTAAAAAGCAAAAAAAGTAAAAATATATATGGGCAGCATAAAGATTAGTGTGGAATATTCCAACATACTTGGGTGGTGGGACCATGTGTTGACCAAATGTCCTTTAATGAGCATGTGTTATTTTTTTATAATGGAAAAAGAAACTTTATTGTAAACAATAATATTTTTATCATTCTAGACAATACCTTCTTGATCCTAGCCTTATTTTTTTAAAGCTAATGAAATGATTAAAGACTTACTCTTTTTCATGTGACAATGGAAAAAAAAGACAAACTCTGTAAAATAATTTTAAAGAGATTTATTCTGAGCCAAATTTAAGGATCATAACCTGGAGCCATGCCCAAGAGGCCTTGAGCAAGTGGACTCGCTGTGGCTGGGTTACAGTTTGGTTTTATACATTTTAGGGAGACAGGGGTTATAGGTAAAGTCATAAATCAATACGTGGGACTCATACATTGGTTTGGCCCAAAAAGGTGGGCCATCTTGAAGCCGGGGCTTGTAAGTTATAGGTGGGTTTAAAGATTTTTTGGCTTGTAATTGTTTAAAGACATGAAGTTTTGTCTAAAGGCTTGGAATGTTTTAACATAGTTGCTGTTTATCAGAGATAAGCCACCAGACATAGATTTGTTGTGTAAATTGAGGGCCTGCAGGTGTGTCTTGCATACCCTTAGGCTTGTTAATGGGTTACAAAGGATGTCCCCAAGAAGGGAGAGGGGCATGATGAGGCATGTCTGACCTCCCTCCTCCTGGCAGGCATTTTAGTTTTAGGATATTCCAGGCCGGGCGCGGTGGCTCACGCCTGTAATCCTAGCACTCTGGGAGGCCGAGGTGGGCGGATCGTTTGAGCTCAGGAGTTCGAGACCAGCCTGAGCAAGAGCGAGACCCCATCTCTACTAAAAATAGAAAGAAATTATATGGACAGCTAAAAATATATATAGAAAAAATTAGCCGGGCATGGTGGTGCATGCCTGTAGTCCCAGCTACTCGGGAGGCTGAGACAGGAGGATCGCTTAAGCCCAGGAGTTTGAGGTTGCTGTGAGCTAGGCTGACGCCACGGCACTCACTCTAGCCTGGGCAACAGAGTGAGACTCTGTCTCAAAAAAAAAAAAAAAAAAAAAAAAAAGAAAAAAAAAAGAAAAGGATATTCCTTTGGCCACGAGGGGGTCCATTCAGTCAGCCGGTGGGGGGGGGGGGGTGAGCCTTAAAATTTTATTTTAGTTCATACATGAAAAATAATTCTTGACCCAAAACCTCCAAGGAAGCAGAACTAAAATCAGATATCTTTATCCGATGATGAGTAAAAGGAAGGTTTTTAATTTAATTAATTAACTGGGACTCAGACAAACCCATCCCTTCAAGAAAGGGCATTACATCCATGAGGGATTATTTTAAGATCCTACAAATAAATAAGGATCAAAAAACCCACCCAGGTAATGTGAAGGTGTAAGTGACAATGGAGACAATAAAAATATTTTTAATATAAAAAATTAAAATGTTACTTTTTCCTGGTTAGGAGCTTAAAAAAAAACTTAAATAGCAGTTTGGTTTCTCATTTTAGATTTCTCTATAACCAGTGGAAATGCCGTCAGAAGGCACGAGCTAAATCCAGTCCACTGCCTGTTTCCGTGGCTTTTACATTTTTTAATGATTGAGAAAAATCAAAAGAAAGCTAATATTTTATGGCATGGGGAAATTATATAAAATTCAAATTTCAGTATCCATAAATCAGATTGTCTTGGCACACAGCCATGCCCATTCATGTACATATTGTCTATGGCTGTTTTCATGCTACAAGAGAGTTGCTGAGACCGTATGGCCTACAGAGCTGAAAATATTTGCTATCTGGCCTTTGACAGAGAAAATTCGCTGGCCACTGCATCTGAGAAACAGATTGTGGGGAGGAAAGAGAGGAGAAGAAGAAAGGACACTCGAAAATAAACTGGTTATAGGCATATTCTAGTGCTCTAGGCTCTCTGAAACCATCACAAGGCCACTGGCAATCACTCTTCCTGCAGAAGCACTAAGGTTTCGAAGACAGATTATCCCAGAGCCTCTGATACAAAGAAGAGGTAAGAAAGGATGCTAGAAATTACAGACATGTGACTGAAGACTGAACTTGGACAAAGTCAACCAGGAAGTGCCTTAAAGAGGTGACATCCCTAACTAGAATATTGCCATAAAGAACACTGCCTGGCAGGGTCCCTGGAGATTTTCAGACAAGGACTTTGCTAGGTACACAGTGGAGGTGGGTGGCAGAGCCTGGGGGCAGAGGGTGAGTCTGAAATATTGCAGAAATATTTCACAACAAGTATCCCTGAATGTATACATCCAAATGGACGTGGTCACCTGAAGCAATGCTTCTCAAACTTGCATTTGCAAATGAATCCCCTGGGGATCTTGCAAAAATGCAGATTGTGAATCAGCAGGTATGGGAGGGGGAGCTCAAGCTCCCAATTGATGCTGCTACTGCTGGTCCATGGATCATACTTTGAGAAGCAAAGATGTAAAGAGGCTACACCCTTAGTTTGTTCTTATTCTGTAACATCATTAGAGCTCCTCTTAGAGATTCAAGGTGAGAGCCAGGTTTCTGGGCACACTGGAAAGAAGTTCTATTTTCTGTTTTATGTAGGCCTCTTTATCCATAACAGCATTGCCTGGCCTGATGAATTTTACTTTGCTCTGTTTCCAAAGAATCATTTTATCCCAAAGAACAAAGATTTGCTGCCATGGAGAATCTTCCAATTGATATGCCACAGCCTCAGAATGTAATCATAAAAGGAGAGTTTCAAAAAAGTTTCAAGCCATGGTAACATCATTAAAAAGAGTACATATTTTTATAGCAGCACAATTCACAATTGTAAAGATGCGGAAACAACCCAAGTGCCCATCAATACATGAGTGGATTAATAAAATGTGGTATATGTATACCATGGAGTTCTACTCAGCCACAAAAAACAATGGTGATCTAGCACCTCTTGTATTATCCTGGATAGAGTTGGAACCCATTCTACTAAGTGAAGTATCACAAGAATGGAAAAACAAGCACCACATGTACTCACTATCAAATCGGTATTAACTGATCAACTCTTACGTCCACATTTAGTAGTAACTTTCATTGGGTGTTGGGCAGGTGAGGGGGGAGGAAGGGATGGGTATATACACACCTAAATGGGTACAGTGCGCACCGTCAGGGGAATGAACATGCTTGAAGCTCTAACTCGGGTGGGGCAAGGGCAATAAATGTAACCTAAACATTTGTACCCCCGAAATATGCTGAAATAAAATAAATAAATAAAATTTAAAAACTCTCTCCTAAAAAAAAAAATAAAAACAATAATCGTTTGGATTTTAAGTTTGAGAGTGTTTGCAAAACCTCACCTTGTAGTCACTTCCCACATAGTATGTATCTTTCAGCAAGCCCATAGAATTTTTCCTCCAGTTTTGAATTTCAACAGAGGACACCTGTCTAAACCAAGTGCTGAGAAATCTCACAACAGTTTTCAAGAGCCGAAAATTCAGTTGCAGGAGTAGGAGGATTAGCTTTACCAGAAAGCAATAAGCCCACCTAATTTCCTAAATCTTCAGCCACAGAAAACATGGAAAGATGGTTTGCTCATTTTAGCAGAGTTTTCAACCACGCAACCCTAACTCTTTTAAAAGTTTAATTACTGGTTTTCTCCTGCCAAAATAAACATGGCCTCCTGCATCCTGTATATGCCAAGAAATGTTTCCAGGCTTGCTACATTTCAAGCTGCACCTAGAATCTCCTAAGTATAGGGCTTTTTCCTAGGTGTCTTTCAAGCTAAAGAAGTATTATGGGTTGTATGAGAAAAATAAAAAGAGTTCAGAAGCCTAGAATTTTAGAACATTCCTCACCCCTTTCCAAGATAGTTGATTCTTTTTCATAGGAATACACCTTTATCATCATATATACTCTCTGGGTACATCATTCTCACCAAGAGTCATTAAAATAATTGAATCACAATATCTTTCAACTCTCAGGAGGAAAGCCTCTGTTTTCCTTCATAATAATTTTTTAATCTAATAGAAAGGCAGAGTTAAAACTGCATCTCACCAGAGTCGCTGGATTAGAAAGGAATTAAAGACTACTATAAGAGGTTCACTTTAAAGGACTGATTTGTATTTTGTGAATTAAGTTTCACGATTTGTTCAGACAAACATTAACAAATGTCAAATGGAAAGAAGTGCCAGCATGGTTTTGATCACAAGGTGAAGCCTTTCCTCCCAAAATAAATGAAAGTCTCTGACTCTAAATTTATAAACACTCATTTTGCTAAACATTTTTCTGCCCAGGGCAACTGAATCCTCCAGCCACTTTAAGCCACTTAGACTCACTTTGCTTTCTGGACTATACATTTGGTACTTGGGTATATTTATTTATTGAACTTCCTAAAGAAAAGCCTTCTTTTTCATTTGCATATTTGATAGAAACTAAGGAGGCACCACCTACTAACACAAGCAAACAACCACACACCTGCGTTATGACAAGTTTTGCTAGCATAAAGCACAAGGAAACTTCTCGCACCTGCCCAGTTCCCCTGGCCTCCAGTGTTCCACTTACCTAGAAAGAGGATCGTGCCCAGCACCACGGTACCACCGATGAACACGACCAGGGCAATTCGAGTGCCTCTGTTGGCTGTCTTTCTAGTCTCAACGCTGCTCCCTGTTTCTGCTTCCATCAGAAGGGCCAGAGAGAGCACTCGAGAAGAAAGTCACTTGTCGTGGTTTGGTGGCTGGTCTCAAGAGGCTGTTAGGCGTTGACATCCAAGTCTCTCTTGCTCTTCCACTAATGGACAGCTTTAAAAAATTCCCGTCAGGGAATCTCCCCTCGCCACCCTTTTTCAAATAATTCTTCACAAATGAAATTTGAAAAACCAAAAATATTGGTTGCCTTGGCTTCCCCCCTGACTAGACAAAACAAACAGTGGTTGCTTTATCTTGGTGCTCTCCCTCAGCAAAGTCCCTCTCAACCGACCGTTTGGCAGGCTCTTCTGTCAAGCGTTCCGAGTATACATGTTTTACTATGTTCCTGAACAGATGTTTTAGCTATTTAAATGTATAGTCACTCGGGGAGGAAAAAAACAATTGCTTTATCAAAACTGGATTCTCGTCAAACTCCCCCAAACCATGATAAGTTAGGTGGTGAGGATTCGCCAGACCCACTTCAAGATCTCAATTAATCATGTAATTCTGTTGCAGCAATCATTCTGCTTGCCTGAATTGTCCTCATCAAAGATATTCTTTCAGTGTGTGAGTTCCTTTTTAAAGCCTTCTAAGAGTTCCTAGGATATCCTGGAGCATTTTATTTTAGGAACTTTGTGTATGATAGCATGTGCCAAAAATCAGAGTCATAGTCCGGTGCAGTGCAAAGTAGCAATTAAGACAACCTACAGAGGCTGATGGTTTGGACTGGAACTTTTTCTTAAGGAAGAAGGAAAAGCACTTCCTCTTTGCGGTGCTAAGAATTGTACAAAAAACAGTCAAGTGTATGAATTAAGCTTATTAGCAACCACAAAAGATAGGGTGAAAGATTTTTGCTTTGCATGCTTCGGTGAAAAGTGCACCCATGCAGTCTGTCCTTCACTTCCACTGCGGTAGCCACTGGTTAGTATGTTTTTGTGTTTACATAAAGCATCCATTTCAGCAGGTTCCCCAGGATGAATTCAAAGGAAACTGGTTTTATTGGAAAGACTGATTAATGACTGGGTCTTTGATTTCTCTGATTATAATGATTTAAATTATAAAAATTTACTTTCTTCATGGGAAAGAGCAACTGATATTCCAATGCTACTGCTGAAATAATACAGATTTTATTATCTAATGATATAGATATTAATTTGCAACACAATTACTACCTACTTGTTTTTGATTTGCTGGAGGTCATAAGACAGTGGGAGTGGGGAATTCAACTACACCTAGAAACGAGTAGAGCAATTTTCTCAATGTAAAACTTGTGTGCATGGCTTTGGGGGTCACATCAGAGCTCAGAGGGTGCTGATGAGCTCAACATAACATGACCACATATTCATGGTCCTATCTGACTTGTCTTGGTCAGGCCTTAAGCCCTTAGCATGAACTTCTCCCAACTTTTTGGGCTTATTCTATAACACACCTTACTTTCTGCTCATTTCATGTTGCCCCAAAGTCAAAAGAGCATAAGCCTTTGTCCAAGTTATGACATCATAGTATGTTATAGCTGTCTTGTGCTCATTGGCTGTTTTTTTTTTTTTTTTTTTTTTTGAGACAGAGTCTTGCTCTGTTCCCCGGGCTACAGTGCTGCGGTGTCAGCCTCGCTCACGGCAACCTCAAACTCCTGGGCTTAAGCGATCCTCCTGCCTCAGCCTCTCAAGTAGCTGGGACTACAGGCATGTGCCACCACGCCCAGCTAATTTTTTTCTATATATATTTTTAGCTGTCCAGATAATTTCTTTCTATTTTTAGTAGAGACGGGGTCTCGCTCTTGCTCAGGCTGGTCTCAAACTCCTAACCTCGAGCAATCCTCCCACCTCGGCCTCCCAGAGTGCTAGGATTATAGGCATGAGCCACCACGCCCGGCCCTCATTGGCTGTTGATGTTATTTTGTTGCTGTTATTCCACAACACATCCTAGCAGGCCTTTCGCCCCTAGCTTGGGACTCTCCCAAAAGTTTTTAATGCTTGACTCCATAATACATACTTTAGACTGTGAGCTCCATGAGGTCGGGAACTGTGTCTGTCACATTCAATGCTGCAGCCCCATCATTGACGTTCCTGGCCCATCACAGTGAAGGCAGAAATAGGAGAAATAAAAATCATCTAAGTTAGCCCTAGTCACTTACTCTTAAAAAGCAGTTTCAGGAACCTCAGACACTAGTGTCTTGTGGGGGGGTCTTTCACCTCCTAATTCCTTCTAAATGCTCAGCTGGTAACAATACTTCCTATAAGCATAGTACATTTGTGTTAACCTCCTGGTAAACCTATATACTTGATAGCAAATATATTTTTAACTCTATTTTACAAATGAGGACACTGAAACCAAGGAATGGCCTCAGGTGACATGGGAAAACCAGAAATGGAAAGATGTGGAGGTAGGATCATTGCCAAACACTGTGTGACTACAAGCTTGACAAAGCTTCCTGTGCACAGGGCAGAGGACAGCCACCCAAGCATGACACCAGGACCCACTTCTTCCCTCTTTCCTTCCTCCTCCAAATCTCCTCATGCCTTTCAGGGTCCCGACTGACAAGTAATGATGGCTGTGGGTTGCCAGCTGCAGTAGGCTCCAGCTGCCTTGGACTAGCAGTTCCCCCAGAAGTGAGGACAATTTGCAACTTCCCCTGAAGTTATACCTATCCATCACTTACTGACAGGAATTCATTCCTGAACACTCAGCTGCTCAGTGAAAACCCATTAAACCAAAAAATATTTCCATTAATTGTAACAGGAAAACTACGATGCATTCTAACCCAAACTAAGATATGCAGACACAGAAAAATGTATTAATTGAACAATGAAAACGAGTCTGTAAAAGTAATAAACAACTCTCAAGATGTTAAAAATAAATATGGTTTGTTCATATAATGTGACGTAATGAAGATTTCTTTCACTCAGCAAAGGAATACAGGAAGACTTAAGAGTGGGTGAGATTGATAGAGGAAAGGGTGCAGGTGAATCATTCATTATAAGGTTCATTCTACATTCTGTGCCATTTTCTGCATTAATTTTTCAACCTTTTGGGAGACAATGATTATCTTGCACTCAAAATAAACTGCACTTTAAAATAAAGTAGCACAGAAAAGAAAACCCCTTTAGGGCAAAATAAAGAAGTTCAAAGCACAAAGAAATAATGAGCGCTCACAAGACTAAAGCAGGCCGGGTGTGGTGGCTCACGCCTGTAGCCTGTAATCCTAGCACTCTGGGAGGCCGAGGTGGGCAGATTGTTTGAGCTCAGGAGTTCGAGACCAGCCTGAGCAAGAGCGAGACCCCGTCTCTACTAAAAATAGAAAGAAATTATATGGACAGCTAAAAATATATATAGAAAAAATTAGCCAGGCATGGTGGTGCATGCCTGTAGTGCCAGCTACACGAGAGGCTGAGGCAGGAGGATCACTTGAGCCCAGGAGTTTGAGGTTGCTGTGAGCTAGGCTGACGCCACGGCGCTCTAGCCAGGGCAACAGAGTGAGACTCTGTCTCACAAAAAAAAAAAAAAAAAAAAAAAGACTAAAGCAGAGGTCTGCAAATGAGAGTGCATGGCCCAAATCTGGCCTGTTTTTGTAAATAAAGTTTTATTGGAACAAAGACACTCCCATTCATTTGCAGATTAGCCGTAATTTCTTTCATGCTACAAAGACAAAGCTAAGTAGTTTTGCAACAGAGACATTTTGGCCTTCAAAGCTTAGAATATTTACTCTCTGGCCCCTTACAGAAAAAGTTTTACTAATCCCTTGACTAAAGAGTAGCAAAAGATGCTACCTCTTCACCCTACCTTCATGGCACACATACACAAAGCAAAATATTCATCCACATTTGACCTCCAACTCAAAATTTTTCCATTTGATATTCTCCAAATAGAAACTGTTGTATCAGGGAAATTGGCAAATGCCTTTTTGCCTGAAACTGTAATACTGAAACTACAGTATATTATTTAGTGTGTTTGGGGGGTGAAATTCATTATTCAGGGGGAAAAAAAGAGGGGGGGAGTTGTTCAAAAATTTTACAGCTTCTCCAGAGCTGTGAAAATTAGTTAGTAAGTGAAAAGTCACTATGCAAGGTAAGTCTGTTAATAGTCTGATCTACACACACCTAATTGTTTGAATTAAGAACATACAGGACTATCTTGGGCCTTAAATCAATCAATGAATTAGCAGGAGTTTCTTGAGCATTTCTCGGGTGCCTTGCCCTGTGCAAAGCCTCATGACGGAAGACCAAGAAGCCATGCTGGAGATTCTGGACCAGCTTACTGGGCTCAGGCATAAAACACCGCATGTGAAACCCTTGGCTACTTGGCCACAGAACCCTAAGGCACACAGGCCTGGCTGTAAGGGCAGTAAGCACCCAGAGAAGCAGAAATCCCTGAGTGGTAGATTTGTTTGGAAGACTTCCAGAAGGAGCATTTGCAAGAATGGGCAGCTTGCAGAAAGAAAGGACGGTTTCCAGATGGGTTCAAAGCCCACCCCAAGAGGGGACTTGCCTGGGCATTTATGGCTCTCCCTATAGGACTCACAGGTATAATTATTTATCCCGAGGTAACCAAATCTCCAACAACTTCAGCCCAAGCTGCTAACTGGCTGGGATGACAGCTGAAGCTGAGTCTTTATGCTAGACATGAGTGCATCTGGTCATTATTTAGATGTGCAGGGTCCTCTGTTTCAAGCAGTAAAATCCCATGCGGGCCATAATTTCAGTGAGAAAGAAGGAAATGATTCAAATCCTGAAAAATGTTTTCATCCATCCACTGGAAGGAGGGAGGAGGGAGGAGGGAAGGAAGGAGAGAGGGAAAGTTCAGATCTGGGGACTGTGGTGGGCTCTGTTATTTATTGGCAGGTCCTTCAGATTAGGGGGGTTCAAATCCCAGGCCTTCCACTAATGAGAAACATTACTTACATTATATCTGATCTTTCTAAACATCTTCCTTAGGTAGGTGTTCTTATCTCCTTTTCCAGATAAGGAAACTGAAGTTTGGAGCTATTAAGTGATTGGCCAAAGGTCACAGGGCCAGCCAGTGTTTGTCTGAAGGCCGGAATGGTTTCGAATTCCAACCTCTTGTCTCTCTACCATGTTACTTGATAAGTTTGCTTATCGGGTAATTAGTGAAGGTAGGTGTAGCATGTCAAAATGACACTTGAGCAGAGGAAAAGCGATAAAACTATGCTTCCTTTAATTCTCTTGTTTAGAAGACTAATTATCAGGTTTTATTTCCTTTACAGGGACAGCAGCTATCATTTAATGTGGGGGGGGTTCAGCTGAGGTATAAAAATAGCAATTCACTAAATATCTCCTGATTTGTTGCTGCTAATAATTGAACATTAGGAAGGATATATACATCTGAAAGGCTAGCTCTCCATGTATCGTACTTATTCATTTCTGAGCCTAAAGGGGGATTTTATCCCTTGATTGTCTCACCTCCTTATCCATACAGCTATTATTTCTTCAGTGTTCACTCACTTTATGTACATTATCATCAGTCCTTACGGAAGTCCTACAATACAGGACTCTTTTGCCATGTTCTACAGGTAAGGACGCTGAAGCTAGCTGAGGATAAGTAATATTCCAAAGGTCCCATGATAAGCAAATGACGGAGCCCAGTTGGAACTCAAATTTATGTAGCTCCTGTTTTGAAATGTACTTGGGACTTGTTTTAATCAGGTATGGTGAGATGACAGACAGGGAGACAGCCTTTGAAAGAAGAGTTTGTTACAGTTTCCAGGATGAGAGGGCACAACAGGCCACACAGGGCCACATGGAAAAGTACCAGACTGAGTCGAGGGGCAGAAGGAACAAGAGGAAACCACAGGCAGGCACTTTATTGTGATTTTTCAAAGAAAGGAGCAGGTGTGGCAGGTTAAGCAGCTGAGTAGGTTTAGGATTGGATAGCTTGAATAATTTCAGCGGGCTCTGGGCTATAGAGATGATCTCTAGTGCTCTGGTGTCTGGCCCTGGGGTGATTCAGGGCAGGGGAATAGTGTCCTGGACTGCAGGAGCCTGGTAGAATGAGGGATGGGGGTGGGATATGGACTCAGGATTGGTTGGTTTGCATATTAAAGGCATGCTCACAGGCAAGTCTTTTACTATCTCTAGGAACTAGCTAACCCTGGGAAGGACAGTCCCTCCCTGGGTCTGCAAGGCACCAAATGTCAATGCATCATAAAATATAGAAAATAAAAAAATGATTAATATAAATATAGCTCCAAAACCCATAATACGTTTTCCAAAGCATTCCACTGAATAATACTTCTTAAAATGTAATAACTATTCATCCAACTAGTGCTTACTCACTGTATCCTCAAACTCATCAGTCCCACCCTTGCCCCCCAGTTAGACTACTAACCTATGGAAGTCTATATGCCTTTGATTAATAACAGCCAATTGTTCAAGGATGGCTTACTCAAATGTTTATGAAGGCAAGAGGCTTAGAGAAATAGGTCTCAAATTTGAATAGCCACAAAAATCTCCTGGAAAGCTGGTTAAAACACAGATTGCTGGGCCCTTTCCCTAGAGTTTCTGATTCAGTAGGTCTCAGATGGACTGAAATTTGCATTTCTAATCAGCTCCCAAGTGATGCTGCTGCTGCTGCTCTGGGGACCACATTTTGAGAACCACTGACTTAGATTAACCATTAAATCTTTTTTTTTTTGTTTTTTTGTTCTTTTTTTTGTTTTAGACAGAGTCTCTCTCTGTTGCCCAGGCTACAGTGCCGTGGCGTCAGCCTGGCTCACAGCAACCTCAAACTCCTGGGCTCAAGCGATCCTCCTGCCTCAGCCTCCCAAGTAGCTGGGACTACAGGCATGTGCCACCATGCCTGCCTAATTTTTTCTGTATATATTTTTAGTTGTCCACATAATTTCTTTCTATTTTTAGTAGAGATGGGGTCTCGCTCTTGCTCAGGCTGGTCTCGAACTCCTGGCATGGCCTTAAGCGATCCTCCCGCCTCGGCCTCCCAGAGTGCTAGGATTACAGGCATGAGCCACCGCGCCCAGCCTATTAAATCTCTTTACAGTGTGGTAAAGTGAACTGCAGAACCAAGAAAACTGTACATTAAACTTATGTAGTGAAAACAGTGATGATATTCAAAATATTTAACAACCACTATGGCATGGCACTGACCGGGGGCTGAGGCCGGTATCATTGTCCCCTTCTGTGCCAGGTACTATCTCTTAGTTGCTGGATCTGCAGAGTTCCAAGAGAGGGTTGTGGGGTGGATGAGGCTGCGGGGGGCCCAGAGCAGCAGCTATCCACATCTGGTAAGGAGGGGATTCAATATCTAACAACAGTTGCAGCCGCACCGGTATGAACCAACTGAATTGCAGTCCTGAGTCAAATTTCAAATGGACTTATGAAGGCGCTTAAAATCCTTCAGTGGCTGCTGTCAGCTTTTAGGAAACTGTCAAAATGCTTCACATGGAGTTCCTGCATGATTGAACCCATGCAATCCTCCAGACTTACAGCTCCTCATTTACACCCTACACACCAGTCATTTTGAACACTTTCAAGTTTCCAAATGCACTAAACTTCACCCAGCCTTTGTGCACTTGGAAAAGATTTCTCCTTTTGCCTGAAAAACCATTTCCTCAAGAAACTCAGATGCATCTCGAATTTTACCTCTTCGAGAAAATCTTCCCAGACCCCACTTCTTATCAAGGTCACAGGGCGACCTGTTGTATCACTTAGATTCTCTTACGATAATCTCTTTGCAGAAAGTTGTCCCCTTAGCCTGCATGTAAGTTGAAGGCATGCATTTACTATGTCTCATCAATTTTAGGGGGGACTTTTTTCCAAGCTTTAAGATCTCTAGAAATAGAATGTACCTCATTACTGGTGGTGTGGCATAATTTGACAGTATTTTTCTTTCTTAATGATACATAGTTTTATGGTACATCTTACAATCACGTGTATCTTAGGCTTGATGAAATACATTTTTTCTTCCCTGTATCCACATTTCCTTGTGCAACATGAGCATGTAGGATATGCTTTGGCTCTCAGCCCTACTGTGACCTTCTAGTGTGTTCAGTGCATGTTTGGCAGCTGGAAGCCCACAAACTACACTTTCCAGGCTCCCTTGCCAGCTGAGTTTCTGTTGGATTCTGTCAATGGGAGGTATTAAGAGAAGATTAGAAAACAAGAGGAACGTCGATGCCTGGTTTGGTTTTTGTTTTCTGCTCCTGGATCTATTCAGGGTTCCTGCAGGCAAGTCAGGGCTCTTATAATAGAGGCCACAAATACGACGGCAGTGGGGGCATATGGCTGCAGATGACTGCAGACTGCAGTACCATCAGCAGGACTATGGCTCCTGGAGTCCCACTCAGCAGAAGCAGCCTCAGGGGTGAGTATACTGTGGACTTTAGGTCACATTCCTTTCCCTCTTTTGCTGCTCCAGCCTTAAGGGCAGTAGCAGCCTTCTGCAATTACTTAACTCTGGGTAACATCATCTCCTTTGTTCCTTTTGCTCTTCCACTACCTTTGGGACCAATTCCCTGCATTAAATACACTCTGTTTGAAACCCCTAGAGTGGTTTCTGCTTTTTTGACTGAATACTAACAGCTACAGTTCCCTTCTCTTTCCTTTTTCTGTAACTCCTAGCTGTGCCATTCATGTTGATGCGTGTTTCTGAAGTGCCAGGCAGGATAGCGCAATGGTGACAGTGGTTAAGGACATGGCATCTGGGAGCAAACTCCCTGGGTTGGATTCCTAGCATTGCTACTTACTGCTATGTGACCTTGAGAAAACTGCCTCACCTCTGAGGGCCTCAATCTTGTCAACTGACAACAGGAGGTAATAATAGCCTCTATCTTATAGAGTTATTATAAGATAAAGTGCTTAAAATGGTTTCTGAAGAAATGGTAGGCATTATTGTTATGCTTCTTAATATTCATATGTTTTGTCACCCATAGATATACCTGTAGATGTCTCCTACTGTGGTTTTGGGTTTTTTTGGTTTTTTTGTTGTTTTTTTTTTTTTTTTTTTGAGACAGAGTCTCACTCTGTTGCCCGGGCTAGAGGGCTGTGGCGTCAGCCTAGCTCACAGCAACCTCAAACTCCTGAACTCAAGCGATCTTCCTGCCTCAGCCTTCTGAGTAGCTGGGACTACAGGCATGTGCCACCATGCCCGGCTAACTTTTTTCTACATATTCTTAGTTGTCTGGTTAATTTCTTTCTATTTTTTATTAGAGACAGGGTCTCGCTCTTACTCAGGTTGGTCTCGAACTCCTGACCTCGTGCAATCCACCCGCCTCGGCCTCCCAGAGTGCTAGGATTACAGGCGCGAGCCACCACACCCGCACCTGGCCTGTGTTTTTTTTTATTTTTATTCAGGGATACATATGCTTATTGGAGGTATTCAGTGCAGATTTATTGGAGAAGGGAAGAAGAAAGAATGGAATGGAAAAGAGAGGAAAAGAGAAGAGAGTAGAGGGGAGGGGAGGAAAGGGGAGGAGACAGGGAGAGGGAATGCGTTTTTTACCACAATTTTTTTAAATGTCACTTTTTCTCTGGTCCCTCCTTTTGCTCTTCCCTACAGACCCTGGTCAACCTCAAACCCTAGTTGGTTGTGTTCCTTTTAGTAGTAAGGGCAGCCAGGTGTGTGCATACACCTGTCTGCTTCTTCCAGTCTCTAAGTCACTTGGGGGTTGGGACCATGATTTGGACATCTTATACCCCTGGGACCTGAGAGAAAAGGCACTTAACATTGCAAGATGAATGCAACTGAAATCCCAATGAAATTACAGAAGTAGGCCTGAAAAGGCTAGATTCCAAATGTGATTTTTGAGGCCAGGATGAAGAGAAAGGAAAAGAGAGGGGCAATAACAGATTCTTTTTCTTAAGTTACTAGTTGTGGTCATGGACAAGAGGGAAATCATTTCTTTCAGGATAGTGGTCACAGAGTATTGTTCACACCTCCTCTGGTGGGTTGTCATAATCATTTACCATTGGATTCCTTAATGTCAAGTGTTCTTTGGATGCACCAAGCCTGGGGTTTTGTTTTGTTTTGTTTTGTTTGAGACAGAGTCTAGCTCTGTCACTGGAGCTAGAGTGCCATGGTGTCAGCCTAGCTCACAGCAACCTCAAACTCCTGGGCTCAAGCGATCCTCCTGCCTCAGCCTCCCAAGTAGCTGGGACTACAGGCACCCACCACCACACCAGGCTAAATTTTTGTTTCTATTTTTAGTTGCCTGGCTAATTTTTTCTATTTTTAGTAGAGACAGGGTCTTGCTCTTGCTCAGGCTAGTCTCAAACGCCTGACCTCAAGCGATCCTCCCGCCTCGGCCTCCCAGAGTGCTAGGATTACAGGTGTGAGCCACCACACCCGGCCAGCCAAGACTGGTTTTTATCAAATCAAGACATATCCCGGCCGGGCGCGGTGGCTCACGCCTGTAATCCTAGCACTCTGGGAGGCCGAGGTGGGCAGATCGTTTGAGCTCAGGAGTTCGAGACCAGACTGAGTAAGAGTGAGACCCCGTCTCTACTAAAAATAGAAAGAAATTATATGGACAGCTAAAAATATATATAGAAAAAATTAGCCAGGCATGGTGGCGCATGCCTGTAGTCCCAGCTACTCGGGAGGCTGAGACAGGAGGATCGCTTGAGTTCAGGAGTTTGAGGTTGCTGTGAGCTAGGCTAACGCCACGGCACTCACTCTAGCCTGGGCAACAGAGTGAGACTCTGTCTCAAAAAAAAAAAAAAAAAAAAAAAAAAGACATATCCCACTTCTCTAGAACATTCTGCCAATAGAATACTCAATGGGTAAAAAAAAGGATAGAACATAAAATAGGGCATTGTCTACAAATGGGGAAAGAGAACTAAGATTTTCAAATTTCAACTGATTATTTTCAGTTTTCTAATGCATTTGAAAGTTTCTGACTCTAAAAGAGCGTGTTTAATACAATATAATATTTTCCATTATTCCTCCAAACATAGCTAAATGAGTTACTCTCCATACTTTAAAAAAAAAAAAAAAAACTGTAATATAGTTCCTCAAGCCTACCCCTACATTACAGGGTCTAAGACAAGAATATAAATGGAGGTCCAGCCACATACCATTTAAAGCTGTACCTCAGGCTACAAACCGTTAAATCAAATACATTCTATCCTCTAACCTTGCAAATAGTTGACCCTTGAACAATATGAGTTTGCACTGCACAGATCTATTTATATGAGAATTTTTTTTCAAGAAAAGTTATCCTACACGTGCCTGCCTCTCCTGCCTCCCCTTCCACCTCCTCCACCTCTACCGCCTCTGCCACCCCTGAAACACCAAGACCAACCCCTTCTCTCGAGCAGCCTAGTCAGTGTGAAGATGACGAGGGTGAAGACCTTTATCATTAACCACTTCCAATTAATGAGCAGTAAATAGCAAATCTCTTCCTATGATTTTAATAACATTCTCTTTTCCCTGCTTTACTTTATTGTAAGAATACAGTATGTAATACCTATAACATGCAAAATACGTGTTAATTGACGTTAATACGTGTTGGTAAGGCATCTGGTCAACAGAAGGCTATTAGTAGTTAAGTTTTTGGATTGCACATGGATTTTCCATTGCACAGGGGGTTGGCACTGCTAACCCCTGCGTGGTCAAGGGTCAACTCTGTATCTCATACCTACCTGGAAGGCCAGGTTCCAATTCACAATTCTCAGACTCCATGAAGTTCCAGGTAGAAACATGTTGGAGAGCTGGTGCTAGCCCTTGGCCCACCCCCTTTCTCTGTTCACATCTCCGCACACCAGCAGCACCTTGACCACCCACGGGATCCCAGGCACAGCCTTCCCTCAGGACAATGGGATGACAAACTGAGAAAGAGACCCCCATGGTCCCTGGAGGTGAGCTCTGAGCAAGTTTGGACAGGAGATTTTGAGTATCGGGGATACAAACTGTATTTTAGAAGGGGACACAGGCACATCCACTTGGCGCTGCAGACCTTTCACCCCATGGCAAGGGGCGTAGCCTGAGGAAAGCCAGAGTGGAGCCCTCTTGAAGCCAGGACTCAGGGCAGGGCCCCTCTTGCCCAGGGCTAAGGGCAAAACTGTAGCTCCTCATCACATAGCTTATGATATTAAATGAAATTAAATCCTTTCCCATCCAGTCTACCCAAATAGATCTAAATTATAAAAGTTTTTTTAAGCAGAGAAATATAGATTTCAGGTGTTGGGGATGAGTTACCCACTGCAACTGAGGGCCTTGACAGCTAAAGGGAAAAGGAAAAGACCTCAGTCATGGGTTCTTAACTAAAGTAATTTATGAAAGTTCATTTAAGGAGTCAATTTTTTTTTCAACACGTCAAATTCTAGGAATGTTTTATTGTGTTAATATTATATAAAATACACCCGATGATATATGAATTTCAATAATGTAATACATTATGCAAACAGAAAAGATCATTTGTCTTCCTAAGGAGGTGATAAATACTACATTACACAATAGACTGCTTCGCTGATATTATTAGCCATGAATTCCACTTGGAGTTTACTGCTCATCTCAAAGGCTTAGCATTATTTAACTATTATATAATAACTCCCAGTCATAACTACTCAAAGGATCGATTCTGTTTAATCACTGATATTCCTATAATGGTGAAAAGGCTGTAGTATTTTTGTTTGAAGCTAGCACACCAAGTCCCATGGTATGGTATAATTAAGAACAACTGTTTACTTTTTCTTAAATTCAACACCCTTCACCCCCACCTCAAAAGCTAGACATTAAAGTACTAAATATAATGATCTTGGTAAACCAAATTGCTATGTTCCTGGCAGCCCTTCCCTGCTGTTTCCCTTAAACATTTCTATCTGAAATGATGATGAATAAAAAAAGAAAAAAAGAAACCTGGAAAATATACAGCATCCCTTGACTGTATCTTCCACCTAACCATCAGCGTTTCCATTTGAGTGCTTAAAAACACTCACTCACTCTCTCCTTCCTGTCCCTTTTTGGCCATTTTAGATTGTTGCTCGTATTGTTTCAAATGTCCATGAGGCATACTATGCAGGATCATGAAACACCAGCCCACTGTTTTATGTCTGAGAGTTAGTCTCCCTGAGTAGACTGGGGGACATGGACATTCTTGAGTGCCTTTCAGTCCCTTGCTTCTCTCGGAACCCATGTATAGGAAGTACCCATAATGTTACTCAGTAAATAAATGATCACCTTGTTGTCCTCATGAAGTGAGAGTTATTCTGGCATAAAGAATATCAGAGTCCATTCTCCATGGATGTGAATTAACCCAGTGCATTACCTCTATAAATTTTGAAATCTGAGAATCAGAAAGTCCAGATATAAAATCCTAGGTGATTTCATCCAAATCCCACTGGGTAGGGAATGACATACAAAGAACTCCAAGAACTTAGTGGCAAAGACAAGACAGACAAGGCATGCCTTTATGAAATCTTTTAAAGATGTACTTTGGGCCGGGCGCGGTGGCTCACGCCTGTAATCCTAGCACTCTGGGAGGCCGAGGCGGGTGGATCGCTCAAGGTCAGGAGTTCGAGACCAGCCTGAGCAAGAGCGAGACCCCGTCTCTACTAAAAATAGAAAGAAATTATCTGGCCAACTAAAATATATATAGAAAAAATTAGCTGGGCATGGTGGCGCATGCCTGTAGTCCCAGCTACTCGGGAGGCTGAGGCAGGAGGATTGCTTAAGCCCAGGAGTTTGAGGTTGCTGTGAGCTAGGCTGATGCCACGGCACTCACTCTAGCCAGGGCAACAAAGCGACACTCTGTCTCAAAACAAAAATAAATAAAATAAAAAAAAATAAATAAAGATGTACTTTGTTTTAATTACATTTTATAACCATCAGGAGACTAGCTGTGGCTATGCTTTTAGAAACAGTACAACATTGCACTTAATCCAAGGTTATTTTTTAGAGGTGAAATGAAAGGACATCAGATTCTGGAAATAATTAGAAAAGAATCATTCTGAATGCGGTTGGAATAAGTGATCAATGTAATATCGCAGCTACTGCCTTTTTTCTCTTCTACTTTCAGCTACCCTCTTTTAAATGTGTTTTAATACTGTGAGCGGCCTCTGATCACTTTGGGCAATAGATGGGTTATAAAATATAAATAAATACAGATAACCACATGGAATTCATTGCTTAGCTAAGCACAATTTTGTGGTCATTAAAAAACCAAGTAATGCTTCTTTTTTAAGGTGGTACATGGGGCCTGGCTTAACACATTTACTAGCATTTGAATTGTTCCCAGGATACAGCTTAATTTTTGGTGGATTTTACCTGCTGACCTGAAGGGCTCTGTCCACAAAATTAATCTTAGGTATAACTACCATATTTCATGAAAATATTTTCTTCATAGCATCTACAGTAATTTGTTATAATGCAATGGTTTAGCCTATGATAACTGATTTCATATAACTTAGCTGTTAATTTAAATGTTTAAATTTAATGTTTAAAAATATACAATGGGCTATCTAAAAAATAATTTCATCTAGACTGTGATCAACATCTTTTTCCCCTTTTGTGACATTCTAAGATAAAATATTATCTATTAGCATTCTGTAGCTATCTGTGTATCTTTTTAAAAGTCCATTTTTGACACAGCTCCATCAACTATCACTTTCTCAAAGTCAAAAAAAAAGCCATTGGACCTAGAAACAGGCCCATGAATAAATGAATAACTTGATATAGGACAACAAATGAATTTTAAATTATTGAGAAATGAATGAATGATTTAATCGAAGCTACTGGGGCAAGCAGTGATCACAATGGGAGAAAAATATTCTTTTTTTTTTTTGAGACAGAGTCTCGCTCTGTTGCCCAGGCTAGAGTGCCATGGCGTCAAGCTCACTGCAACCTCAAACTCCTGGGCTTAAGCAATCCTTCTGTCTCAGCCTCCCGAGTAGCTGGGACTACAGGCATGCACCACCATGCCTGGCTAATTTTTTTCTATATATATATTTTTAGCTGTCCAGATCATTTCTTTCTATTTTTAGTAGAGACGGGGTCTCGCTCTTGCTCAGGCTGGTCTCGAACTCCTAACCTCGAGCAATCCTCCCACCTCGGCCTCCCAGAGTGCTGGGATTACAGGCATGAGCCACCACACCTGGCTGAGAAAAATATTCTTACAACTCATAGCACATAGCATACCAAACAAACCCAATAACAAAGTCTTCCCTCACATCCTACAAAAAAAAAAAAAAAGGAATACCAGATAAATGAAAGCCCTAATTATGAAAAACAAAAGTTTAAAACACTGAAAAAAATATGTATATATAAGGAAAATCGGGCTAGGGAAAGGTTTCTAAAATAAGACACAATAAACATATACTTACTATAAAGGAAACAGACTGACAAATTTGACTACATTAAAATAAACTTCTGTGCATCCAAAAATACCATTAAAAATGAAAAGACAAGCTACAGACTAGGAGTAAATACTTGTAACACTATAAGCAACAACGGATTATTACCCTGAAGATTTACAGAACAGATCAATGAGAAAATAAAAGCCCAATAGCCAAATAGACAAAAGACAGGCATTTTTCCAAAGAGGAACACTGGCCAATAACTTATAAAAATGTGCCCAACATCATTAGTACTCAGGTAAATCAAAATTTAAACCACAAGAAATGACCATTTCACACCTCCAGACTAGCAAAAATGTCAAAGTCTACAATGCCAAGTATTGGCAATGGAGCAATTCCAACTTTCATACCCTCATCATAAGGGTGTAAAGGTACACAACTCTGGAAAGCAACTTGGCAACATCAAATAGATTTGAAGTCTAGAGATGCAGACATGTGGGAAGGTACTAGAGGAACTGTTTGTTGTGTGTTTGTTTGTTTGTTTTTAGTGAGCGTACAATGAGGTGCCCTTCCTAAAGGAATTGCAAATTTCGAGTCCAGGAGCCAAGCAGTGGGAAGTAGCAGATAGAAAAAGGACACAATTATGTTATAGGTCACTTCTGATAAATTTTGCCAAGTACCTTCCTAATTTCTGCTGGCTTTTGTTTATTAGCCCTTCACATGCAATGACTTCAGTGGCTGGTAGGATGCTTTAAAGGAGCTTTTTGGCACGTTAGCAGAAACCCATAGTAATGTGAATATTTTCCAACTTCTCCATTGCTTTTTTCCTAGTATCGTTATTGTAGCATTCTGATTACTCCATGAGGATTTTTTTTTTATTTTTTATTTCAGCATATTACAGGGTACAAATGTTTAGCTTACATATATTGCCTTTGCCCCACCCGAGTCAGAGCTTCAAGTGTGTCCATCCCCCAGACAGTGCACACCACACCCATTAGGTGTGAATATACCCATCCCCTTCTCCCCCCTCCCACCTGCCCGACACCCGATGGATGTTATGACTATATGTGCATATAAGTCTTGATCAATTAATACCAACTTGATGGTGAGTCCATGAGGATGCAGACATCAGCCTTCCAAGTTTTAAAGGGCTGGGAATTTAGGCCTGGTTAAATGCATTTGTTCCATGGAAGAGAAAGCTGGTCATCTTTTTTGGTTGTTAATTTCTTTCTCCACATGTCAGTGCCTAGCTGAAACATAAATTAGTCACTATTCTTACCGTTTATGTTGAATCACATGCTAAGTCCTTTGTATGTTACTGTGTCTTCCATAGCCAAATCACCAGACGTGTCATCTTTTTGACGATTTACATTTCGTATTATCTCGATGATCATTTATATTTTCATTTTCTCTTTATTGGGTGCTCTGTGACTGCCAGCCTCTGGGGATATGAAACTCAATAGGGCATGGTCCCTACCCACCAAGAGCTTATAGAGTTCCTCAATGTAAATATCTAACCTTAACTTTTTTAAACATACAAATGGAAGATGGCCCAATCCTCCCTTAAATGAGTCTTTTCAGGACACATCAAGAACATCTAACATCTTTGCCGCCCTCATTTAACCATCATTTAATACAGCCACTTAACTTGGGGACATGTGGAGAAATTAGAGGGAAAATTTGAGCATTTGGGGGAATTAAATAGGTTTTTAAAAACTAAACCAATTCTGTACAATTGTTCTTGGTGAATGTAAAGACTGAAGAGAGTGTGGCCATCAGTATTCCTTCAGATCCTACCACCTGATTTCTTTTAAAGGCAGCAGTGGCACAATATCTTAATAATAGGCAGTTTGGCTGCACTGGTATAAATTCTAATTTTGTATAACTGATTTTTGAAACCTGATGCTTGCTGGTAAATGATAAAAGCTAAAATTTGAGCACTTACTCCGTGCCAGGCACCAATCAAAGCATGGATTTTTTTTTTTCATTTGATCCCCACAACAATCAGGAGAGAGATGCTGTTATTCATGTCTTACAGCTGCACAGAGGGCCAAGGTCCCAGAGCTAGGAAGTGGCAGAGCCAGCATTTGAAGCCAGTAGTCTGGGTCAAGAGCCTCTGCTCAAAACCACTTTTGCACTGTGCATCCCATAAAGTCTTTGCAGGAGTCAGCATTGCTTGCCGTGAGTGTGATGCCTACGTAGTAACATCACTACGTGTGCATGTGTGAAGCACTACTGACTTTTATGCCTGGAAAGTTAGGATGATTTCTCAAGTGAGTCTTTGTTTGTTTGTTTGTTTGTTTCTTTGTTTGTTTGTTTGTTTGTTTGAGACAGAATCTCACTCTGTTGCCCAGGCTAGAGTGCCGTGGCGTCAGCCTAGCTCACGGTAACCTCAAACTCCTGAGCTCAAGCAATCCTCCTGCCTCAGCCTCCCGAGTAGCTGGGACTACAGGCATGCACCACCATGCCCGCCTAATTTTTTCTATATATTTTTAGCTGTCCAGATCATTTCTTTCTATTTTTAGTAGAGACAGGGTCTTGCTCTTGTTCAGGCTGGTCTCAAACTCCTGACCTCGAGCGATGCTCCTGCCTCGGCCTCCCAGAGTGCTAGGATTACAGGTGTGAGCCACCTCGCCCGGCGCTCAAGTGAGTCTTGATCCTACTACTAAAGGCAAGGAGTGGAGAGAAGGAACAATGCTGCCTTGTAACTTTGGACTTCCATGTCAAAGGCCAAAATACAATTTAGTCTGTGTTTCAGGTTCCCTAATTACCAAGAGAGTATGTTCATCAAGTGGAGCCTTTCCTCAGATTCCAGAACAGTGTTCCTTCCAGGGAACCACAAACTTTGGCATTTCATGCCAATGTAGGATGTCTGTGCACTTCACAGTATGTACGAGGTGCCTCTTAGTGCTTTTGGTTATTTCCTTCAAAGGTTTTAATATCTCTTTGCTAACAAAAGGCCATCTGTTGCTTAAAGTTTGATACAGGGCCATAGGATTCACTTGTCAGAGTCAAGCTAGACTGCTGCTATCTGTGGGAAAGAAAGTTTCTTATTTCTTTAAATACCATTAATTCTGATTTGGGGCCATTAAGCACTCCTTGGATTTTACAGTAAATCATGGAGTCAAATGTGGTAGCTTGAAATCTCTTTTCCAATTCTTTACTCCCCTATCATCCATCTTCTTGCCATAACCTCATGATTGGCAGAGCGTATGTCTTTGTCTCTTAGCCTTGGCCATGCAATGTGGTGCGGCCAATGGAATGCTGACAGACATGGCACACACAGAGGCTTGACACGGACATATGCTAGAGTCATTGTGCCCTTCCTCTCGCACTCCTGCCTTTCACCATGAGAACCTGTCTCAGGTTGCCATTGCTCTAAGGAGGATCAGAGACATGTTGAGCGAGCCTAGACCCAACACACAGCTTGGAGCAAAGCCCAGTCTAGAACAGCTGAACCCCAGCCAACCCATAGATGGGTGAAAAAAAAATTCAGCACTTGTTGCTACAAGATGTTGAAATTTCAAGTTTACTTGTTACGCAGTATTATTGCATTTATAGCTGATTGATACATAAACCCTCCTCCATCTGCTAATCATTTTGAAGACCAGTTGTATCAGTTTCCTGGGCTGCTGTAACAAAGTACCATATGCCAGGTAGCTTAAACAACAGAAATTTATTGTCTCAAAGTTCTGGAGGCTGAGAAGTCCAAGATCAAGGTATCTGCAAAGTTGGGTTTCTTCTGACAGCTGTGAGGATCAGTTCCACGCCTTTCTCCTAGCTTCTGGTAGCCTCAGGCATTCCTTGCCTTATAGAGGGCATTCTCCCTGTCTGTGTCCAAATTTTCCCTTTTTATAAGGACATCAGTCATATCAGATAAGGGCCCATCCTAAGGACCTCATTTTATCATCTGCAAAGACCCTATTTCCAAATAAGGTCACATTCACAGGTACTCGGGGTTGGGACTTCAACATTTTTCTGAGCAACACAATTCATCCATAACACCATCCTTGATGTCTTTCTAGCTGGAGGGGTGGGGGAGGTAATAAGAGTGGAAGGGTCTTTTTGGTTAACAAGAAATCTAAGAGTTTGCCTTTTATATATATCTGTTACAGGGCTAAATATTATTAGGTTTTGCCGTGTCTTCTAAATGTTCAGTGTTTTATAAAGCACTTGTAGTAAATCACCTCCATCCCTGCCCATCCCTTAAACTAAAACGTGTACTTTCTTTACAGGCTTCACCTTAGGTGTATACTTCCCTTTCATGCTTCTATTTCCAGTAGCCCTCCTAATGCCCTGTTGCTTTGGGCTGGTGTCTTATGCTTATTTTTCTTTACTGCTAAATAGGTTGCCCACATGTTCTTTCCTGTATACATTGCCCTGAATATATCCCACATATCGTCTCCTATGACTCCCTATACAAAAGATGTAGCTGAGGCCGGGCGCGGTGGCTCACGCCTGTAATCCTAGCACTCTGGGAGGCCGAGGCGGGAGGATTGCTTGAGATCAGGAGTTTGAGACCAGCCTGAGCAAAAGTGAGACTCCATCTCTACTAAAAATAGAAAAAATTAGCCAGGCAACTAAAAAAAATTAGCGAGTGTGGTGGCGCATGCTTGTAGTCCCAGCTACTCGGGAGGTTGAGGCAGGAGGATCGCTTGAGCCCAGGAGTTTGAGATTGCTGTGAGCTAGGTTGACACCACAGCACTCTAGCCCCGGTGACAGAGCAAGACTCCGTCTCAAAAAAAAATTTTTTAATTTTTTTAATTCTTAAAAAAAGGATGTAGCTGAAAGATGTTCTAATACAATGTCAGGACAGAAGCATGTAACCTCTAATGCTGCCACTTATTATTCTCTTTGTTTGCAATAAACCCGAAAAAGACCCAAGCACAAATTGAAATTTGTTCTGGTTTTATCCTCCACAGAAATAAACTGACCTAAACTCATGAAATCAAAGCACAATCCAGACTTCAGTAAGTTGCATGTTTAGTTGAATAAAGAGTATAATCCCTTATCCTTATGTTTAGAACCTTCTTGCTGTCAGGGCAATGTCTGCACACTGAACTGGGTCACCATAGCCTCAAAATCACAGGGAGGACTTGAAAATTTCTGCACTGTTCATTGCTTCAAAGTCTCTACTAATGGGCCTGTATCTACCACCACTGTTTTGTAATTTTTCAAATCCTGGGGGTATGGATGCTTTTTGGGGAGGACTGGGAGCTTAAAAGCCCCAGATTAATGGTTTATCAAATTGCTTTTTCATTTTTTATTGATACATAATAGATATATGTATTTTCAGGGTACATGTGATAATTTAATACATTCATATAATCTGTAAGGATCAAATTAGCATAATTGGGATATCCATCATCTTAAATATTTGTCTTTTCTCTATGCTAGAAACATTCTAATTCTTCTCTTCTAGCTATTTTGAAATATACAATAGATTATTGTAAACTATAGTCACCCTACTTACTTAGCAAACACTAGGTCTTATTTTCCCTATCAAACCATGTTTTGTACCTTATTAATCAACCTCTCTTCATCCCCTCTCCCCACTACACCACCAATCTACTCTCCATTTTCACAAAATCCACTTTTTGTTTCCTTTGCTGGGCAGAAACTTTTTAGATGTAATCCCATTTGTCTATTTTTACTTTGGTTGCCTGTGCATTTGAGGTCTTACACAAAACATCTTTGCCCAGACCAATGAAGCGTTTCCTCAATGAACGTTTTTCTTCTAGCAGTTTGAGGTCTTAGATTTAAGTCTAATTCATCTTGATTTTTGTACATGGTGAGAGAGAGGAGTCTAGGTTCATTCTTCTGCATGTGGATATCCAGTTTTCCCAGCACTGTTGAAGAGACTGTCCTTTCCCTACTGCATGTTCTTGGTGTCTTTGTTGAAAATGCATTGGCTTTAAAAGTATGTATTTGTAGCTGGATTTTCTATTCTGTTCCATTGGTCTATGTCTGTTTTTATGCCAGCACCATGCTGATTTGGTTACTCTAGTTTTGTAGTATATTTTGAAGTCAGGCTGTGTGATACCTCCAGCTTTGTTCTTTTTGCTCAGGATTTCTTTGGCTATTCGGGGTCTTTTGTGGTTCCATATAAATTTTAGGATTGTTCTCTCCATTTCTATAAAGAACGTCATTGGTGTTTGAATAGGGATTTCACTGAATCTGTAAATTGTCTTTGCAATAATGTCCATGAGAACATTTCTAATCCTTGAAAACCAAACAGAAACTCATTTTAGCAATTACCATGGCAACACCTATTGCTTTCAAGGCCACTTATAAGTTGATATTTAAAACATTTAAATTGAACAGTTCACACAACAGCTTTCTGCATTTTTCTGCAATGCAACCCATCCAATTTTCCATTGACCAGCTAGCTCAGTACTATTCAAGGTGTGGTTCAAAGATTGGCAGCATCAATATCCACTTCTTGGGCCCTACCCCAGAGCTACTGAATCAGACTCCGTATTTGAACAAGATCCTCAAGTAATTCTCATGTGCACTTAAGTTTCAGAAGTACTGTTCTAGTTTTTCTAATCTATTTCTAGATAGCAAGACAACTACCGTTCCAGTAGAACCTCTTAAAGCCCTCACCCACTTTTCTCATAAAACTGGACACCTTTTTGATGGGATCCAGTTTTAAATTTGAAATATTACAATGTGGGGCTCTTTACCTAATGTCTTCAGACCCACTCTCACTCTTCATCCCCCTCTTCTGCCACATACACCAGGAAAAGACAAAGAAAACGAGTCATGTTCTGCAGTGTCTTAGCAGTAGCTCAAGCTCTGGAAGTCTTTGAGGAAGGATCTTTCCCTGAGGCCTTTTGTCTCTAAGCCAGCAGGACCCGAGGGTCCAGAGCCAAGTGTCGTGCCATCTTCTCCCTCTTGCTGCCACCTCCCTTTTTTGTTTCTCCCTTGGCAGACATCACGGGCAGAGCTCTGCTCCTCTGGTCTCCATAGTCTCTGGTGGGAGCCCTTGTAGCTTTGGTTTCTTCTTTCTGTAGCAGTCAGAAAGCCTCAAAGATATAATTCAACCATTAGGACTTCTGCCTCAGGAGCATGCCATCTTACTGTCTCCTGGGCTAGATCATAAAAGCTGCAGAATGCTCCTTTGGGTGTTACACAGGTCCCTTGAGCCTTATTGCTGTTAGGTTTTTGATTCTGTGTCCAAAAATCTTGCTAGGCAGTCCCTCAGGAGGACAGTCCCTCAGGAGGACGGGAGACCAACTGTGCCAAAAGTATCCCTTCCCCTAATTTGACTTGGAAATAACTTCAAACTTAAATAGTTGCAATAAGAACTTTAGTAAATTTAATAGAGCACAATACTTACACTGAAACTGTCTGTATTCTAATTTGTCAATTGACAACGTCCCATACAGCATTTTTTCCTCCAATACAGGATCCAGTATGGGGTGAGGTATCACATTTAGTTGCCATGTCTCCTTAGCCTCCTTTAATCTGGAATTGTTCACAGCCTTTGTCATTGACATTAATACTTATAAGCTAGGCCTTTTTCTTAATGGAACGTTTCTCTTTTAAAGTCTAAGGTTTCCTCACAGATTAAGGTAATGCATTCTTAGCAAATATTACATAGATGGTTATAGACCTTTCTTCACGTGTGGGATTCCACCTGCCCCTTGTGGGTGTTGATTTTGATCACCTGGTCAAGGTGTGGTCCAATTTCTCCACTGTGAAGTTACTTTTGTCTTGCAACATGTGGTAGGCCGAATAAATGCCCTCCACCAAGGATCTCCACATCCTAACCCCCAGAACCTTACGTTACCTTGTATGAATTTTACTTTATGTGACAAAGGGGACTTTGCAGATGTGGTCAAGGATCTTGAAGTGGGGACAGTATCCTGGGTCATCCAGGTGGGGCCCAACGTAATCACAAGTGCCTTACAAGAGGGACACAGGAGTCAGAGATGGCAACGTGACAACTGGAGCAGAGAGATCCGAAGCTGCTCCGCTGCTGGCTTGGAGACTGGAAGAAGGAGCCAAGAGCCAAAGAATGCAGGTGGCCTCTAGGAATTAGAAAAGGCAGAAAACAGATTCTCCCCCGAGCCTCCAGAAGCAACCAGCCCTGCCAATACCTTAATTTTACCCCTTGTGAGACGCATTTCAAACTTCTGACCCCACAGAACTGTAAGATGACAAGTTTGTATAAGGAACTAAGTTTTTTTTTATGGCCGGGCGCGGTGGCTCACGCCTGTAATCCTAACACTCTGGGAGGCCAAGACAGGTGGATTGCTCGAGGTCAGGAGTTCGAGACCAGCCTGAGCAAGAGCGAGACCCCCGTCTCTACTAAAAATAGAAAGAAATTATCTGACCAACTAAAAATATATATAGAAAAAATTAGCTGGGCATGGTGGCACATGCCTGTAGTCCCAGCTACTCAGGAGGCTGAGGCAGAAGGATCGCTTAAGCCCAGGAGTTTGAGGTTGCTGTGAGCTACGCTGACGCCACAGCACTGACTCTAGCCCAGGCAACAAAGCAAGATTCTGTCTCAAAAAAAAAAAAAAAAAAAAAAAAAGGAACTAAGTTTTTGATAATTTGTTAAAAGGGCAATAGGGGCTGGGCGAGGTGGCTCACACCTGTGATCTTAGCACTCTGGGAGGCCAAGGCAGGAGGATCGCTCAAGGTCAGGAGTTCAAGACCAGCCTGAGAAAGAGCGAGACCCCGTCTCTACTAAAAATTGAAAGAAATTAGCTGAACAACTAAAAATGTATATAGAAAAATTAGCCGGTCATAGTGGCACATGCCTGTAGTCCCAGCTACTCGGGAGGCTGAGGCAGGAGGATTGCTTGAGCCCAGGAGTTTGAGGTTGCTGTGAGCTAGGCTGACACCATGGCACTCTAGCCCGTGCAACAGAGTGAGACTCTGTCTCAAAAAAAAAGGTGGGGGGGCGCAATAGGAAACTGATACACAACTCACAAGCAATCTGTGGGAGACACTTTAAAGCCACATTAATATGCTCCTTGTCAAAATTTCCCCCAAGATGTAACACCAATGGATGATCCTTGCCTGCTTCAGCCTTCACTAAACATGCTAATTTTTCAACTCCAGCACCCCCTTTCCCTTAACCACTTGACACTCAGCATTCCATGGTAAGCAAGTCTGTGTCCCCCATTTGCATATTATCTGTATATACTCATGATTTCCAATTTTCTTGAGCAGTTTGTAACTCAGCATTATGCCTGGTTATATTGGTGCACAAACCCTTCTAGGATTCATCAAGTGGGAGCCAAGGGTCAGCACCCGAGCCAAAGACAGTCCTAAAGCGGAGGCCTGGTGCAGGAACTGCACCCAGATGGGTGGGGAATGGCGATATTCAAGAGTGAAATCAAGGCTAGGTGTGGTGGCTCACGCCTGTAATCTTAGCACTCTGGGAGGCTAAGGCGGGTGGATCGCTCGAGGTCAGGAGTTCGAGACCAGCCTGAGCAAGAGCGAAACCCTGTCTCTACTAAAAGTAGAAAGAAATTATCTGGCCAATTAAAAATATATATATAGAAAAAATTAGCCAGGCATGGTGGCACATGCCTGTAGTCCCAGCTACTCGGGAGGCTGAGGCAGGAGGATCGCTTGAGCCCAGGAGTTTGAGGTTGCTGTGAGCTAGGCTGACGCCATGGCACTCTAGCCTGGGCAACAGAGCGAGACTCTGTCTCAAAAAAAAAAGAGAGAGGCCGGGCGCGGTGGCTCACGCCTGTAATCCTAGCACTCTGGGAGGCCGAGGCGGGTGGATTGCTCAAGGTCAGGAGTTCGAGACCAGCCTGAGCGAGACCCCGTCTCTACTAAAAATAGAAAGACATTATATGGACACCTAAAAATCTATATAGAAAAAATTAGCCGGGCATAGTGGCGCATGCCTGTAGTCCCAGCTACTCGGGAGGCTGAGGCAGTAGGATCGCTTAAGCCCAGGAGTTTGAGGTTGCTGTGAGCTAAGCTGACACCACGGCACTCACTCTAGCCTGGGCAACAAAGTGAGACTCTGTCTCAACAAAAAAAAAAAAAAAAAAAAGAGAGAGAGAGAAATCAGTGGAAAGCAAACAAGGAGAAATGGCCGACAGTCAAAATGGGTGCAGATACTCCACTTTGTTCCAGTTTTCCATTCTGGCTACTATATATCTTCTCGAGTTTCTGCTCCTCTTCTGCCCTTAGGGGCACCAAGAAGGAAATAAATGAAGCAAGCCCTGGGCTTTGAGGATCCCCCTTCACCAACACAGTGCTTTCACCAGTATTGGGACCCCACCCTTGCTAGTGCAGAGCAGACATTCTTGCTCCTTTGATGTGTAAAGATGCAGAGGCTTCTCATCATAGATTGTTTTTCTTCTTGAACAAGCCCAACCCTGGGTAATTTCTTCAGGCCAGCCTGTTTCCTCCATGTTCTACTTGGAAAAGGCAATTCTAAGAATTGCATTTGACAGTGCACTTCAATCTCCCAAGGTTGGAAATACTGACTGTACTACATGCACGAAGCAGCAAAGGAAAAAAAAAAAAAAGGGACCCAGAGGCTGCTTTCAGAGCTTACATTCTAGCCGATGTTAATCAGACTTGGGCCCAAGTTCTTGCTTGCTCTGCCCCCACCACAGTTCAGCTCCTAAGTCAGAACCCAAACTCAGGTGTCTGTATTCTTTCCCACCAAGACACACTGTCTCTTCAGACATTAAATACTTAAAAATATATGGACTACATGGGATGATCATTTAATAAGAGTAGAAAAACAAATACTGAGTGTGAAGGGAGCATGCAATGCACCCAATATGCTGACAGAAGCTGCCTTAGCATTGGGAGGATGGACAGAGGGAGTTTCAGGTATCAAATTTAATTCTGTGGGTTGGGCACAGTGACACACATCTGTAATCCTAGCACTTTGGGAGGCCGAGGTGGGAGGATTGCTTGAGGTCAGGAGTTCAAGACCAGCCTGAACAAGAGACCCTGTCTCTACAAAAAAGAAAAAAAAAAACCCCACAAAAATTAGCCAGGCATGTATGTAGTCCATGTTACTCCAGAGGCTGAGTCAGGGGAATCACTTGAGCCCAGGAGTTTGAGGTTGCAGTGAGCTATGACAACGCCACTGCATTCTAGCCTGGGCTACAAAGCAAGACTCTGTCTCAAAAAAAAACCAAACCAACCAACCAGACACACAAAAAAATTAACTTGGACAACTGAGAGCAGGCAAAGGTAGAATGTCTAGAAAGTAGAAGAGGATGTGGAATGTAATGCAGAGATGTGTGCATGACCAAGTCCAAGGAGTGTTTCTGTCCCTCAGCAATGAATAGAGAGGAGCAGTCTAAATCACTTAGCAAGAAGCTAACCTACCACCATAATCATTAACCAAGACATAAAACTATTTTAGAACAAAGAAAAGAGAATTTCCTAATAGGTGGAACTAGGAATCATCTCCAATAAGATGACTCTAGGATCAAAGCCAATGTCTGGAGACCTACCCCTTGCCAGTCTTTCTGGGAAATATGGTGGAGCAACTCTCCAAACCTCCCTCTCTGGATATTGCAGGTCTTCTGTCAAAATACACTTAGCTTGTTTAGCCCGCCTTTCTACTCAAGAGAACCCCCTGATGCACTTCCTCTGTTACATTCCTGTGCAAGCTGCACAGAGAGGGACCTATTCCCTAATGCTTCATCATGAAGGAATTGCTCACTGAAATGATCACCACATAGTTGGCTGTTGCATGGGAAAACTGTCTGCATTAATGAGCTGGCCTGGGCATCCCCAGGACCCCCCGATACAGGAGATAAGTAAACCTGTCCAGTTACATTTATCATCCAGTTTCCCAGGGAAATCACATCCAAGAGTATTCAAATAGCTTTCCAAAAGCACTGGCTATTTCTTGTCCATGTTCTATTTCTCATTTTTGAAATAATGAATAAAGCAGAAATCAGTGGAATGACTGCATGAGGTAATTGAGATTTTAAATGGTTCTGGCCGAGGAGAACCGATCTGCCAGTATTGATTTGAGGTTCCAACAAAAGGGTGAAGGCACTCCACCTATCCTTCCCCACCGCCCAGACACAATGGAACAATGGAAGCAAAAACTCTAGGTCAGAGGTTCTTAACCTGGGGTCTATGGACAGAATTCTGTGTGTCCATAAACTTGGATGGGAAAACATTTCTATCTTTATCTTCACTAACCCCTCGCTGAAATTTAGTACTTCCTTTAACCATGAACACAGATGGCAAACCGTATTATCATACAGAGCAGTTCCAATGACTTTGTCAACAGAAATCTGATGTGTTATCACATTTCAGTTGCTATAGATCTTATGCATATTACTACTTCACAATTATGGTATCTCACTCACCACTCCAGCTATCTAATAAAGCAGCACAAATATTCAATCATAAATTTTTGAAAAATATAAGTTTGCTTGCAATTCTATTTCGTGTACTTAATATTGAAAAGCATGTTTCTGAGAAGGGGCTCACAGGTTTCACCAAGTAGCTACCAAAGGAGTCCAGGGTACAAAAAAGGTTAAGAACCCCCGATGGAAGTTTCCACGTTAAAAACTGAGAATGCTGAAACCTAGATTCAAATTGTACTTACCACGTGGAACCCCTCAGGCACATTTCAAACTTGGACTGCGGGCCTACCCAGTGATATCGACATCTCATTTACAAAGCTGTTTTAAGACTCGGCAAAATAACGTTAAGATGAAAGTAGTTTATTAACCAGAAGCACAGCAATGCTCGATTATTTGGTCCGAAGACATTCCACAATGGGGTGATTGAAGAAGACTGAGTGCTTCCTCAAGGTCACATAGCAGCTCGAATATAGTAACTAGGTATTCAATAATGCAGCCCAGGCCGGGCGCGGTGGCTCACGCCTGTAATCCTAGCACTCTGGGAGGCTGAGGCGGGTGCATTGTTTCAGCTCAGAAGTTCGAGACCAGCCTGAGCAAGAGCGAGACCCCGTCTCTACTAAAAATAGAAAGAAATTATCTGGCCAACTAAAATATATATAGAAAAAATTAGCCAGGCACGGTGGCGCATGCCTGTAGTGCCAGCTACTCGGGAGGCTGAGGCAGGAGGATTGCTTGAGCCCAGGAGTTTGAGGTTGCTGTGAGCTAGGCTGACGCCACGGCACTCACTCTAGCCCGGGCAACAGAGCGAGACTCTGTCTCAAAAAAAAAAAAAAAAAAAAAAGAAAAGAAAAGACAAAAAAAAAAGCTGGTTGAGAGAGCACACTTGGAGTAGCACTGTTCTAGAGCCTTGAACATAGGCCAATGATATAGAACACAATACACACATCCACGATTCCCCACCCTATCCCAGGAGTCATGGGAATGAAATGAAACTGATCAATCTATTGAGAGACAGATGGTATAGATAAATGCAAACTCTCGTCAGCAATCGTTAATGCAAGCAAGGAAGTGACTATCCAAAGGGCATAGGAAGATATTTTTATTTCGACATCAGCACTGTTCCAGCCCATTAAAAACACTGTCAACACAGCCTTCCTCGAGCCCCGTCAGATTGCCATTAATCAAGTTCTTAAAATATTCAATCACATGTCCGAAAGAAAGCATTTCATTTTTTTAACAAATCCATTCTTGATATCTGATGTGTTAAATAGAATTTTAAACTACAGCCATATTTGTCTTGTCTTTGAAAAGCAGCTCTAGGATACTACAGTATATTCCATTTTCAATTATGAGGACTATAACACTATATAACACGATAGCCACTACAGTAAAATAACAGTGCTAGATCTTATAACATTTCTTTAAAAGGCAGCAAAAGCAGAGGTGTTTCTAAGTTATCAGAGTTCAGTTTCCATGCTTTTGTTTTAAAATAACAAAGATGTTCAATCAAAATAATCAGACATCATTTCTCCAATACAAAGAAATGAGTAGAATCAGAATTCACTATTATCACCCCAAATAAAATGATATACTGATTTCCATTCCTCCCCCCCATTCTGACATCCCTTATTCTTTCCTGAATGTATCGTCCATGGCCTGGCACAACCCGATCCACTTCATTTCTACCTCTCAGGTCTTAGCAGGCAGGACCTGTGTTCACCAGATTTATCAGTGGATCTGTTGCCTCAGCTGCAAGCTTCAAGTACAAAGTCATGCCCACATATTTCTATTGCCAGTGCTCTCTGGTAATGGTACCATCATTTTAAATCGTACACAGACTTTATAAAGCATTATAGAAAAGTTTAAGGGGGAGGGGAAGATTCATAATATCCACCAATGCCATTTTAAACCTACATGCATAAGAAAAATATTTGTTCAGTCTATCTAGTTCCAACATGACTCTAACTCCTTTATTCTACCTTAGTTTATTCTTCCATGCCAATCCAATAAAAAGAAAAAAAAGTATACATTTGCTCATTTTTAAAGAACATTTGTTACAGACCATAACAATTGTTCCTACCTTGGGAGAAAGAACATTCTGTGTTGACACTAGTTCTACCTCCAAACAGACACTGAATATTTCATTTTTAATGTTTTTACTACAAATTCACCATAAATGAACTCAATCCACTGACAAGGTATAAACCTTTTATAAAACCAATAGCATAATTCGGTAATGTCTAACAATCCAAAGTCTATACAAGCTCACCTTTGATGTGGATCGTTACCCACAGACAATACCAAGTTGTTACATGTACTTCCTTAGAAGAATTTTCACGTTGCTCTTATTGCCGAGGGCCTCTGTTCTATCTGTGCATCCAAGAATCTTCTGGGAAAGTTTCATAGCAGCTATCCAAAATAATCTTTATTTCCACATCTAATACACCAGTAAGAGTGAGAATAGAAGTAAGCTTTTGCCTTTCAACTCTGCAGTAGGCAAAATCTTTTGCTACCCTCGGGACAATGTTAAAATGAAGGACTGGTGAATTTAATAGGTTGTGTATCATTTAGCACGGTAGCCAATGAAGTCATTACTACTGTTCAAAAAAGGCCCAAGGCCAACCTGTTATAAAGAGATAAATAACACTGAGTGATAGAACTAAAAACAGACCAAGAGATATCTGTGTTCTATGAGATCAGAAGTGAGAAAGAGGAACTGCGCTGAAATAAAACAACAGAACACGTGAAATGTCTCTTTTGTGGTTTTAATTGAAGCATTACTATTCATTTTTTAAACTCTTATAAGCACCAAATTTTAATATCTAAGTCAATTTGGGGGGAAAGAAACACCATCAAGAACTTCTCTCCAGAACAAAACAATGATGTTCGTTCCTCCAAACATCCAAATTGAAGGTCTACCAAAACAAAAAAAGCCCACACAGAAAGAAAAACAAAAATCACATTCTAGGGGGTCAGTGCATTTAGCAGTCTTCGCTGTGCTGTCTAACTGTCCTTCAGCTGACTTTCAACAAAAATAACACCCTAGCTCATCAAAATATACATTTGCCATTTGCTTTTTTAAATTAAAAATAATAATTAAAGAAAACTTTAAGGAATTCACAATCAATTGCCTGACTCATTTCGATGTCATGTACAGCATTATGGAGGTCAGGAAGGTTATTTGCAGCACACGTGATTGGGGATATTCATCTTCAAGGCTTAGCTTTCTTCCACACAGTGTAAAATACCCACCTGGACAGCGAGTCAAGGAATAAGAGCAGGTCATTCAAACAACAGACATCACTTAAAATTCATTTGCTGGCCAAGAAAATGGAAGATTCATGAAAAGCTTCACAGCTTAGCATTGTGGGAATGAGAATAAGACCACTTTGCAGCCTGGGACACCAACCACTTGGGATGGCTGAAGGTGGGGACTGAGTTGACAAAAGGCTAAAGGAACGCAAATATTCCATCAGGTTAACACTACTGGCTTCCAAGGTGTCATGAAAGTTTTAAGGAATTATGAGAAGAAAAGAAAAGAGGGAGAAGGAAGAAGAAAGATTGGGCGGGGAGGAGAGAGAAGAGCAGGGAGGACAGAAAGGATAGAGAAAAAAGTAGAAGGAAGAAAGGAGGGAGAAGAACTAGAGGACAGAAGCCTTTTCCCCAAATGTCATCAACTGATTTCTCTCTAATCTCTAAACATATGAACACAGACCTGACTACGAAAAAGCTCCCAAAAGGAACCCTAAACAAAGGTGGATGGGCCAGGTGCGGTGGCTCACGCCTGTAATCCTAACACTCTGGGAGGCCAAGGCGGGTGGATCGTTTGAGCTCAGGAGTTCGAGACCAGCCTAAGCAAGAGAGAGAGACCCCCATCTCTACTAAAAATAGAAAGAAATTATATGGACAGCTAAAAATATATATAGAAAAATGAGCCAGCCATGGTGGCGCATGCCTGTAGTCCCCGCTACTCGGGAGGCTGAGGCAGGAGGATCGCTTGAGCCCAGGAGTTTGAGGTTGCTGTGAGCTAGGCTGAGGCCACGGCACTCTAGCCCGGATGACAGACAAAAAAAAAAAAAAAAAAAAAAAAAACCCAAAGGTGGATGGTCGTGGGGTGGCGGGGGCGGGGGGGGGAGATGTCAAAGCTCTCCACAGGCCATGGAAGGACATGGCTGCGCAGCAAGTACAGTACTCCCCTCCTCACACAGAGGACCCATGGGTTCCTCTTGCCGCTGTCTCTGCTGTCCCATCCTGCCCAGGCTGGTGGGACACCAGCTGCACGCTCGCAGCAGTCTCAGGATCTCCCTTGACAGCAATAAAAACTGCTGTCATGGGAACCTGGACTCGGCCACCACAGATGAGGAAGCTGTCATTCTGCAGACTACAGTCCACATTTTAGAAGAAGGAAATGCGGCACAAATTTCCAGCGACAATACTGTCATTCTGGTTCTTCTCCGCATTTTCTTATTTCTCTGGGCTAACTTTACTAAGTGAAACTAATGGAGAGCCCCGACATTAACTGTGCCATCCCCAGCATTATTTTAGTTCTCAATGTCTACCGCAAATAGGTATCAAGTGCAGAAACTAATATTAAAGTCAGATAACTTTAATATAAGAGCAGGATGAGTGTCTTCAGACGTTTACCCGCCACAGATGTGGCAGTGTTTTAGACTAGGGCTTCGAAAGCTTTTCAGGTGCACAAACATCCCTTGGAGGGCTGGTAAAACAAGTCACTGGGCCCCACTTCCAGCATCTGATTGGGCAGCAGGTCGGGACGGGGCTTGAGAATTTGCATGTCTAACTAGCTCTTCCCAGCTGATGTTGCAGGTGTAGGAATACCTTTGAGAACCACTGCTTTGGACCAGTGGTGCTTGATTATTAAAAGTATCTAGGGGCTGGGTGCGGTGGCTCACAGCTATAATCCTAGCACTCTGGGAGGCCGAGGCGGGTGGATCGTTTGAGCTGAGGAGTTCGAGACCAGCCTGAGCAAGAGTAAGACCCCATCTCTACTAAAAAAAAAAAAAGAAAAAAAGAAAGAAAGAAATTATCTGGCCAACTAAAAATATATATAGAAAAAATTAGCCGGGCATGGTGGCGCATGCCTGTAGTCCCAGCTACTCGGGAGGCTGAGGCAGGAGGATCGCTTGAGCCCAGGAGTTTGAGGTTGCTGTGAGCTAGGCTGACGCCATGGCACTCACTCTAGCCCGGGCAACAAAGCGAGACTCTGTCTCAAAAAAAAAAAAAAAAAAAAAAAATTAAAAAAAAAAAAAAAAAAAAGAAAAATATCTAGGAAGCTGTGGCAAGCCATGCCCCAGAATTTCTGAGGGTGGGACTCAGGAATTAGTTTTTTTGTTTTCTTTTTTTTAGCTCCTGGAGGAATTGCAATATGCAGCCAAGTTTGAGAATCCAGGCTTTATATACTCCAGAGCTAATTCCATTGATTACTGTGATTTAAAATGTTAAACTGGCATAGGATTTACTTGGGTGCTCTGATCTGGCAACACAATGTCATGGTCAAAGGATATAATTCCAAATATGAAGGGACACAAACGATCTCCTTCGAGAATTCCACAGGACAATACAGGCGCCCGAGCTGTTCTTCATAGAGCGACAGGGCTTCTGTCAGATTGACACAGTTCCCCTAAATCAAAGGGAGAAATGCAAACAATAAGATTGAGTCCTACTGAGTGCCCCACTCATCTCATTTGAAGGTCCCCAATAAAGGAGAGCAAGTCTAGCTTTAGATAAAAGTTCATCTTTGAAAATAAGGCTTCTGAACTTTCACAAATTGCACGGAATTCTATTTATAGACCCATTAGTTCATTATCCTTTTACCTCATTTACCAAGCCATTTCAAAATTATTAGAGTATGAAGCAATAAAAAGCAGTGAGACCAATTTCTCATTAGTGACACAGTCACTGTATCAACATCATGCAATTTAGCAAAGATTCATACACACAACCCATTCAAAGTAAATTTCCTCAATAATGGTCACCATTGTGTTGAAAATTAAGTATCAAAAAGATAGTGTGAAAATTATGTATCAAAAAGATAGTGTTCTGGCATGTGGGGGTGGGGCAAAAAAAAAAAAAAAGACAGTGTTCTCGATTTCCAGAATGTTTTTAAACTACAAGCCTCCTAAGAGTGTAAAACATTGACACAAACAACATTCACCCCCTCATGCTTTCCCCAAAATCTGTGATTTATTTTAAGGCATAAGATAACAAATGTTTCTTCAGGATATATATGTCAAGGATATCCCCCTAGTTGCACCCCTCATCAAAAACTTTCTCTCAAATCCATCATTCTAACTTTTCTTCCTTTCTAGTCACCACTTTTTCCAGCATCCCCAGCAACTGGGGTTGGTCAATGAGATACAGTGGAAGTCTGCTGGGGGCTGCTAGAAAAGCTTTTGATTTTGAACAAGCAAAGATAAAGCGACCCACCCCTTCAACTTTCTTCCAGCCTGTAACCTGAATGTGATATCTGGAGCCCCAGCAGCCATTCTGTGACCATGAGGGAAAAATGGTGATGAGAATTAGAGACGTGAGGCAAGATATAGCAGAGCTGGGGAGTGGACACAGTATTGGCCCAGCTCTAGCCTCTCTATCTTAATATGCATATGAATCACAGGAAATCTTATTAAAATGCACATTTTTGAATCAGTAAGTCTGGGGTAGGATTTATCATCATTTCAGCACAATTTGTCCCCAAGTGCTTTTCATTATGGATTTAGAAAACAAGATGGCTATTTAATACCATCTATTTTCTTTTAACCTCTGAAGTTCTTAACATTCACAAGACTACTGAATCTATGTGCTGATTCCATTTCTTCTTCTCCTTTTTTTTTTTTTTTTTTTTTTTTGACAGAGTCTCGCTCTGTTGCCCAGGCTAGAGTGCTGTGGTGTCAGCCTCACTCACGGCAACCTCAAACCCCTGGGCTCAAGCAATCCTTCTGCCTCAGCCTCCCGGGTAGCTGGGACTACAGGCATGTGCCACCATGCCCAGCTAATTTTTTCTATATATATTTTTAGCTGTCCAGATCATTTCTTTCTATTTTTGGTAGAGACGAGGTCTCGCTCTCGCTCAGGCTGGTCTCGAACTCCTGACCTCGAGCAATCCTCCCGTCTCGGCCTCCCAGAGGGCTAGGATTACAGGCGTGAGCCACCACGCCCGGCCTCCATTTCTTCTTAAGAACTTTACTATTAATGTACTTCAAAATAGCCATTGTACCATGTAAGACCAAATTATTCACAAATAAAGGCAGCCTGTGATGTAAGAACTCCTCAGTACGGCATTTCAAAAGCAACCAGCCAACTAGTCACGGGCAAGAGGTTAGAACTATTCTGAGAGCTGGCCTTGGTGGTTTTAACTTAGCACATTTGCTTAGCATGACGTCGTCCTTCAGTGCCAGCCTGTTTAGTAACCCATCATCTAGGGTCCTGCAGTGGGATATGGCCACAGTGCCCTTCACCAGCATATAATTTGGTTTCAACATCAAGTTCACCATGAGAGCATATAAACACCACATGTGTAATTTAAAATTCACAAATAGAAAACACTGCCTATAGTTATTTTTAGAACACATACCACTGGGGAAGCTATAGGATACAAATGCCACCAAGGTGCAGTGTAAATGGCTTTCCTTGCCATCTTAAAATTGACAACGCTCTTTCTCTTTATAGAGGGTACATGGGAGGACTTCCTTACAGAGAATGTGGTAAGGAAATAGGAAAGTTTCAATTTGTTCTTTCCCAACATTGTCAAGAAGCAGTTTTAAAAAAGAAAAAAAAATACCACAAATAGAGACCTACCCCAAAAAAGTAATATGATACATTTCACTTCCCTATTTAAATGAAATGGGGACTTTTTTTTCTTTAAGAAAGACACATGGGAGATGAACAACAATCTAACAGCAAAGAATTAAGCACCTATTAAAGATGAGAGGAAGAGATGGGACAAAGGGTTGCGGGGGCACACCTAGGGGTTAAATCCCAATTCAGCAGTTTCAGTTCTAGAAAGTTCTCCTTGCCCCACATTAGGTGTGGGTAGCTGACACTTCCTCTTATGGATTCTGTACTGTTTACATCTTTTACATTTAAGTTAGTTAGCATTATTTCTGTAATGTAAAAAAATAACAGGTACAGAAAAATACATCCTTAATAACGCTTTTTTTTAATCAAGTTCAAAAGCAAGCCAAACTAATATAATGATTTAGAAAATCACATAAACGTGAACCATCTATAAAAAAAGTACAAGAATAGAACAGAATGACATTAAGAATAGGTTACTTCTAGAAGGCAGGCAGGAATAAGGCAGGACTACAGATGCATCAAGGGTACTGATAATGTCCAGTTTTCAAATTGGGTGGGGGGCTGGGGAACGCTAGTATTCTGCATCACAACTTACCTGTATGTATCAAACAACCTACAGTTTTTTAAATGAGGGGTGGGGGAGAGAAGGGAGGGAGGTCAAGTCCCAGGACCTGCCTCCTAGTTCCATGAAAACACTTCCTCCCCAGTTGGAATTCCACTGGCCCACCTTAATTCCCCTGCACTCCATGCCGCATTCCCCAGCTTCATGGCATGCTGACAAAGTTGCCTTCAAGCAGCCAGGTGACACCACTGACATCATGAACTTACCACTGTGATGCAAGCAGTTTTGGGTGGGAGCATTTAGCTTTTACAAACCACCACACATTTTCATCCCATCCTTAACCTGCCTCCAGTTCTCAGCTACACACTCAGGCAAGGTGGGGTGGGCATGGCAGCAGCAATCGGGGCCATCTCCTAAGCATGTCACTTGGCAGTTAAAAACAAAAGCACACTGTGGCAACTCCATCAACACAACCTGAGTCAAACCACCTTGCTTCTTGACTCAAATACTGCTTCTTGAAAGCCTATACTCCCCCTTCCCCTTAGTTCATATGAATTTCACCATGTGACAAATTCAACCACCAAATGTACTGCATGACTCCCAGGTGTTATGAGATCACTTTGTGGTTCCCACTGTAATGAACGTGGGAATGAAAAACATGTCATAATACATTTTTTAGACAATTCTTGGAAACCAGCATAGCCCTGAGCATATAATCCTTGTGATTTTTGGTAAGTCAGTTAGCAAGGCAAGTTATCAAAGCCTGAGTCATTAATATTTATGAATGGGCTGTGGTGACATTCTAAGCAAGCATTTCTATTAGTCTTCCATACTAAGATTACAGTTCCCCATAGGAGGCAGTCTACCAGGCAAATACTCAGGACAAAGGAAGACAGTCACACTTTCTCACTCTACCTGTTGTCTACTGACATACTGACTGGTTTGCAGTGGGATCCATGTTTTTTTGTCTCTTTTGGTTAAAGATCCCAGAGCCTCACATTCCTCCTTGACTTAACTTGCATGAGATTTCCTTCCACATACTTGCAGAAACAAAGAATTCTATAGGTATGCTCTGCTTCAAAAAATACCCGCTCATGGGCCAGGCGTGGTGGCTCATGCCTGTAATCCTAGCACTCTGGGAGGCCGAGGCGGGTGGATCATTTGAGCTCAGGAGTTCGAGACCAGCCTGAGCAAAAGCGAGACCCCGTCTCTACTAAAAAAATAGAAAGAAATTATATGGACAGCTAAAAAATATATATATAGAAAAAATTAGCCGGGCATGGTGGCGCATGCCTGTAGTCCCAGCTACTCAGGAGGCTGAGGCAGGAGGATCGCTTGAGCCCAGGAGTTTGAGGTTGCTGTGAGCTAGGCTGACGCCACGGCACTCTAGCCCGGGCTACAGAGTGAGACTCTGTCTCAAAAAAAAAAAAAAAAAATACAAATACCCACTCATGAAAAAAAGTCCAACTTGCTTCTTTACAGTAAGAAGCCTTCATTTGAACAGGTTTCACTGTAGGTTTCCTATAAAGCAGGGGTCAGCAACCTTTCTCTGTAAAGGGCCAGACAAAATATTTTAGGCTTTGCAGATCACACAGCATTCACTGCAACTATTTCAACACTGCTATAATAGCACAAAAGCAGCCGCAGACACTATGTAATGAATGGGCATGGCTGTGTGCAAAGAAAACTTCACAAAAACAAGCAGAAGGCCGGATTTGGCCCATAGTTTGCAGATCCCTGCTTTAAATAGTAAGGTCTAGAATGTGTTAAAAAAAAAATCATGTCTAAATATCAAAGGGAAAAAAATCCATTCACAGATAGTTGTTTGCTCTCCTTGAAGCTTCCCAACACTTTCAGCAAGTGCAAAGTCCAAGATTAATCTCCACTTGCCTGCAGGTCTCACATGCAGAGGGAAGAGGAAGAAAACGGGATAGGCTGGAGCCTAAGTCAAGATGTCTTAGAGCTGTTAAGTTGTTTTCAGCAATATTAATCTCACACTCCATAAAATGTCCAGGATAGTGTTGTGCCTATAAATGCCTCCTGGGGAGAATAAAGTTAATACCTCTACCTGTACCCGACATTTAAATACAGTATACTCTATTTAAAAAAAAAAAAAAAAGTGGAGGGAATGCTCCTGCAAACTCAGAATTCAGAGACCAGACTGCAATACTACCTACGTTAAGTGCTTATCTTTTGCTTATTCATCAAAGAATTTCTGTACCAAATAAAGATTGGATTATCAATTAGCTGCCTTTGCAACCATTTACAGAATTTTGTTAAGGATTTTAATAGGTTTTATATATATTATATATATCAATACAATCTATAAATTTTCTTTTAAAATGAAGAATCGCCTAAAAAATGAGAAAAACAGTACAATCTGCTTCCATCTGGTGGCAGGAGTTCATACTACAACCAGAGCAAAACGCATGTTGAGAAACAAATGTGCTTTGCAATTAAGAGTCTCCTAGAGGAAGACGGGAGGAAAAAGAAAAATCAGTCTGTGTCTCCATCTGGTGGCAATAGCTCGCACTACACCCAAAGACCAAGACTGATAAATCAGGATAAATCTTGAATTCTGCTAACAGGACACAAGAATTCATTAATGCCCAACAGATGACAGGTCAGTTACTTAAAAACTTATTGATTGAAAGAACATAATGCAATGATGCTATTCCACTGTTAAAAGACAAATTTCGAGAATATGCATTCAAATTTCAAACTATAAAATTATTATTGAGAATTCTAGGGGGAAAACCAGTTCAGTAGCTTACCTGTGTGAAATATTTCCCATCCTGTTTCAATACTTTCATTGAGAGGTCAAGGATCAGTCTGAGAAACTCCCATGTGGAATCTGGATGTTTGAAAAAATTAAGTTTTATAAATATGGGTTTGTGTGCATCAACAACATCTAAAGTCAAATATTCACTCTAAAACTCAATACAAAAGAAAAAAGAGCGAGCCACAAACTTAAGATCCAATATTCAAGCCCATTCATCAATGATAACATATGGTTATATGGCCAGTGCATGCACGCACACACATACAACACACAAAGCAAGGTCAAAATCAAATGTGCATCTACTTAGCCCTGCTCTCTCAAAACCAATAAAGATTTGACACAAAGGCAGCAGTTGAAATCTGAAAGAAAACTGCTTTAAGTAAGAAAGCAAGCAGCAACATCCCAAGAGAAACAGTAAGAGTCAAACTCAAAAGGTCTGCAAACTCAGCTCAGCAGGAAGTCAAGTTTATAGAAAAAACATTAACCAGCAGTGATTTCAGAAGGGGAATCATCTCTTGTTTAAGCAAAGGTCATCAGTTTACCCCAATACAGGTTAAAAATCACATAATTTGAATAAATCATCAAACAGTTTAATGTTTTGATGTGATGAGTCACTTTAAACTTTTGTTTCAAATGACTGAGTTAATTCTAAACTCTTTTAGTGGCAGAACATGAATTAAAGCCAAATCCAAAGCCAGTCGTCTTTCTACCACAGGCCTCAATTTAACTCCTTTAAAAAAAAAAAAATGAGAGAACTGATCTCTAAGATCCTTTTACCATCACATGGTGCCAAGAGAAACATTTCCATGAAAAACATCTTGGTTAAAAAAAAACAAAACACAATCTACCTTCTTCTGGAGACGTGGAGATTGGAACAGCCGTCAAATCATTAATCACATAATCAAACTCTCTCCCTTCTTTGGCGTACCTCTTCAGTACTGGAATACAGTCTTCTATTAGAACCTTCCAGAGAGAACAGGAATGAATCAATGAGCCAACACATGGATGTAGTTAAACACTAGTGGAGAAGGGGTAAAAAATGCAAGCAAGGGCTTATGTCCACAGCAGTTGCCACATGAACAAAAAAATACTTTCATCCATGTCTGTAACAGCAAAAATTAAGTGCTTACTCTGTATGGTTTATATGCCTTCTCATTTCAATGAAATAACCCTAGAAGTACTACTATTATCCCTGTCTTACCAATGGAGAAAAACTTGAGAAGTTACAAAGTTTGCCAAAAGGCACCCAATATGAAATGGAACAAACGACACCTAGAACTATCTGAAAGCCAACTTCACACTTAATTTTAACTCTAATCTATACTGCCTCTCCTACCACTATCCGTATTGTCTTTTACTTTTCTTTTATACTAAACATTGAGTGACCGTTTATAGATTTATTTCTGCATCTTACCTCGTAAACCATTAACCTATAGTTTTTCAATTTTCTCTAACATTTTGAGTACTGGTGCTAATAAAGCCATGTAATAAATGACAGCTCCCACCATCACAGAGTCATTAAAGAGCACAGCAGTGAAGGGCTAAAATTGTCGCACGGATCCTGTATGGTAAACACCGGAAATAAGTTTGAGATCTGTCTTGTTCTTGAAGAATTGAGGCTCTGTGCTGGAGACACATCTGGCTCTAGGCAACATCCTAGACAGGAGTTATTCCCCACTTTTATTTTTCTAATTACCAAAAAGCACACTCATGTAAAAAATATTCACATGTAACAAATCAAAAGTTTGCCACAATTCCCTATTTTGATGTATTCCAAATTTTTTTCCTATGAATGTTTTTTACACAAAGCCTCACAGTCATTAATTTTAAGAAACTGGATTTTATTGTCCTGTTCTGTAATTTGCTTCACTTAATGCATCATACAAGTCCAGCTATGCAAAGATAGAGGAGGTACTAACACCATGGCTGCCTGCGATCCACATGTTAATCCCACTTGATAGGCTCACGTTCTTATAAATACCCTCACACAAACACAAATGTGTCCTCTTTCGTAAAACTTGGGTCACACACATTCTAAACTTGGGACATTTTAACCTAACATCTCTCCAGGTAATTATAAAATTCCTAACGATACCCATTCCACTAGAAAATGTTCTACTGTTGTTATTGCCAGGCCTTGTCCTCTATGAGCACAACTGTAACAAAGCTCCTTGTGTTGATGTCTTTCTGTCTGTGGGCTGGGTGCGCAAGCACTGGGTTACCAAGGTAAACGCCACGTGTTTTAGTTTTTAGTTTTGACCGCGATTCATGCTCCAACCAGCAATGCACGCGAGCACCTGTCTCCTTCTCACATCCTCTCCAGCACAGGATACTGTCCCACTTCTAAATTTTGCAAAGTCCTTTGCTAATGTTTTCACATGGACTGTGGTATTTTCACAGGTTGACTTTCCTCTTCTGAGAAGTACCAGTTCATAGCTAAATTTCAAAAGGTGTAAAGACTAACTTCATTTATTAAGTTGTAGGGGCCCTTGGATTTTTTTTTTTTTTAATGAGACGGGGGTCTCACTCTTGCTCAGGCTGGTCTTGAACTCCTGATCTCAAACAATCCTCCCGCCTCGGCCTCCCAAGTGCTAGGATTACAGGCGTGAGCCACCGTGCCTAGCCGGCTCTTGTATTTTTCAAGGGATCCACCTTCCTGTCGTGTTTGTTACCAGTCTTTTTTGTAGTCTGTCTTTTACCTTGGTAATGACAACATAACATCATAAACAGTTTCTGGGTCTTGTCTTTCTTTACAAGGTTTCCCAAGGTTAAATACTGCCTTAAACGTTTTAGTTTTTACATCTAGAGCTTAAGCCACCAAAATCCACATTTCTGTGGTTTCTAGGGTTAGCCAACTTTGTTCTCACAGATGGATAGCTCATTATACCAGCATTGCTTATTAAATCAACTAATCTCCTTTGCCCAGGTGAACTGAAATGCATCTTAGGCCACATATTAGCAGTGTGTATAGAAATACTCAGATGTGTTCCAGTTCCTATGACATTCCTCTTATCTACCTGTATATTTGTGTCATACTTCCTATTTGATTACAATGCCTAACAATAAATTACCAGTAGGACACATCTCCCTTTACTAATGATTATTTTCTAAATTTTTCTTAGCTACTCTTAGATATTTATTTGTACAAACTGTAAAATTAGTTGGTCTAATTCTAAAGCCCCCATGCCCGCCTTGGGATTCTGAATGGAATTACTTATAATTAGGAAGAAACAGATGTTGTTCTGTTATTTCCATACAAGAAATACTGCATGGGCCGGGCGCGGTGGCTCACGCCTATAATCCTAACACTCTGGGAGGCCGAGGCGGGAGGATCACTCGAGGTCAGGAGTTCGAGACCAGCCTGAGCAAGAGCGAGACCCCGTCTCTACTAAAAATAGAAAGAAATGATCTGGACAGCTAAAATTATTATGGAAAAAAAATTAGCTGGGCATGGTGGCACATGCCTGTAGTCCCAACTATTCGGGAGGCTGAGGCAGAAGGATTGCTCAAGCCCAGGAGTTTGAGGTTGCTGTGAGCTTGACGCCACGGCACTGTAGCCCGAGCAAGAGTGAGACTCTGTCTCAAAAAAAAAAAAAAAAAAAAAAGAAATATTGCATGCCTCTCTGCCTATTCAGACTTTGATGTCTTTCAACAAGATCTTAAATAATTCCTATCAGTCTCACAGTATCAATCTTGTTCAGTGTTAGTACTTTGAATAGGATCTTCTGCCCACCCTCCATTTCCACGGAGGGTTTAGCATTTAGCATAGTGAAAAAAATTTATAGTCTGTCTTTATCCAATCACTTTACCAAATTCTCATGAATTCAACTAATTTTCTATACAAGTTTCCTAGATTTATTAGTAGTCATATCATGTGCAAATAATTTGGTTATTTATACTGTTTTCATTTTCCTACCTTACAGTCTTAGCTGCCTCAAAAACAATGCTGAATAAGGGTAGTAAACATCCTCATCCTGTTCCTAGTGGCAGTGGAAATGATTTTTGCCATTTACTGTAACTTTAAGTTTCTGAGAAATAGTTTCTGTTTAGGTAGTTTCCCCTCTACTGTAATTTTATTTTACCTAAAGTGTTTTTATTAAAAAGGACTGCTAAACATTCTCAAATTTTGCACACACATACAATTAACCTTCAGTTTTATATACTGCCCTTGATTTTGTATTAAGGTATTCTATTTTTGTAAAAGGAATGAAGGGTTTTGGAACATTTTCTAAAAATGTTAAACAGAGTAATTATGTTTCTCAAATAACAGCTGCAAAGACTTGGTATTTTTTAAAGGTAGCTTTTTTTAAATTTTTTCTTATGGAACATAATTTATTTTTATCATACAGGAGCTGAGTCTACAGGCAGGGTACTCTGCCACCACCCCATCTTAAGGAGATGGACTCTGGGGACACAGGGCCCTCCAGTAGACACCAACATGGTGGACAGGGAACTCAGTGGTACTTGTGGGCCAGAGCATTAGCTATAGCAGTTGTCAGTTTCTGTCAGGAAGCCTGGGTCTATGGGGTAAATTCCTTGCTGAAGTGGGTTGCCAAGACAATCAGTATCACATTGCCTATGAGCCAGAAGTTCTCAAGATATGCACACAGTTTGCTACACTACAGCTCACTCAGCAAAGTTGCCTTTGAGGTCATCCAAGTGCATGACAACATTTCTGAAGGAGGTCATTCTGGGTCTAGGGGTAGACAACCAGGAGCCCGCTCTTCAATAAATGGTGCTGGGACAACTGGATATCCATACGCAGAAGAAACTAAACCCCTCTCTCTTACCATATACAAAAATCAACTCAAAATGGATTAAAGACTTAAACATAAGACTCAAAACTATAAAACTACTGAAGAAAACACAGGGCAAATGCTTCAGGGTATTAGTCTAGGAAAAGATTCTATGGCTAAGACTTCAAAAGCATAGGCAACAAAAACAAATGGGACGGCCGGGCGCAGTGGCTCACATCTATAATCCTAGCACTCTGGGAGGCCGAGGCGGGAGGATCGCTCAAGGTCAGGAGTTCGAGATCAGCCTGAGCAAGAGCGAGACCCCATCTCTACTAAAAATAGAAAGAAATGATCTGGACAGCTAAAAATATATATAGAAAAAATTAGCCGGGCACGGTGGCACATGCCTGTAGTCCTAGCTACTCGGGAGGCTGAGGCAGAAGGATTGTGTGAGCTCAGGAGTTTGAGGTTGCTGTGAGCTAGGCTGACGCCACGGCACTCACTCTAGCCTGGGCAACAGAGTGAGATTCTGTCTCAAAAAAAAAAAAAAAAAAAAAAAAAAGGGACTACATCAAACTAAAAACCGTCTGCACAGCAAAGGAAACAGAGCGAAGAGACAACTTGTAGAATGGGAGAAAATACAGCTGACTCTTGAACAACAAGGGTTTGAACTGTGCAGGTCCGCTCATACACAGATTATTTTCAACCAAATGCAGATCGAAAATATAGTATTCGGAGGATGTGAAATTTTCCTATATGGAGGGCCCACTGTAGGACTTGAGTATGCATGGATTTTGGTTATACTTGGAGGTTCTGGAAGCAATCCCCCAAGTATACCAAGGGACAACTATATTTGTATTTGCAAACTATTCATCAGCCAAGGGACTAGCATGCAGAATATATGTAAAGAACTCAACAGCAAAAAAAAAAAAAAATAATAATAATAATGATAATCCCATTAAAAAGCGGGCAAAGGATCCAGGTGTAGTGGTGCACACTGGTAGTCCCAGTAATTCAAGATGCTAAGGTGGGAGGATTGCTTCAGGCCAGGAGTTCCAGGCCAGACTGGGCAATATAGCGAGACCCTATGTCTAAAAGTAATTAATTTTAAAAAATTAAAGTAGGAGACTTTTTTTTATCTTATTTTTTTCCCCCCTCTCATGTTGAACTAGGTAAACTTAGGAGACATTTTTAAAAAATTGGGCAAAGAAACCAAATAGACATTTCTCAAAAGACAACATACAAACAAATAGCCAACAAAAAAATGTTCACGATTACTAATCATCAGGGAAATGCATAACCACAATGAGGTATCTCACCCCAGTTAAAATGGCTATTATCAAAAAAGACAAAATATTAATAACTGCTGGTAAGGATGTGGAAAAAACGGAAACTCTTAATACACTGTTGGTGGGAATGTAAATTAGTACAGCCATTATGGAAAACAGTACGGAGATTCCCCAAACAATTAAAAATGGAACTACCATAGGATCCTGCAATTTCACTACTGGGTTATTTATCCAAAGGAAAGGAAATCAGTGTATCAAAGGGATACCTGCACTCCCATGTTTATTCCAGCAGTATTAACAATAGCCAAGATACGGAATCAACCTAAGTGCCCATCAACAGATAAATGGATAAAGAAAACGTGGTACATAGACATATCAGAACACTATTCATATTCAGCCACAAAAAAGAAGGAAATCTTGTCATTCCTGGAAACAAGGATGAGCCTGGAGGCCATTATTTTTTTTTATTTCAGTATATTATGGGGGTACAAAAGTTTAGGTTATGTATATTGATGTGGTATATATATACCATGGAGTATCACTCAGCTATAAGAAATAACAATGATATAGAATCTCTTATGTTCTCCTGTATAGAGTTGGAGCCCATTCTACTAAGTGAAGTATCACAAGAATGGAAAAATAAGCACCACATAGAGGCCATTATTGTTAATGGTATAATAGCATTCTAATGGCCAAAGGGCTTGCCTGTCCCTAAGGGAAGGTGGCCCTGCTGGTCTCTCTTCTCACCCAATCCTACATACCATGGAACCCAAGACCCCTCCCCGTCCCTCAAGAGCTCTCAGCCCCAGAAGAATTTTCCAGGCTCTCCCTGGTGGTTGTGCTGTTCTAGAGAGAAGGTGGAGAAGAAAAGAGAATGCATTCAGGCACTAACTTCCACAAGTGCCTCCTTAAACAAAAACACTACTCTCCCCTTGTCTCAAGGGTTCAACTGTCTTGGTCACTGTCTGCCCTTGGTGCCCTGCCTTCAGGTCAAGAGGTTGCTTTCAGAGGCCATTAGTAAATCTTCCTACCACTTATATCTGGCCTTTCATTACAACAGTCAACAACTGTAGTATACACTGTTGGTTTGGGTTTTCGGTTCTGTCTTTTCTTAATCCATAAAAGAAAGCCATATAAAAAGCCAGGGAGTCGGGAGTCTGAATCGCTCCTCTAAAGTGATCCTATAACCTTGAATAAATCCCCTTTAAACTCTCTAAGCTTCATCTTCTTCATCCATATACTAGAAATAATACCCACTTGGTACAGGTGTGAGGATTAAACTCTGCAGCCAGAAGGTCTGGCTCATTATTTGCAAACAATGGTAACTTTGAGCTCATTGTGAAACAATTCTGTCATAGCTCAGAAGAACCTAATTCCTCCCTTCCTCTTTAAGCTTTCAAACAGTATAATACACATCTTTCTTTCCCTTCTGCCCACAAAACAATGACAAACTGGATTGTAATGTGAATTCCTCTCTCAAAAAAAAAAAAACACAACACGCATGTACCATGCAATCAAATTTCAATGTACACACATTAGAGAAGATTTGGGGGTTAATTTACATATTAACTAAATCATTCATCTAAATTATTTATAAATCTGGAGATACACATTTAAGATTCCATTAAAATATGTATTTGCTTCCATGTGTTGCTCTAACAAGCACTGTAGGTATGGACACTGGACATACACATTCTCACATTCTCAAAATACAACACAAAATGTATCCTACAAACTGTAATGACGGGTCACCCTTCACCTACAGTAGGATTTAGGACAGAAACCAATTGCTTATTAGCAAGAAGCAATTGTTCCTACCTCAAATATTTTATTCATACACACGTACCTTAATTCCCTCTGAAAGACCCAGGCTCAAAGAGATTATTCAGGAGAGAGAGAGAGAGACAAACGGTGACTTGGTGGTTACCAGGTCATAAAAAGGTATATGGCCAGGCGCGGTGGCTCACGCCTGTAATCCTAGCACTCTGGGAGGCCGAGGCAAGAGGATCGCTCGAGGTCAGGAGTTCGAGACCAGCTTGAGCTAGAGTGAGACCCCCGTCTCTAATAAAAAATAGAAAGAAATTATCTGGACAACTAAAAATATATAGAAAAAATTAGCCGGGCATGGTGGCGCATGCCTGTAGTCCCAGTGACTCGGGAGGCTGAGGCAGAAGGATTGCTTAAGTCCAGGAGTTTGAGGTTGCTGTGAGCTAGGCTGACGCCACAGCACTCTAGCCAGGGCAAAAGAGTGAGATTCTGTCAAAAAAAAAAAATTGAAAAAATAAATAAAAAGGTTTATGACATCTTTTATATAAGAACTCACATCTCTCAATTCGGATAATCTAGAGTTGGTGGTTTCCTTTTTTTTTTTTTCCCCCCCAAGAGTACCGAGTTTATTATTTAACATATGACACTGAAGTCAGTGAAGGATAAAGCAAGCAGACAGCACCAAGAAGTTTCTAATTCTTATCATCTGCTGTGATTATTCATCTCCTCATCCATCTCCCTCCAAGTCCTCCAGACTTTCTGTTGCTCTATTCTTGATTAATGTCTACTTTTTCCACGGTATACATATACCACATTTTATTAATCCACTCATGTACTGATGGGCACTTGGGTTGTTTTCTCATCTTTGCAATTGTGAATTGTGCTGCTATAAACATTCTTTATTATAGAATGTCTTTTTTTTCCCTTTGGGTAGATGCCTAGAGTGGGACTGCTGGATCAAATATTATTTCCATTTTTAGCTCTTTGACGTATCTCCAAATTACTTTCCACAGGGGTTGTACTAATTTGCAGTCCCACCAGCAGTGTAACAGTGAGTGTTCCAATCTCTCCACATCTGTGCCAGCATTTGTTCTTTTGAGACTTTTTGATAAAGGCCATTCTCACTGGAGTTAGGTGATAGCTCATTGTGGTTTTGATCAGCATTTCCCTAATGATTAGAGATGTTGAGCACTTTTTTATATATATGTTTACTGGCCATTATTCTGTCTTTTGAAAAGTTTCTGTTCATGTCCTTTGCCCATTTACTGATGGGGTTGTTTGATTTTTTTCTTATTGATTTTCTTAAGTTCTATATATATAGAGTTGGTGGTTTCTTATCATCTGTACACATCCACCCTAAATACAAAATATACATATGATTCATATAAAAAGACAACCTGTTTATCTTCTTAACCGATTATAATAAAAGCTGTTTTAAGAAGGCACAATTCTGATCAAAACTTAAATTATATCATCAGCGCACTTAAAAATACATTATCCAGAAAGCATAATTACCTGATAGCAGTCTCCTTTAAGATTGTCTAAGACATCACCGCACGTTTTTCGCATATATTTCTTACATCCATCAATCACCATTTGGTCAATGTCCGAAATAGGTTAAGGAGAATTTAGGTGTATCAGAGAATTCTGAAATAGTAATACTTCAAACAAAAGGTTAAGGCTGGGCGCAGTGGCTCACGCCTGTAATTCTAGCACTCTGGGAGGCCAAGGCGGGAGGATTGCTTGAGCTTAGGAGTTTAAGACTAGTCTGAGCAAGAGCGAGACCTGTCTCTACTAAAAATACAAAATATTAGCTGGGCGTGGTGGCATGCACCTGTAATCCCAGCTACTCGGGAGGCTGAGGCAGGAAGATCACTTAAGCCCAGGAGTTTGAGGTTGCTGTGAGTCATGATGACACCACTGCACTCTAGCCAGGATGACAGAGTGGGACTCCGTCTCAAAAAAAAAAAAAAAAAGAAGCATAGAAGGCCAAGAAAACAATCCTACCAATTTAAAATTTAAAAATAAATAAATAAAAAGGTTAAGTCAAACATAAACGTTTTATAGGCCAGGCACTGAGGCTCACGCCTGTAATCCTAGCACTCTGGGAGGCCGAGGAGGGAGGATCGCTCGAGGTCAGGAGTTTGAGACCAGCCTGAGCAAGAGTGAGACTCTGTCTCTACTAAAAATAGAAAGAAATTACCTGGACAACTAAAAATATATATAGAAAAAATTAGCTGGGCATGGTGGCACATGCCTGTAGTCCCAGCTACTCGGGAGGCTGAGGCAGTAGGATCGCTTAAGCCCAGGAGTTTGAGGTTGCTGTGAGTTAGGTTGACGCCACGGCACTCTAGCCCAGGGCAACAGAGCAAGACTAATTTGGGTGTCACAAGTTAAAAAATAAGACAGTGATTTTATTTTCACACTAAAGACACTCAAAAAGAACTGAATTTTCTTTTCTTCTCATGAGATGGCTTCGGAAAGCCATTAAGGAAACTGCCGAGTAGCAGACATGGTATCAAAGTCGCTTGCTCTTTAATTCTCAACTAGATTATCCTTGCCTCTTGTTGGTGGCCACATAAAAATCTACCGGCACTAAATAGAAATGTCTGTTCAAGGTAGTCTATATAACAAATTTGCCTAGAGTCTGTGGTAACTTGAGTCTCAAGACACTAAAGGAAGGAAGAAAAAAAGCAGCCCACTGAACTCATTTGTTCTCTCATACAGCAAAGGATATCTCCACCATAGTGACCATCTTTGGTTTCAGTTTGACTATTTCACATAATATGCCCCCATCTCCACCTCCCAGAATCAGTACGTCTTTGCCAGTGTAATCTTCTTTGCCACTGCCCATGATGGCCCGGGTATACGCCAAGTCACTCTCTGCCAAATCTAGAAAAGAGAAACAAAGATCCAAACTGGTGACTCCACCCGAACACACAAACTGCCTGGCCTCACCACACTAGAAAGTGCTAGAATTTAGGCCAAAATGTAAAATCTTCATTTTCAATCTCTAAAACTATCAACAATATGCAAGATTTTCTTTTTTTTTTTTTTGGATTGAGGACTTTTCATCAACCCTGATCATCAGACACCTAATACAAATGGACATTAGTTGATGGGAAGAAAATCTAGTCTTAAGAAATGTGCTGACATGCTGAATAATTAAAAGAAATTGTATCTTTGATACTTGTTAAAACTTGGTAAGGAAATAAAGATAAAAAAGTAAAAGAAATTACATCTTAACAGATGAAATATGATGTCTGAGAGTTGCCTCAAAATGAGAGGGACTGGGCAGGAATTGATAACTGTTGATGCTCGATGGTGAGTACATGTGGGTTCATCACACCAGTTTGTCTACTCAGGTTTGAATTTTTCCATAACATTTTTAATTAGCAATTGCATTTTCTTTTGAAATACAATCCAAATACTCAACATTAAGGAAGCAATGTCAAGATAAGTTTACGTGAAAGCCCAGACAATCTACAGGTTAATATGATGTAAATGTACATCTCAAAGAACAGCAGAATCAAAGACAAACTTGGACAAACCCACAACAGCACTGTCTGGAAAACATCCAACATATCACCACTTTGTTATGCGACCGGGGCAGGGATGGAGTACTTACTAACATCCCCACTAAGGATGAGAATATTTCCAAATTGCTTCGAGTGTAGAATTTTAATGTTCTGATAAGGTGAATCTTCATCATACATCACTTCATCTATGTCATATTCAACCAGGCGGCCATCAGCGGTGGGCCAGTATCTGTCGATGGCTCCTCCTCGAACTATGGGTGGTAATCTGGAAAAAGAGGGAACAGGATCGTGCCTTACTAGAATACTCCCTTACAATAGGACCTGGAATGAAGACGGTACAAAAGAAAGCCCTATGGCTGCAGGCAGACTCCTGAAGAGCACAAAATGAATCCAAAGCTTGGACTTTGTTTTGTACAATCACGGCCACCACAAAATGTCAACAACTATTATACACAGGAGTTTACTTTTTTCAAAACCTTTCTGGCATGTTTCAGATTTTTCCTAATGAAAAGCTGAAGGAGAAAAGTGGCCACTGCAGACTTCATACTTGACCAAATACTCAAGGAGGTTATGTCCCTTAAGACCTCCTATTGCCCTTAGCACATTCACACAAGTCCTTTATAGCTGCTCTGCTCTTGAATACAGTGTGCATTTTGCTAGTTTTTTTTAGCCTCACATAACCTAGAAACTTTTTTTTTTTTTTTTTTTTTTGGAGATAGAGTTTCTCTGTGTCACCCTGGGTAGAGTGCAGTGGCGTCATCAGAGCTCGCTACAACCTCAAACTCCTGGGCTCAAGCGATCCTCCTGCCTCAGCCTCCCGAGTAGCTAGGACTATAGGCACGAGCCACCATGCCCGGCTAATTTTTCCATTTTTAGTAGAGATGGGGTCTCGCTCTTGCTCGGGCTGGTCTTGAACTCCTGAGCTCAAGCCATCCTCCCGCCTCAGCCTCCCAGAGTGCAGGATTACAGGTGTAAGCCACTGCGCTGGGCCCCAGAACATTCTTTTTTTTCCTGGTATGTTTCATGACATTTCTATCTCTGAAAAGTGCAGACCAGATGTTCTGCTAAAAAATAAAAACAAAAACAAAAAAAAAAACACCCCCCTCCTGTGGGTTTACCTGATCTCTTCATGATTAGAGTCAGGTTGACATATATTACACAGGCATCACATCAGGAACACAGGATGTGTATTCGTCCTATTATTGGTGATGCTAAGTGTATGGCCACTTGATTAAAGTGGTATTCACTGGATCCCTCCCTTTTAAAATTACTAAGCAGGCCGTGGGGTGGTCCCTTGAAACTGGGTAAAGGCCCTAATCCCAAAACAAACCTTTACTAGCGGTTTTAGCATCTAAAAGATTATTACCTGAACCAATTATTACTAGCGTGGCTGCAAAATTATGATTTTCTGATTTCATTCTCTTGTAAATGCTATTTTTGATAGAGTGAATGTACTAAAAACTACCAGCAGGGGACACCAAATGACAAGGGAAGAGAGACCTAGAAAAGGGGCTTGGCAAATCTAACCTGAACACAAAGAAAATGAGAACTCACTGCACACATAACACAACCTCGTGCGAGTCCTGTGTTCTCAAACACAACAGTGTTCAACAGTAAAACGGCAGGACGTACAGCTGGGATACATTACCTCTGACTTACTCTTGTGAGTCTCTTTCCACTCCCGGCTCACCTGCTTCCAAGACTACTGTCTGAACCTGTTCTAAGTTAACAAGGCTTTGTATAAGGAAATACTAACATCTGCAAAGAGCACTAAGACTGAGGAAGCAAATTCCCATAAACTCTCATTTAATCCTAACGACTCCTGACTTAACCACTTCTTAGCCTTTTAAGTGAACAGATTCAGCTTTCAGAATGTTGGGCAGAGCACAGGTTTTTCTTGTAAATTATAAAATGTGAAGCACCAGTCAGGACAACCCCCAGAGAACAGGCAAATAGCACTAGGAGGAAGCCTCTTCTACCCCTGATGGTGGGGAGTAGAGGTGAGAGAGTGAGCCACCCACAGCACTGAATGAAGTTACAAATACAAAGTCACCCACTTTCAGGGGAGGAAACCCACCCCCGGTTGACAGCCAGTCAGCTATAGGCAATTACTGCATTATGACAAACTCACTGAAAATAAACAGATGCCTATTCTCGATTGTGTCATTAGTGCCTTGGTCAAAGTGAAGAGCTCTTGCAACACCACAGTTTTTTAAGACTGGCAAAGAAACAAGGATCTTAACAGGATGTGGAAGCCATTACCTTGATGAAGTGCTTGAACCTAGCATAAAGTTCATCTCCTTACAATGGGCTACCAGGGGACACCGTGGAGCCCAGAAGAACTTGTTTTCAACCTTCACTGCTGAAAACTGAAACTGGATTGTAGAAAGTCAGGTGGAATATGTCCTGGGCCTCAGGTAATCCATGCAAATTCCAACAATTTTTTTTTGGTTTTTTTTTTGAGACAGAGTCTCACTCTTTTGCCCTGGCTAGAGTGCCGTGGTGTCAAGCTCACAGCAACCTCAAACTCCTGGGCTTAAGCAATCCTTCTGCCTCAGCCTGCCGAGTAGCTGGGACTCCAGGCATGCGCCACACCATGCCCGGCTAATTTTTTTTCTATATATATAATTTTAGCTGTCCAGATCATTTCTTTCTATTTTTAGTAGAGACGGGGTCTCGATCTTGCTCAGGCTGGTCTCGAACTCCTGACCTCAAGGGATCCTCCCACCTCGGCCTCCCAGAGTGCTAGGATTACGGGCATGAGCCACTGCGCCCGGCCCAAGAATTTTTTTTTAATAAAACTTATCTGACATTGTTTTCTTATTCCATTTCATTTGACAGTAGAATACAAAAATAAATTCAAGTCAATTCCATGGCTTCTTAGTCAAAAAGTCAGATTTAATTCATCAACCAAAGGGGAATAAGAATTTCAGACAACGTTAGTGAGTTATTTGTTAATGATTTAATCTGACAATGTCATTCGCCAGATTGAAAAAAATAGTGCAGTCCTTGTCCTTTTGAGGCCAAAAACAAAAGGCCTACAAGGTATTCCGAACTTTTCATTCTTTACACTCTTATTTTATGAAAAGATGTAAAAACCGTGATAAGCAAAAATAAGGTCTGTATTTTGAAATAAAAATCTAAAGCTTAACTCCATTCTGACTTAGAAAACTCCTACACCAAAAAAAAAAAAACAAAAGAGTCAGACTTCTCATGAATGTAAAGCCCATAAGTGCATTTTATTTCCTCACTTCTACAATTAACCCCGATTTAAAAAAAAAAAAAAAAAACAGACCACGTTTTGCTGAGGGCCAATTCATTACCACATAAGACATTTTCTGACACGGTGAGAAACAGCGGGAACCTGTTCTGGCTGCAGATAATGAAAACTCCGCAAACTGGAAAAGATGAAATACCCAGAAAGCGGTGTGAGTGTGGGTATGTTTTAAAGGATGGGAAAGGGGAGAGACATGGCTGAGGACCCTAAACTGAGCTTGAGAGGAGTAAGAGTCTAGGTGCTCTGGTAGATCTCAAAAGAGAGGGCAAGTTCTGCAGTGCCTCATGTTCTTTTCACTTTAAGCTTCCTGCTTTCCTTTCTTCCTACAGGAGGTTAAGTAATTACCTTGTTATCTTACATCTGCCCCAGGGCTTTCCTATGGGCTGATCAAATTTAGCATGGTGAGTCATTAAGTACTTAAACATCCTAGCTCTTGCCAGTAAGGATTCCCTCTTCTCAAAAGTGCCATGGACTAGAGAAAACTATATTCTGGTTGCTCCATCCTGATAAAGTCCCTCTGTGTCTGTCTCTGCATCTATGACGTTAACTTTACGAACAAGGGACAGGCCTCCTATGCCTTAGGGCCTAATGAGAAGCCACCAAGGCAAGGCAAGAGTAAACTGCTCTGCAATATGTGCTGTGTATCTCAAGCACTTGTTAGACTCCCAGGACATACCAGACCCTATTCCCTCAAGCAAATGCTAAAACTGCTACCTTCTATCAAAGTTCTTTCAAAAGCTGACACCGCTGGCAAACACTTCAGTGCTGTCCAACAGAACTTTCTTCGATGATGAAAATGTTCAATATCTGTATTGTCCAATGTGGCAGTCACTAGCCACTCACTAGCTATTGACATGAGGCTAATGTGACTGAGGAACTGAATTGTTTATTTTAATTAACTTTAAATAGCCACATACAGTTAGTGGCTACCCTACTGGACAGGGAAAGTTTCATTTCTTCATTATCATTTGAAAAATAGGGCCGGGCACGGTGGCTCGCGCCTATAATCCTAGCTCTCTGGGAGGCCGAGGCGGGCAGATCTTTGAGCTCAGGAGTTCAAGACCAGCCTGAGCAAGAGTGAGACCCTGTCTCTATTAAAAATAGAAAGAAATTATCCGGACAACTAAAAATAGAAAAAATTAGCCGTGCCTATAGTCCCAGCTACCGGGAGGCTGAGGCAGGAGGATCGCTTAAGCCCAGGAGTTTGAGGTTGCTGTGAGCTAGGCTGACGCCAGGGCACTCTAGCCCGGGCAACAGAGTGAGACTCTGTCTCAAAAAAAAAAAAAAATCATTTGAAAATAATCTACCTATGGCAGCTCAAGGTAGATGGCCTCTGAATTCTTCGTACCTTGGAAAGTTTTCTTACTTGAAAGCCTTAAAGCAAATTTTTTCACCCCACCCTGTCAGAAGTGTCCTAAAATTGCTTAATTCTACTCTGGGGCCCAGAACCCTGAGCACAGAAAAGTGTCCTTTTGTCCTTCCTGAAGGGGTTGGGGGTCAGGAGTTTTCTAGCCCCCCTTTGACTGAGGCAGCAGCCCTATCTAGGTCTCCGCTTTATACAGTTCCAACTCCTTGAAGTCACTCCCTATCTCCCCTCTGCCTTTGGCTCATTTTATCCAGCATTTCTGTGTGTGTGTGTGTGTGTGTGCTCATACATTTTGTCTTGTGTTGGTGTAAGGGGCCCAGTAGCTCACTGTGTTGTGAGAAGCACATGTTGATTTTTATCTTTTCCACATCTTAAGTAGACACTACTGGGGACAACACTGACATTCTGATGATTTTACCTATTAAACAAATCTAAGAGGACATTCAAGAGTAGACTTACCGCTTCACCCGCCCAGCACTGTCCTGGTTCAATTCTTTCATTCTTTCTTCAACTTTGTTCAAGAGCTATAATTAAAAGGAATGAATGGGCTTATAGATTGAATTGCGTGGAACAGCTAAATTACAGACCAGAAGACTGAGGCCGTATGGACAGAGCTGACGGAGGTGTATGGGCACATACACCTGTCCCTCTCCATCCCTACAGCAGCCTCCAGGCCTGGCCCAATTCCACCCTCCCACGCCAACTATCCCTCATGGTGCTGACCTAACCTTAGTCTCAGCAGCACAACAACAGGGGAGGGGAAGTCTAAAGTGTGCTGCCCCTATAAAATCCTGGTTAAAGGTTTTATATATTCTCTCCAGTGGAAAGTAAAATCATTACTCATACTCAGGCAGTTAAAGGGGAAAGCTGACAGCCAGGCTCCTAAAAACAACTGAGGAACAACTACTTCTCTTCTAAAACCACTTATCTGGAGGGAGGAAAGTTTAAAATTAACTGGGAACCCAGCAATTAAGAGAAAACAATTTTAATGTCATTAAGCTAAGTGGACATTATGATTCTTAAACACTTGAGCAAATAACGATGAAAAACTGACACTGTCAATTTCTTCCTTGCTCTGTGCATCACTGTCGTAACTCTGAAGGTCCAGCAACACCAATCCATGTGGATAAATTCTCAAATTGGCAAAGCTACAAAGGAAAGAATAATTTTAAGGTTAGGAATTAGATCATGGCACTCAAAAGAAAAAAGATGGCAGCCCCATTAAGAAAAAATGACCACTGCCCTTTATTTCTCTAAATTACACAGTTAATCCTTTTGCTTTCTTATTAGGGCCTCTTCTTAGGGGAAGAGGCTACCAATCATTTATAGAAGATTTAAAGGATGTCACCAAATGCTAGGTTATTCAAAACTGGTTCTTGGGCCCAGAAATTGATTCAGTAGCAGTTCTGTGAATCCGATTTTTTTTTAAAAGTTCCCCAGTTGATTCTGTCAGGTTTAAGAGGAAGGGAGGGTAGAGAAGGGCAAACGGGGGTTCTCCCAACTGACCTTCAGAGTTCAAAACAGAGCCATTTCCCCCCACCCCCCTGTAAGCCAGCAGGGGGTAAATTAATTTAGTAGGGGGTAGGGGAGTGGCAAACTCCAGCCCCACAGCCTGCAAATCCAATGCAGGCTGCAGCAGGCTTTTGTAAAGCCTGCAGGCTAAAAATGGCTTATATTTTCAGAGTTGTTTTTAAAAAAAGGAATTTAACAGTGACTTTATGCAGCTCCTTACAGAAAGTCTCCTGACCCCTAATTTAGTGGATCTGATCAGCCCTTTTTTATGAAATAAATATATTTAAGTGTATCACATGCAATAAAAATGTGTTTGATACAACTTTTGTTTCGATTATATGCATGTATTTCTATTGCATATACACAGACGTTTCTGTTCAGAGAATACAAGCAGTGTGCCTGGATTTAAAAATAAATAAAACTAGTTATTTTTTACCATCGGCCATTAAATGGCCTCAAAATCAAGTTCAGGCCCAGACACCACAAATTCATCTACACCTGAAGAAGTAGATAATCTTTCTTTCCCCCTCCCTCACCACCAGCAGCAAAAGAGGAGAGAGGGCCTGGAGTAAAGGATAGAGAAATGCCACCCCTGGGGACACATTCTCAGTCTCTACTGAGTCTGTTTCTGGGCAAAAAAAAAAAAAAAAAAAGAGAGAGAGAGAGAGAAAGAAATGCCACTCCTTAACCACTTGGGTGGTTCTAGTATGAACACAGAATGCTGGAAGATGGGGTCAAGTACCAAAGTCAAGAATAAGAGCTCCTAGGGATAAAAGCAGAAATAGAGAAGAAAAACAGGAGTGCCAGGTGGGGGAAAATGGAGAAGCTGAAAAGAGGTGGCTGAGGACCAGGGCCAGGCTACTCAGCATCACAAAAGGACCATTAACTGGGAGAAGCCAAGCCATAAACAGGCTGTGGAGATGCAATCTCCCCTGCTAAGCCCAAGTGGCTAAGCCCAAGTGCGGGTAGGGCAAGTGGGGTTTCAGGAGAGGTACCTCAGGATAGGTCCCAGTTGACCAAGTGAAAGAGGAGGAAAATCAACGTAGAAAATAAGTTTTTTAGGCCTGGCACAGTGGCTCACGCCTGTAATCCTAGCACTCTGGGAGGCAGAGAGGTGGGAGGATCACTCAAAGTCAGGAGTTCAAGACCAGCCTGAGCAAGAGAAAGACCCCCATCTCTACTAAAAAATAGAAAGAAATTATACAGACAGCTAAAAATATACAGAAAAAATTAGCCGGGCATGGTGGCGCATCCCTGTAGTCCCAGCTACTCGGGAGGCTGAGGCAGCAGGATTGCTTGAGCTCAGGAATTCGAGACCAGCAAGAGTGAGACCCTGTCTCTATTAAAAATAGAAAGAAATTATCCGGACAACTAAAAATAGAAAAAATTAGCCGTGCCTATAGTCCCAGCTACCGGGAGGCTGAGGCAGGAGGATCGCTTGAGCCCAGGAGTTTGAGGTTGCTGTGAGCTAGGCTGACGCCACGGCACTCACTCTAGCCCAGGCAACAGAGTGAGACTCTGTCTCAAAAAAAAAAAATAAACAAATAAGTTTTTTAACTAAGTATGTTGATTTTATTTTTTTGCTTTCAGAAGAAATTTCCAAGTATTAATAGCTCTTGTCACTCAAAAACCCCCTTCTAGGAAGAATTCTAAGTCCTCTGTACAACTGGAATCCGTGTCTATGGTATTAATAGAAACTTCAAGAACTTCAGTAGAGAGGTAGGCAGGGCCTGGCTGGAAAGACCTTTAGGAGCTAGTGAGAGATGCAGCTACTCATCTGGGACTGGAGAAGTCGCCTACTGAGGTGGCAGAGTGATGAGTTCTGCCAAAGGACGGACCACAGCAAAGACAGTGAGAGGTGGCAGGGACAGGGAAGGGCTGAGTGCAAGCCTGCAGGAGACAGGGCTCTAGGACAGCTGCAGCACCTCTGCTTCCAGGACACTCTCCATCAATTGTGCCAGAGCATGGTGAAGGATGAAGGGCAGAGGAGGGTTTGGTTGTGGTGTTGATTTGGGTCACCCTTAATGAAGAAATATTCACTTTAGGCGCATTGGAGGTATCTGCTAAACACATATAGGGAAGTTTGCTACAGAGTTAGAAATACAAGTCTGGGCTTGGGGAGGAGGGGACTGGAATGTCTTTGAGAGGCATGAGGATAGAAAACACCAATTAATGCCACAGGGGTGGGCCATGTAGGCATATAAAGAGAATAATAGAAGGTGGGGTGGGCTCAAAAAGTAGAAATTTCCCTCATCTCACAGCACTGTCCTACAGGCCTCTGAAAGATTGGGGAGGTGGTTATTTTTTTCTTTTAATAGAGAAACAAAAAGGGAGAGAAAGTGGGACATTAATAGAATGAAAGCCACTGAAAATATCCAGTTAACATTTTTAAATTAACAGTGTGACAAACTAAGCCAGTCTAGATAAATTACAAACCTAGATTTAAGAAACTACAAAGAGCTCAATGCACTGGCATCTTCTTTTATCAGTCATTTCTTAGTTTAGGCTTTCTTTCTACTCTCAGAACACATTTACTTTCAACTAAATATTTACTACAAAAAGTCTATATATACAGTCTTTGAAGTCTTTTTTTTTTAAAAACCCAAGACTAGAACTCTCTCTTGGATCATCTCAGCTTCCTATCAAACTACTTGTAGACTTGACTTTATCATCCTGCATTTTACTGTGGCCTGCACTGACTGATCATCACTTAGAACAGTGCCACTCAAGGTGTGGTCAGCCGACCAGAGCATCAGCATCCCCTGGGGAGCTTGTTAAAAATGTGACCCAGGGCCCTGCCCCAGACCTACTGCATCAGAAACTCTTGGGGTGGGAGCCCAGTAATCTGTGTCACAACCAACTTTGGATCATTGCCTGCCATCTCACATTGCTTATGCTGCCAAAGGTTCTTGGTCCTGGCCACACAGTAGAATCACTCGGGCTTTGGAGAAATACAGAATGTCTGGGCCCAGTGGTCTCAATCTCTGGGGGGAATGGCTGGACGTGGGTATTTTGTGAAAGCTCTCCCAGGAGAGAGATTCTAATGTGCAGCTAGGTGAGAAGCACTGAGTTCCAGCCCCCTCCTAGAAGGTGTCAAAGAAGAAAACAAATACCTGGATGCCACCCCTCACCCTCTGCCCCCCTCTCTGCTCTTCCCCCATCTGAACAAGAGCACTCTAGGCTGGCTCACCTGCCGTTTTTGTTTGTGTAGGTTGCTAAGTAGCCATGGTCCTGCCAGGTATGCACCGACTCCGCCATCCCCTGCTCCTGGAAAATGGACTGGAGGCCTTTTAGAATGGTCTCGCCATCAGCTAGAAGAGAGAGAGAGAAGACAAGACGGTCAGGAAGGAATGGCCAGAAGGAAAGCCAATGAGGCAGGGTCTGACAACTGAACCTTACAAGAAAACCTGAACAAAGTTGCCAGCATCGCTTACCCCCTCTATCATAAGGTATAAACATTCTGCACCCTGCAAGGAGAGGCTACACAGCTCACCAGGTTACACCATAAAAACACAAAAAACCGATCACAAGTAGCTGTGCCAAGGATGCAGACATGTTCAGCCTAACTAGAGACAGAATAACAAAATACTCAGCCCAACCAGAAATCAAAGAAATGCAAATAAATGCACATACAATAAATGAGATTCTACTTCAGGTTAGATAAATTAGTGAGGATACACAGTACTAGAAAGAGGATTACAATCCACTGTTGATGGGTATTATAAAGACTTGAAAACTTCTGATTTTTCCAGGTGTTTTACAAAAAGGATGTGTTGCTTTGTAAGTGGAAAAAAGATAGTTATGCTCAGTAACATAGTTCTAAATGGTAGAAACTGGACAACGATTCCATACAAGACAACCTGCTGCGTTGTCTGTTTCCCTACCCCCACCCCACCCACACAGTCCCAAGGCCAATCCTCCCTTCTCCCATTCTGCCCGCCCCACCCCCAATGGTAGAGCTCAGTGTCCCCAGATAGGACTAAGATCAAGGTTACAGAAAACACATTAACTTCTGCAGGTTCACTTGAAGCCAAAACCTTCAAGAACACCCAACATCACAATACTTAGAAGGACAAAATGCAATTGTTCTTCTCTAGCTCTATCTGCAAAGCAAGCATTCCCCGATAAAGGTAAAATGAAAAACCACGATGTGACAAGAGGAATTGCTCTGTATCGTCCCACCAGCCCGCTGCAGGCTGGCTCCCTGTGAAGGAAAAAGACAACATAGCCTGGAAAGCGTCAAAACAAAGAACCATCTCTGTGACCTGAACAGAGGCAAAAGGAAAAAAAAGATTCACAGCTGACTGCAGTGCAGTTTCCCCAGACAATTACATTAGAATTCCTGCCAGGAACAATTCATAAGTAGTGCCGAACCTGCAGCTGGGAAATTAAGGATTTTGTCACTATGCCATATAGAGTCTATCTCCAGTGACTTCTGGAACTGTGTCCAAAGGCCATTCCAGCACACAGTAAGAATGAAGGCCACAAACAGGGGGGTCAGAGGCCAAATTGGATAGCGGATGTCTCTTACTGAGGCCTGCACAGACTTTTTAAAAGTGTGAATTAGTTGCTATTTAAAAATCAGAAGGTTTCATCCTCTCCCACTGTATTGGTAGAATGGTGGCCTCCAAAAAGATATGTCCACATCCTAACCTCCAGAACCTGGGAGTGCGACTTGATTTGGAAAAGGGTCTTTGTAGATGTAATTAAGTTAAGGATCTCACGATGAGAGCATCTGGATTATCCAGGTGGACCCTAACCCAACGACAAGTGCCCTTACAAGAGACAGAAGACACAGGGAGAAAGAGGGGCAGGTGATATGAAGACAGTGGCAGAGGCTGGAGTGATAAGGGCTACAAGCCAAGGAAAGCCAGGAGCCAGAAGAGGCAAGACTGATTTTCCCCTAGAGCCTTCAGGGGAAGCATGACCCTGCCACACCTTGATCTTGAACTTCTGGGCCTCCAGAACTGTGAGGGAACAAATTTCTACCATTTTAAGCCATCCAATTTGTAGTACTTTGTTACGGCAGCCCTAGCAAGCTAATGCACCCACCAAAAATTGACATTTTCAACTTTGTTTAACAAACGACAGCAAATGGAATAGTAAAAATGGCAGCGAAACCATAATTTAATCTTTGGAATCGCCAAACAGAGCCATTAGGACAGCTCAACCAAAACTCAGATAACATGTAGAACAAAACTAGATGGCAGAATGTACCTCCAAACCCCCAAACCGGAGTGGGTGGAAATAAAATGGGCCACAGCCCAGAGACTTGTCTGGTACTAGCAATTGTGTGAGAGGAAAATGAGAGAAAGCAAAGAGACCTCAAACAGCCCTGAGAATTAGAGGAATCCCCCCCAAAAAAGTCACCAACAGGTGTTCAGCCCCAAATGTAACACAGCACCCAGCAAGCCAAAGTAAGGATGCAGCTGAAACTCACTGAGAGAGAAGGGGACCTGGGTAGGGCCAGATAATGTCAGGGTGGTGGAGCCCTATGGATGGCCAAAATGAACAAGCTTCCAGGAGAAAGCCCCGCACCAGGGAAACACTACCGCAATCCACATCACACCCCTGTGGCAACACAAGCATCTATGAACACCAGCGGCAGCCCAGTGAATCATTAAGTTCTCAGTCATTCCCAGCAAAACTGTGCCTTTGGGAAGCTCATTTGGCAGAAAATAATCTTGCTTGCTTTGCTATTCTGAAATTGGTTTCAGGAAATTAAAAGGGAAGGCCTGAATTATATCCCCAGAACTGCGGTGTTTAAGACTGAATTCCACCTCCCTTTGAAAAAGAAAAATTCTGATTTCAAATGTGATCAAATGAACTAACCTTGTTCACTTTGTGTTTGTCACCGAAGCATGGTGGGTCAGCCCACTGTGGAGGTGACTGAGTGTGCCCAGCCCGGCAGAACTTACCCTGAATATGAAAGCCACTCTGAAATTATGCAATCCCTCCTTGGCTAGAACAGATGTTTTCTGTTTTGAAAGTGTATAAAACAAGTCATCACTCTGGGTAAATTGCCTCAAGACTGGGTTCTGTTGGCACATTACGAAACAGAACACAAATCCCCCATGCTGGTGAAGGAACAATCCAGGCAGGGCCACCCTGTGTGTGATTGACCAGGCTGCGCACTGAACAAGGACTCAGGCCTGGAGGCTGAGCTGGGGTGAGCTCCATCCCTTGGGCCAGGGGAAGGGGGTGTCTTTGTCTGTTCTACCCAAACGCCTTGACTGCTGGCCAAGCCCAGCATGGCGGCCATCCCCTTTTCCTAACTGGCACAATTAGTGGAAAGGCACCATGTGGGATAAAGAAAGCCCTCCGGCCAGGTTTCAAACTAAACAAAAAACCTTACAAAAGAAACTCAATTTGAAGTGTTACTTGTTTCCACACTATGGGCTTACCCCCCAACCGGTGCAGTAATAAACAGGCCAAGTCTGAATTATTTCTGGTAGCTCATTCTTCTACATGCCCAGTTTGTTTGTGCGGGCCACCTGGTTCCTGTGGGCATCTGAGTATGCCAGCCCTACCACGAAAGGTATCTGTAGGGCATTATGGGGACAATGCTGTTCTGCCCATTGTCACCTCACTTCATATTCACCTTCCTCCTGATCCTCCCTGCATGCCCCCCCCCCATTACCCAGTCTGCTCCTAGCCCTTGGGGAAGACTCCAGAAAGGGGAACTGGAGCTGAAAACTACCTGGTCATATCTCTTTTCCAAATCAGAGTTTTAAAGTGAAAACTACAAGCCAAAGCCACAAGCTCTGCTAGGCTTACAGAAGCGGTTGGTTCACTTAGTCATCTTGACCTCAGATGCTCGGTAAATTTTTTACAGGTAAATGAAAAATTATTTCATTTGGCTGAATTCATGATCTTTATTACCATATCTCTGCAGAGTTTCTAGAACATCCAGACCAGTTGTTTTCAATCCTAGCTATGCATTATAACCACCTGGGGAGTTTTTAAAAATTCCAATGCCATACAGCTAGACCAATTAAGTAAAAATTCTAGGGGTGGGACCCAGGCATCAGCATTTTCAAAAGCTCCCTGGGAAATTCCAATGTGCAGCCACAGTTGAGAATCACTGATCTAAACTACCTGATAAAAAAGAAAAAGAAACCCCCATCTTCATACTAACTACACCCAAATCACCAAAAAGTTATATTAAGTATAAAATGTTCAACAAAACAGAAGGGCTGAAAAAAGTTCAAACTCTCTACTAACTGAAGCCACAGGCAATGTCACATGCCCCCTGCCACCACATAAAAAAATGCCTTGCAATTATTTCAAATCTCAACATTCATACCTGTCTAGTGCAGAATTTGTAAAATGACCAAACAAATCAGACTTGCTCTATAGGGGCTCCTCAACATTGGGGGTGAGGCTGACAGTACGGTAGGCCTGTACTGTCCCTCACAGGACTTTGGCAACCCCAGCCATACCCACTAATTATCAGTAATAGCTCCCCTTGTCAAAAAAAGACCCACACCCCAGTTGCCCCAATGGTGGAAGAAGGGCAACACAATCTCTTGAGAACTACTAGATGCTCTACACATGGGTGAAAATGAGCCTGACCAAAGCATACCCAAATTTGGGAACACAGAAAATCTGAAAGTAGATTTAAATGCTAAAAAGATAACCACATCGCTTTCCAGGAGACACGGTAATCCAAACTAGGCCAATAAAATGTTGTCTGGCAGAAGTTCTTAGAAAATGCATGTCAATGGTCAGGCAAGAATGATGTATTATATCTGGTGTTATCACCCAGAACCTACCACTCAGAAACACAGTGACCTCTCCCAGGGCAAAAAATGTATCCTTTGTCCACTGAACAACGCAATGTCCCCGTTTCCAGACCACTGCCTGCTTTGTGTTTGTTCAACAATAAGTTAAAATGAATCAACTGGTCCAAACTAAATACACCACTACAGCAAAGGAAAGGAAGACAGGAAGGGGGAGAAAAAAGAATCAAGGCCTACGTTTTACCTCCCTGTCTCATTTTTTCCCAGGGATCCATTTATAGGCCTTTCTTTGAGAACATCATTCCTCTGACCCTGAAGATCAGCTCCAGATGGCTGAAGCCCAAATCTATATAATCCAGCTGGAACCTGCTTCCCATGCAACTGCCCACTGCACTATTTCCATCACAGGTCTGAGATCAAAATCAGACTTGTGACTTCCCTACTCCCACCAGCCACTCAGATGCCCATAATCCCCTCCTCCAAGCTTTTCCCACAAATCCCCCACCCACCACAGCCTCTCTACCCCACCCAAACTCATTGGCCAGGACACTTTGCACTTACAGACCTGATTTCCTCAAATTAGGAAAAGTGGAGACACTACTTCGCAGGGTTCTTGAACAGAACCCAGAATCAGTGTTAGTTCCCTCCATCCCTCATGGTCTTACACTGCTATTTAATCACTGATCTGTATTATGGGCAGCCCTGAGGAAGATTTGCTGTACTGACCCAACCTTACTAGCCAAGGAAGTCATGCTGAACAAAAACCCAAGACACCATGTGACCTGGCAAAAAAAACATGCTTTGGTTATATTCCTGGTTCTCCTTCAGCTTTGAAAGGCTAAATGCTCCTCTTAAAGTGAATTCAATTAGAGGCTGCCCTAAGGAAATATGCAACTCTCACATATCCAGAAAAAAACTCTTACACACTCTCTCCACTGTAACCTTGGCTTACAGCTTTTTGTTTCAACTTCAGCTAAGAAAACTCGGCCAAAGGTACACTGGATGGTATGCAGGCTCTTTCTGAAGGCCACACAATCCCAAGTGTCTTGTGTGTGGACTTCACCCCCTGTGCAGAGCCAAACTCCACCAGCTCAGCCTGCCCTGCCACAGGCCAGAGGCTTAATATTCTCTTCTGCAACGTGAGGGGGGTGGAACAGAAGGTCTGCCTTCACATTCCTTTCAGCTCTCTCACATTCAAGTAGCACCTGGCTTATGAAACTAGGAGATGAGTTTCTATTCTTGCCAAGTGTATTTTTTAATTATGAAGGCTGGAAATTCCACACCTCACTATCAGGCTCCTACCGCCCATTGCTTTGCCTCCTAGGTCTCTCCCACACGGGCTCCAAGGGATGGTTAATCATTCCCATCTTCGCGTCATGCCAAAGTGATGAGGCCCACAGCCTAACCTCGTCTCCAGCCCACCTACTACTCCAGCAACTGCAGGTGCTGCCACTCCTAATCCACCAAAATTTCCAAAGCTCCATGCCCTCACTCACACTTTATTCCCACCCCCCTTACTACCTACAGCGCAGGTCCACCTGCACCCCTCCTGCCTGCTCCTTTCAGGGATATCTGCATTGTTTCCAAGGGAAGATGGCCCAGAAGCTGGCTGGCAACAGATCCAGTCAGCAACTCCCTGCAAGGGGAAGTATAAATGCAGGCGTCCTCTTCCCAAAACCCCAGACTCTAATGTCAGAGAATCTAAGAGCCAGACTCAGGTACACATGTAAAGCAGCTTTCTGGTTTTTCTTGATAGGCCCCCTAAACCTAAGAGGAAAAAAGGGAAACTGGACTCCAACCCAGCTGGAAGTCACTCAGGTAGCTACTTTAAAAACCTGTTCAGGCCAGGCGCAGTGGCTCATACCTGTAATCCTAGCACTTGGGGAGGCCGAGGTGGGAGGATAGCTCGAGGTCATGAGTTCGAGACCAGCCTGAGCAAGAGCGAGACCCCCGTCTCTACTAAAAATAGAAAGAAATTATCTGGACAACTAAAAATATATACAGAAAAAATTAGCCGGGCATGGTGGCACATGCCAGTAGTCCCAGCTACTTGGGAGGCTGAGGCAGAAGGATCGCTTAAGCCCAGGAGTTTGAGGTTGCTGTGAGCTAGGCTGACTCCAGGGCACTCTAGCCCGGGCAGAGCGAGACTCTGTCTCAAATAAATAAATAAATAAATAATTAAAAAAAAAAAAAAAAAAAAGAACCCTGTTCAGATGTTCTAATCTTGATAGTGGTAGTGGTGGCATGACTGCATGCACTGGTCAAAACTCAGAACTGTACATTAAAATGTACTCTATGTGTATTTCTCTCAAGTTAAAAAAGAAATATCCATTCAGGAGTCACCAACACCACTCGCATAACCCGTCTGAAAAGAATGACAAAAGGGCACAGCATCCCTCATGGAGTCCCTCTCACCCAAGCTGGTGGCTCAGCACTGCCTAAGGGATTGGAGAACATCCTTCAAACCCACTTAGGATACCCTAAGTCCATCAAAAACATGAAGATCGACAGGCAGCAAGTCCAGATCACCGAAATCAAGTGATATATGGAAAAATCCTTCATATTTTGCAGTAAGTTTTAAGTTATACTCAAATTTTTTTTAATTTTAAAAAAGGGTATGCCTATCAGACTTGACATTCAGATGCCTAATGAGTTTTCCAGGGATTAACGTGAGGATCAAACAGGTGGTTCTTGGGCATGCCTTACTTCGACAGCTTGGTTTTATATTCCCATGTCCAGCCCTTTTTACAACTGCATAATGAGATTCATCTCATCACACAAAATCCAAGCCAACAGAAACATTCAGAGCAACATGACTCATAAAAGACAAAAAGTAGAAACAACCCAAATGTCCATCAAGCTATAAATGGATAAGCAAAATGTGGTACATCCATACCACAGACTGTCATTCAGCCCTAAAAGGAATGAAGTACTGACACATGCTACACAGAACATGGTCAGGCCGGGCGTGGTGGCTCACGCCTGTAATCCTAGCACTCTGGGAGGCCGAGGCAGGAGGATCACTTGAGCTCAGGAGTTCGAGACCAGCCTGAGCGAGAGCAGACCCCCTTCTCTAATTAAAAAAAAAAAAAAAAAAAAAGAGTAGAACACGGTCAGACCTTGAAAACATGCAAAGTGAAAGAAGCCAGTCACAAAGGACCACATATTGTACGATTCCATTTATATGAAATGTCCAGAAAAGGCAAATCCATAGAGACAGAACGCAGATTAGTGATTGCCAGGGGCAGAGAAAAATGGAAGAAGGGCGCTAGGAGGAATAGGCGTGATGGCTAAGGGGTATAAGGTTTCTTTTTGAGATGATGAAAACGTTCTAACACCGATCGTGCTGATGGACACACAACTCTGCAAATATACTGAAAACCACTGAATTGTACATGTTAAATAAGGGAACTGTATGGCATGTGAATCGTATCTCAATAAAGCTGTCCCGAAAAACCCAAACAAACAAGCTGAGCCTTCAGATTCCCACTTACTCCAAGGTTACCAAGGCAACTGACAGAAAGTCCCAGAAGTTAGCTTCTATCCCTCCTCCACAAGCCACATACTACGCTCGGATGCAACGCGCAGCAGGTAAAGAGGCCGCAAGGGGTGGTCTTCTCTACCCGTCCCCACCCCCCGAACAGCAAGTGTCTGAGTGGCACTGTGCACAGGCACTGTGTGGCGGCCAGTGCTCGGCTCCCATGCAGCTTTCCTGCCAGTCTAGGGCTCCGGCTCAATCACAGCATCGAGGTGTGGCTGCAAAACACAGACACAGACAATGGTGTGAACGATTTGGAGGGCTTACTTTTAGAGCACAGTTTCTGATGTTCAGAGAAGAGCAACCAAACCAGGAAAAATTAACTCCTGAGAGAAAAAAAGACCTACTGAGGGTGGATTAACAGCCATACAACAGCAACAACACCCAATCTCTTTTCATGCAAACATGCATTAAGGAAAGCCATGTGGGAATGTTTATAGAGTACCAGCCACAATGACTATTTCTTAAAACTCACCATGCACTAATTTATAGCATAAAGTCAATGTGTTGCTAATTATTTCACTGCCCGGCCTTCCCAGTCCCACTGCAAGGGAGAGCAGTTAAACGGGCATTTCCCACAGATACACAGGGCCAGCTCTGTCACCCTCCCCTAACACCTACTAAAAAATGGGCAGGGGCCCACTGCTCTACTTTAAAATAACACCAATAATCTAGGTCCTCCATGAGGCAATCTCCTTATGAAATTAAAGTAGGGTTTATAAAAATGTAATTTATGACACAATCCTAATCCCTCTTTGGTTTAGAAACTAAACACTAATTCAACATTGTACCCCCTTCCTTCCTGGCAAGCCCGTGTTTTCCCCCCACAAGAGGAGCAGAGCCTTAAAAGTAGAGAGACAGCCCCCAGGCCTGATTCACTCTCGTTACCTCAGCCAGGATCTGAGAGGGCAGCACCTTGCTAGAGTTGTCAAGAGACTCAGCTCTCCTGTCTTCACCCTTCTGACTTAACCCACATGGGAGTCTAACCAAAATTTAGAAAATAGGCCGGGCATGGTGGCTCACGCCTGTAATCCTAGCACTCTGGGAGGCCGAGGCGGGCGGATTGTTTGAGATCAGGAGTTCGAGACCAGCCTGAGCAAGAGCGAGACTCCGTCTCTACTAAAAATAGAAAGAAATTAGCTGGACAACTAAAAATACATATAGAAAAAATGAGCCAGGCATGGTGGCGCATGCCTATAGTCCCAGCTACTTGGGAGGCTGAGGCAGGAGGATCGCTTGAGCCCAGGAGTTTGAGGTTGCTGTGAGCTAGGCTGACGCCACAGCACTCTAGCCCGGGCAACAGAGCGAGACTCTGTCTCAAAAACAAAAAAAAAGTAAAAAAGTAGAGAATAAGGCACAGACAGGGGAGATTATGCTAAAGCCTCCCTTTCATTTGGGGGGAAGGTAATACTGTTAGTTTGTGGTTATGAGACACCAAACAGGAAGGTCACTTGACCTCTACTGGAAGGAATCTTTCGAGCAACATAAGGCATCCTATGACACTAACACATGCCCCATCAGCTTAAGGACAGTGTTTTTGAAGGGCCAGGAGCTGTGGAAGGGAACCAAGGCAGAGGATCAGGAAAAAAGATCAGGACCCACAAAGAAGTCTGGGAGAAGGGGAGGGGGGTGCTATAACCCAACAGGAAGGAGAAGTTAAAGAAGTGAAGGGAGGCCAGGCACAGTAGCATCATAAAGAGGGCAAGGAAGAAGGTATCAAGAGGGGACTCACAGTGTTTGAGGTTAGAGGACAGGAGATGACTTAAGAAGGCATGCATCTGGACCAGGTAAAATGACCAGCCCTTATCTTTAGTTCACAATTGGTATCCACAGTCCCCTGTGAGGTGTCCCACCCTCGCTCCCTCATGGCAGAGCAACAGGTGGAAAATGGAGGTTACAGGTTGGCCCAAGGTCAAATGGTAACTGTCTCCTCCGGCTCAGACCAGAAAGGGAAGAAGATTTCTTTCCCAAAGTAGAAACTGTGGGACTGCCACTTTTATTATCCAGGAAGGATGCAACAGGCTTTCCAAGCGCTTCAGCAATATCATGAATATCCAGCTTTCTTCCCACTAGCTTTAAGTGGGCAGAATCCCTTATAGGTCATACCTGTTACCACTTGTGTTTCTATGAACAATTCAAGGGTTTCTATCTAACCTTCCATGCCAGGCTGTGAATCAAAAATGAAACAGCATTTCCAAAGATAAAACAGTTTGGACTCTTGTGAATTTTATGGAAAAAAAAAAATCACATTTATATCAAAGCCATCCCTGATATACATGTCTCAGAGGAGGCCCCTCCACCTTCCCTTCCTCTGGTTTTGCCAGAGCACTATCGGCCAAGTCCACATGCCAGTGGGCCCCCTTCAGAATGGACCACTGCGATTACTCAGCACCTAGGAGGTGTTAGAAAAGAAAGTGTGACTGGAGAATAGTACAAAGATGAAACACAAAGGACACAAGTCAAAACTACCCAAACAACAGAGAGGGCCATGTGCTATGATGGATTCCAGATGACCAAAAAAAAGCCACGTGGGGGTCTTAGAAATCTGTACCTCAAAATTTTTCCAGATGGCTCTGAAGCAGGCAACCAACATTATTGGACTCAGATGGTCTAAAGGCAGGAGTGGGTAAGCTCTTTCTGTGAAGGGCCACAAAGTAAAGCGTTCAGGCTAAATCAGGTCTCTGTCACATATTTCCTCTGTGTGCATGTTTTACAACCATTTAAAAATGCAGAAGTCAGCAGGGCACAGTGGCATTCGCCTGTAGTCCCAGCCACTAGGGAGGCTGAGGTGGGAGGATCACTTCAGCCCACTTCAAGGCCAGCCTGGGCAACATATCAAGACATGTCTCCAAAAAAAAAAAATAAATAAATAAAGGGGAAAAAAACCCCACACAACCAAAAAAAGTCATTCTTAGCTGGAGGATCATGCAAAAAGTGAAAACAGGCCAGATGAGCAGGATTTGGGCCTAAGAGCATCAGTTTGCTGATGCTAAGGTCTTTTCCAGTTCTAAATTAGCAACTTATCAAATATTGAAAAAAAAAACAGCTAATAACCTATATAACTAGAATCCCTGCTTTTTAAGGAATACATGGAAGTAACATTGACAACTAATGAAAACCCCACACTAGAGAATACGAGTATTTAAGAATACCAGTCTGGGCCAGGCGCAGTGGCTCACGTCTGTAATCCTAGCACTCTGGGAGGCCGAGGCGGGAGGATCACTCGAGGTCAGGAGTTCGAGACCAGCCTGAGCAAGAGCGAAACCCTGTCTCTACTAAAAGTAGAAAGAAATTAGCTGGACAACTAAAAATATATATAGAAAAAATTAACCGGGCATGGTGGCACATGCCTGTAGTCCCAGCTACTCGGGAGGCTGAGGCAGAAGGATTGCTTGAGCTCAGGAGTTTGAGGTTGCTCTGAGCTAGGGTGACACCACGGCACTCACTCTAGCCCGGGCAACAGAGTGAGACTCTGTCTCAAACAAACAAACAAAAAAACATTCAAAAAAAAACCAATGCAACCTACCATATTAATACACTAAAAAAAAAATTCACGATATATTAACTGATGCAGGAAAAGTATCTGACAAAATTTGACACCTATAGAAGATAAAAACACACAGAAAAATAGGAATAGAGGGGAACTTGATAAAGGATAGCTACAAAAAACCTACAGCTAGCATAACACACAATGGTAAAAGACTGTGCTTTTCCCCTAAGATCAGGAACAAGGCAAGGATGTCTTATTCTCACCTCTGCTATTGCACATGGTAATGAAAGTGCAGCCAGCTTAGTAAGGCACAGAGGGGTTAACAACTTGCCTAAAGTCACAAAGCCAGTAAGTGGAGCCAGGATTCAGACCCAAGCAGTTGGGTTCCAAGATCCAGTGCTTTTAATCATGACACTGTGTTGCCTTCTTTAGTTATATGTACAACAAAATAAGCCATTTGTCCCATACATCAAAGTGGTTATCTATTTGTGATAGGATCACAGAGTTAAATTTTTATTTCCCTACCCTTGAACGTAGTCTAAAATAAGCAAATAACTTTTCAAACAAAACAAGTTATGTAATAAGACACATGCATAAACCACTACACTTGAACAATTTCTGCAGCCTCTCCAAGTAAAGCCAGATCCTTTATTCAAAGAAAAAATTACATAAATTGCACTAACAATTTAACATTCACAAATTTTTTTTTTTTTTTAAATAAGTCCTATCATTTTCTTGCACCTCATATGAGCTGACAGTAAATTCTTTCTTGGCTCTCCAACACCAAGCCACCTGCTCCAGACTAGACAAACCCCAGGTAGGAACATCAAACACTTACTTGGACAGACAGGCTCATGACCCTTTCTCAAAACCCCAGAACCAATTGCACCACTTAGCTGTAGCATTATACAGGTTCAAAGATTCAATATTAACACATTTATAAAACCTGTACAACTACTATTTCCCAAAGTGTGATCCAAAGCACCAATCCTGAAAATACAGGTTGACTGTCCTTTATCCAAAAGGCTTGGGACCAAAAGTGTCTTGGATTTCAATTTTTTTCAGAGTTTGGAATATTTGCATTATATCTTTTTATTTCACGGTAACGTTTTGGTTACATGAATTGCCATTTGCATTATACTTACCAGTGAGTATCCCTACTCTGAAAATCCAAAATGTTCCAATGATCATTTCCTTTGAGTGCCACATCAGTGCTCAAAAAGTTTCAGATTTTGGAGCACTTCAGATTTCGGATTAGGGATGCTCAACCTACACTCTAAGAATAAAGCGTTGTTGACCCAAATTTGAGAAATATTTTATATTCCCCTCTAAGACCAACAGAAAAATCTGGAATGCCCATTGGCACAGCAGTCTTGTTTGACCACTATGATCCAGTCCTTTCAGAAAAGAGAATTCAGTATTAAACATGGCAATGTCCTAGAAATTGCTCAGGCTTCTCACTGGAGAAATTTCCATTCTATGGAAAAATGGAGTCATGCAATAAAAACATGTGATATCTTAAAAATCAAAGTGTCCTTTTAAAATTCTGCTTTAGGCCAGGCACAGTGGCTCACGTCTGTAATGCCAGCACTTTGGGAGGCCAAGGTGGGAGGACTGCTGGGAGGACTGCTTGAGGCCAGGAGTTCAAGACAAAGCCTGAGCAAGATTGAGACCCCCCATCTCTACAAAAAAAAAAAAAAATAGAAAAATTAGCTGGTGGCATGCACCTGTAGTCCCAGCTACTCAGGAGGCTGAGGCAGGAGGAGCACTTGAGTCCAGGAATTTAAGGTTGCAGTGAGTTATGAAGACGCCAGTGTACTCTAGCCTGGTCGACAGAGTGATTCTGTCTCAAAAAAATAAATAAAATTCTGCATTAATAACTTAGAGAGGTCCTTTAAATAAAGTAGACCAACCTTTAAAAATCACAGACCAACCCATTATTTTCTGCTTCCTGCCAGTAGAACTTTCCTTATCTTTCAGTAAGTTAAATTCACACCTCTTCATAACTGAGCATCTTTATCCACTGGAACAATTTCAAAGTACTCGGCCCTAAGTATTGCAATTAGTGTTAAGTATTTTATGTATCATTTGACACTCTTCCAAACATTTTATTGGACATCCCACCCAACAACACAGTGTGTGGGATTTTGGTATCATTAGCACCTTCATGGAGAGGAAGAAATCAAGGTGCGTGTTAAACTACCCACACAGTTAAGTCAGTTCAGGAATCCAGAACATGCTACTGGCGCTTACCAGCTTCTTGAGTTTGGGGCTTAGCACATAAATGCACTTGATCACCAGTATCACCACTAGCTAGCTCAGTGGCTTCTTCGAGAACACAGATGACAATATCAATTTAATGAAATCCAAGCCCACCACACCTTAGGGCTGCAGAGTTGTTTTTCCTGGGGTCTGGAAAAGTGCCTAGTCGTAAGGGTTTAAAAGAGCAATCGTACATAGTTTACATACTTGGTTTGCAGATTCAATTGAGGAGGTTTCCCAGCTTTTCAAGAGAACTGAGCCTGCAATTAAACTACTACGAAATGGTGGTTGGAGCCCCAGTGCACACCAGCAGGCTTCGGTTACAACTGCAGTGAAATGGTGGATTAAAACACCTGGAGGCCGGCACGGTGGCTCACGCCGGTAATCCCAGCACTCTGGGAGGCCGAAGCAGGAGGATTGCTCGAGGTCAGGAGTTCGAGACCAGCCTGAGCAAGAGCGAGACTCCACCCCCACCCCCCGCCCTGCCCCATCTCTACTAAAAATAGAAAGAAATGATCAGGACAGCTAAAAATATATATAGAAAAAAAATTAGCTGGGCATGGTGGCACATGCCTGTAGTCCCAGCTACTCGGGAGGCTGAGGCAGGAGGATTGCTTGAGCCCAGGAGTTGGAGGTTGCTGTGAGCTAGGCTGACGCCACGGCACTCTAGCCCGGGCAACAGAGCGAGACTCTGTCTCAAAAAAAAAAAAAAAAAACACAAAACCACAAAAACGTGGAATATGCAACAACTCCAAAAATGAAACTCAATAACAACTGTATTGAAAATGTTTTTAAATAGATACCACTAACCTTATAACTAATCCTTGTGAAGGATGAGTATGACCATGGTAGTCACAATTCAAATTATAAAGCCCCTGATTCCAAATCTTCCAGGTATCAAGTCCAAAACCAAAAGCTCTAATTTTTCAAAGCTATTAGAGATCAGTGTTTCAGTCTTTAAGAAGGTAGCTAAGGCCAGCAACTGCCAATTCAAATACAGTAGATTTAATTGTATAGTGAAGGAATGAGAAGATTTCAAATTGGTAACTCCTCCACTGCAAAAACAAAAGTGACTTTCTCTCCTTTAAAAATAAAAAAATCGCAGGACAAATTGACTATATCAGTTATTAAGGTGGAGGTCGTTTTTAGTGCCTTTATTGTGGAGTCAATTTCTTAAACAGCTGGTATCCCTTCCAAAGTATTTAAAACAATAGAAAACTACCCAGTAAGAGCTAGATAAGGCTTCTTGATATAAAGTACAAACTAATTTTTCCATGTGCTACCTACATAGATTTAACGAAATAGGTATAACTTACGAACTACACTCTAAAAAGAATCATCATGGTTTATACGTTTTAATGGCAAGCCCACAAAACTAATTCCCAGTAACATGAGATTATTCAGCCTGGAGTCCTACGAAGCATGATCAGTGCAATTAAGTCTCTTTTGCAGAGTTGGGGAAGTCGTTTTTGAAAAACATCACAAAGCAAAAGAGCATGCCAAAGGAAGGCAGATTCCAACAAGTGACTTCTCCCAAGCAGTCCTTAAAATATTTCCAAACACAATTAACGTACGAGAGAATACCCACATAAAGCACATACAAAATCTTTCCCAAAGCTGTTAAAGTCCAGGTGTTTCCTGGCTACTTGGAAGCACAAGGAATGTACTTAGACTCAGGTGTTATGTTGGGGGAGGCGGGAGAACCAGGTAGAAATGGATCTTGTACATGTTGATACGAAGTTTAGACTTTATCCACAGTGTAATAGGAACCCACGGAAGGACTTTCAAATGGGAAAAGGGATAGGGATCCAGAATTCCTGATGATCTAGCCCTTCCCAAAAACAGAGACAAAGGGGGAGATTGTGGCCAAGAAACTAAAGCCAGGAAACAGGTGAACAGCGTTTTGAGAGAGTTCAGCAGGTAGAATAGACAGGACTTAATGACTGGGCTGACTGGGGGTTGGGGTGAGGTGGGTGTGCCAAAGGTTTTTTGTTTTTAATGTGCAAACTTCTAGAGTGGTTCTCTCAATCAGCATCAGAATTACTGGGAGGAAGATGATTAAAACTGCAAATTCCAGGAACACTCCCCCCCCACACCCCATCACCGTGATTCAGTCTGTCTACAGTGGCTCAAGCAAGCAAGCATTCCCCACTCCCAGTCATCAGCCCTCCAAGGCTTCATTGTTAAAGCAGCAGCGCACGTGTGCCCCAGTAGTTGTTTATCACAACGGGGGATAAAGTGTAATGGGACAGGGGATAAGGATAATCCTGAAGGAGTTGGGGGAGAGCAGCATTTTCTACTCTTGAACAAGAGAGCTAGATGCAATCAGAACTAGATTGTGTAGGTTTTATGGACTATTGGAAACACAAAAAGATATGCTTCCACCAGAAAACAGCTCAACACACACACACGGGAAAGTGAGAGCTGGTTGGATGGGCCAACAGTTCAGAAAATGACGGAGGGAAAATCACCTCAAGCTACAGGTTCAGTTGGGTAGGAAATGCTGGCTCCTAACAAGACCCTGAAAGCAAACCTTGAAGAAAGGTATGGTTCATCCTCCCTAACAATCTGTGTGCATAAAAGAGACTTCCAAAAAGGACCAGGGAAATTTAGCTGCAAATTTGTCATCCAGATTACAGAAATGATCTAGTTAGAATTTAAAACAGGGTTCCTCTATCCGGGCACTACAAACATTGTGGGCTGTCAATGCTGTCGAGGTGTTGGGCTGTGCACTGTGGGGTGTTTAGCAGGATCCCTGCCCTCTCTACCTACTAGATGGTATTAGCAACTCCCCAGTTGTGACAACCAAAAATGTTCCCAGGAATTGCCAAATGTTCCCTACCCTACCCAGGATGGGAGGGATCAAGCCTGTAGAGAATCACTGCCTTAAGCTAAGAGGCTTCAGAGTTGTGGAAGCAGCAAAGGCCTTAGAATGAAACAAGGCTTTGAATTTCAGATATACCAGTTAAAAGGTAAAACCCTCAATTGAGCCTATTTATTCATCTTTAAAGTGGGGATAACAAGACCTACCACAGGCTCGTTGTGAGGATTTTAGGCCAATGCCTAGCCCTGGAGGCAACAAATTGCAACTGCTATGGTTTCAAAGATTTCAAAGATTTCCTGAACAGGAACCAAGGACATTTGCCTAGGACATGGCCTTGGGTGGAAAACTACTACACCTAATAGGAACATACACAACTTGCAGTCCCAGTTCTCTCTCCAGCCTGAGGGGGAGGGAGGTTGTGTGTGGGGGGGGGGCGTCCACAGATTCCCAAGGGGCCAACGGATGCAATTCAGGGAGTTTGTGAATTTGGATGGGGAATAAAATATACATCCTTATTTTCACTAAGTGAAATTTAGCATTTCAATTATGCTTAGAGGCCAAAACCCACACATTATCAACTACACCTGGCCACCATCACAATAAAATCACATTTTTTTCATATCACATTACAGCTGAAATAACAATTTTGCTCAGCTCTACTTTAACATTATGAAAATTAGCTTTGCTGCTAGATCTTATTTAATGTGTTAATAAAGAAGCACACATTACTATACCACGCATTTGGGGTTTTTGAAAGTTGTATTTTAAATAATTGGGTTATCTTATCATTTAATATTCTTACTCTTAAGAGGTCCACAGGCTTCTCTGATGGGGGTCAAAGGCACTATAGGACCCCTACCCCAAACTTTTTCTGCTAAGCCCATAATTCCTAAGCAGTCTTCCATTAATGTATTAAACAAGATTTCTGTTACAAAATTGATTTGTGAATTTAAGCGACACAAGTCACTTGGTTTCCCTAAACAAGCCATATATCAATGGCCCAAAAGACAGACCAAAAAGCATCAGCCACGTTTCTGAACACAGGATGCATCCTCATCATTCTAAAAGGTAAATGTGTGCCTCACTCTCTCAGAAGGGATGTGAACCAGCATTTCACCTTTACTGCAACATGAATTTGGTCCAGTTAATTAGTATTTGTCAAACATCCACCATGTACGAGAGCTGTGTCCAGGATGCAGACCGTGGAGATCTGCCTTTAGAGAAGTGCCCAGCCCAGAGGAAGAAACGGACATACAAAGGATTGCTAGACCATTCCCAAGGGCTGACTGGCCAGCTAGAGACTGTCTGCTCCAACAGGACAGGGAGAGGCTATGGCACCTCACTCACCTCTGGATACTCAGCACCCTGCCTGGCATATACAGCTAGGAACAAACCACGTGTCCTCCACCAACCCAGAGATCCCTGAACTATATAAACATGAGTCAGGTTTATTCTTTTTGGCCTCAGGCTAAGTCACAAAATGTTTTCTGGGCTCAAGAGTCCTCAGAGTTCCAATACCTCACTTATAAGAGGACCAAAGATGACTTTTTTTTAAAGCAAAAATAACAATTTTCTGAGTTACCTCATCAGCCAAAACACTAAACGGGGCACTCACCAGGCCCAACCTACAACTGCTCTTGGTCTGGTGGCTGCTAGGCTTGCATTGGTAACTAAGTTATAATGGAGTCCTAACAAAATAATTAAGTGGTTTAAGTTTAATTCCACTAAAATCACATCATGGAATTGGAACATTAGGATTACTGACAAATGAGGGGGAGAAAGAACATGAATCTAGACTTCACAGGCATTTGACTCACCCTTGAGTCACATCCAATACTCACATGCCAAGAGTAATGCCTTTTGACTCATTATCATCAATTAAGTGCTTTTAGAGACCTCACAAGTGGATTTTTCACCAAGTACCCCTTACTGAAAACTAAAAACTTAGAAGATCCCAATCTAGCCAGATCCCTTTATTTTTTTTAGTGTGGATAGGACAGCAAGAGTGGCATGCTTCACCCCAAAAGAAGTGATGGGAGAGAATACAGTTAAGAATCAGAGTTCTTAGCCAGGCACGGTGGCTCACGCCTGTAATCCCAGCACTCTGGGAGGCTGAGGCAGGAGGATTGCTCAAGGTCAGGAGTTCAAGACCAGCCTGAGCAAGAGCGAGACCCCCATCTCTACTAAAAATAGAAAGAAATTATCAGGCCAACTAAAATATACATAGAGGCCGGGCGCGGTGGCTCACGCCTGTAATCCTAGCACTCTGGGAGGCCGAGGTGGGCGGATCGTTTGAGCTCAGGAGTTCGAGACCAGCCTGAGCAAGAGCGAGACCCCATCTCTACTAAAAATAGAAAGAAATTATATGGACAGCTAAAAATATATATAGAAAAAAAAAATTAGCCGGGCATGGTGGCGCATGCCTGTAGTCCCAGCTACTCGGGAGGCTGAGACAGGAGGATCGCTTGAGTTCAGGAGTTTGAGGTTGCTGTGAGCTAGGCTGAAGCCACGGCACTCACTGTAGCCTGGGCAACAGAGACTCTGTCTCAAAAAAAAAAAAAAAATAAAATAAAATAAAATATACATAGAAAAAATTAGCCGGGCATGGTGGCGCATAGCCTGTAGTCCCAGCTACTCGGGAGGCTGAGGCAGTAGGATCGCTTCAGCCCAGGAGTTTGAGGTTGCTGTGAGCTAGGCTGACGCCACGGCACTCACTCTAGCCCAGGCAACAGAGTGAGACTCTGTCTAAAAAAAAAAAAAAAAAAACTCAAAAGAATCAGAGTTCTTTTACAGAACACTTTTGTAAGGAATTAAAATCTGACATACATACATACATACATATACACATCCCTCTTAGTATTTCTTTCTAGTTTGTTCACCCTGAAGCTTTCTCATCTTCAAGAATGACAGAATTAAGATATTAACAGCTGTTTGATCTTTCCCTCTTAAGTACCTTCTATTCTGCTCTACACACACACACCCCTTTATCCTCAATCTTTTTACTTTCCCTTTGCACAACTATTTAGATGCCACTTCCACACCTTGCCAACTTAGAACCCGCCAGTTTCTTCTCCTCCCTCCCATTTTGCCCATCAAGGAGTTCTCTCCCCATCTCTGGCCCACGTCAGCCCAAAGTATTAAAATTCTCTCAATTTTTCTTCATACAATTAAGTGATGGTCTTTCCGCACTTTCACAACCAAACAGAAGCAGCCCATTGTGTGAGCAAGCATTTCAGGAGGCCAACAGCTGAATTTAAGTGAGGGACGTTTAAGGGCTGAAGAAAGTGCCAGAATATTTGGGCCCCATGCTGAGATCACCCTCCTTTAAGCCTAGAACACATGCACAATAAATACAGGTGAGTGTTCACATGACACACTAGGGACACTTCTCAGACTCACCTCTTACCAGCTGGGCAACGCTGATACATTCACCCACTATTTCTCCTCAAGCCTCACTCTCTTCACCACTAAATTCAGTACTCTAGAACCTTCATTAGCCATCCAGCCTGAAGCTGTTAGGGTAATTACTCAACAAAACCTTAGCTATCTTATACTTCATCACCCAGGCATCATCTTATCTCCAGATTCTCCCCAGCAGTCTCCCTTCCCTCCATCCTACCTAAAAAACGCGGGAACTAAAAATGCTTTCTTTTCTCCCGGTCACTTCTGACCACCCAAATACACTGGACATTGCTCAACAACCCTACAGTGTTTCACAGCTACTCCCTTAATAGTAAAAAGCCCGAAGAGCTGTGCATTGTCCTTCCCTTTATAGAGAGGAAAGACGAGGCTCAAAAAGGTTGCGAGATAAACCCAAGGTCACAGGCGGAACCAATCAGGAAAAGCAAGACTCAAACCCAGTTGTGGCTTCAAATCCTGTCTTTTTATTAAATCTTGTGCCTTCGGAGATCCTTTAAATTGAGGAAGAAAATGCAAAATGAGTATTCAGAGTTCAGAAAGATAAAGTCAATGTTAGACACGGTAACAGAAAAGGCAGCTCCCTCCAATTCGCGGAAAACAGCGATAAAGCAGGGTACGGGCGAGACACTCCAAGTGGGACGTACGGGAAGTGCAGATTCAAGTCTGCAGCAGTCACAGGTTCAAAAGCCTCCAGAAAAAGAACAGGCAATTCTATTCCCCCACCCCCACCCCTGTTAGAAGCAACCAGAGAAAAGCCTACGAAGTATCCCCCCTCTTCAAAATTCCTGCACCCAGTTCGACTTCCCCAGCCCTCTCTGTTCTAGCCAGTTCTGTCTCCTGAGTCTCCCCGATTCCGGGTGTTATATTTCCCGCGCCCAGGCCTCATACCTCCCCACCCCCAATAATAATAATCGTTTCCTTTTCCCGTCCCCCCGGTCCTTTCCGGGGGATCCGTCTCCTACGCAGACGGCTAAGAATTCTGCAAGTGCTGCGCGGCCGCGGTCCTTCCCCAGCCCTAGCTCCCCACGAGGGGAAACCCCAGCCCCCAAGAGGGAAATTTACCCGCCTGCAAGAACAGGAAAAGGTCGCGCGGGCAGCCCCGCGTGGCGCACGCCCCCCACCAGGGCCCACCGCGAGAGTTACGCCTCGCCCCACGCGGCCCCTGCACCCCCGCCCCTGGGGCCGGGGGGTCCGCCCGCGACGGGCAACCTGAAGGGGAACCCCCGGCGGGGGTGCGGGGGGTGCGGAGGCTGCGAGCCCGCGTGGGGCGCGGGTGGGCGGTCCGGGCCCGGAAGGGCGGCGCGGCCGGCGGGCACCCGGAGTGGCCCCTCGGGGCCCCGAGCTGCGCCCGGGACCGAGCGCGGTGCGGACTGGAGAGCGGCCTCCGCCCGGCCACCGGTGCACGCGGCTCTGCAGCGCGCTCGGCTCGGCAGCCCGGGGCCGCCCGCATTGTTCGGCCCGCGGCGCGCGCCCCGCCCGGTCTCAGCCCCAGCCCGCCGGGCGGCGAGGGCGGCCGCGCAGGTGGCGGCCGGCGCCCTCACCTTTGGCGCCGAGCATGAAGTCGAGCGTGCTGTGCCGTGCTGCTGCCATAGTGAGGCGAGGCCCTGTGCCATGCCTAGGGGAGGCGACCGCGGGAGACTGGGGGGCCGCGCGGCGTGTCAGGCTGCGGCCGGCGGGGAGTGCGCTGCGCCGGGGGAGGCCAAGCCTAAGAGGTGGGAGGGGCCGCCGGGAGCGACCCGGGGCGCAGGGGCGGGGCCAGACCCGCCTCTGGGAGGGAAGAAGCGGGGACGCCTCCAGCCCCGAACTTGGAGCGCCGGGTGTGAGGCCTCGCTAATGGTGGAAACGTGGGCGCCTGCTCCCCGGCGTGCGTCACCAATGGCCGCGCCCTGCGCGGAGGCTCGGGCGGACGCTCCCGCCATCCGTTAGGTCACCTTAGATTTAAACAGCGCAGCAGGACTTCCGGGGGGCCCACCCCATACACTTCCCATATACCTCTCCCTAAGCCAAGGCCCCTCTTAATTCCTGGCCAAGTCAAGAAAATAAAATGCTGGGATCCACCCTATATAGTCTAAAAGTACTGCCTGTCTTTTTCTTAATAATGCTACCTTTAAACCCACTCGGATTATTGTTGCCATTATTTTTAGCAAGGGTCTGCTTTGCATTTGAGGACCCAATAGAAAGCTCTTGGGCATTTAAGTTATCTACGTTTTCACGCAAAATTGGAGAGGGGGGAAAGTGAGTAAAAGGATACCCTTGTTAGTGTTGAATTGGGAAACTGCAGATTCCCGCGTTGTTCTGTTACAGCAGAGTTGACCGAGAACAAACCAAGTGGCACTTAAAGGGTGCAGAAAAGCAGGTTTATGGCCGGGTGCAGTGGCTCACGCCTGTAATCCTAGCACTCTGGGAGGCCAGGAGGCTGAGGCGGGTGTATCCATTGAGTTTGCGACCAGCCTGAGCAAGAGCGAGACCTCCTCTCTACTAAAAATAGAAAGAAATGATATGGACAACTAAAAATATATATAGAAAAAATTAGCCAGGCATGGTGGCACATGCCTGTAGTCCCAGCTACTCCAGAGGCTGAGGCAGGAGGATCGCTTGAGCCCAGGTGTTTGAGGTTGCTGTGAGCTAGGCTGATGCCACTGCACTCTAGCCTGGGCAACAGAGTGAGACTCTGTCTCAAAAATATAAATATATTTTTAAAAAATTATAAAAAATATTGAAAAAAGAAAAGAAAAGCAGGTTTATTACGCTGGCGGGCTCAGAGGGGCCTCGCCACCAAATTCTGAGCTCCAACAAAAAGCGTAGCAGTCTTTTATACATTTCAGTTTTTTTCTTAGGGAGGGTGTAGGGCACAGTTACAATGTTGTTATGGGGGGCAGCGTTTTATTTTGTTTTGTTTTGTTAATTTTTTTATACCTCATTTTCTTTCCTTTTTTTAATTTCAGCTTATTATGGGGGTACAAAAGTTCAGGTTATATATATTGCCCATGCCCCCCCATCCCCCCGAGTCTGAGCTTAAAGTGTGTCCATTCCCCAGACAGTGCACATCGCACTCATCTAGTAGGTATACACCCATCCCCTCCCCCCAGCCCCCACCTCTGTCCAATACCCAATTGGTGATATTCCCAAATGTGCACTTAGGTGATGATCAGGGAAACCGATTTGCTGGTGAGTACATGTTTATTTTTCCATTCTTGAGATACTTCACTTAATAGAATGGGTTCCAACTCTCTCCAGGAGAACAAAAGAGATGCCATATCACCGTTATTTCTTATAGCTGAGTAATACTCCATGGTATACATATACCACATTTTACTAATCCATTCATGAATTGATGGGCATTTGGGTTGTTTCCACAGTTTTGTTAATTTTTTTTTGAGACACAGTCTCACTCTGTTGCCCGGGCTATAGTGCTGTGGCGTCAGCCTAGCTCACAGCAACCTCAAACTCCTGGGCTCAAGCGATCCTTCTGCCTCAGCCTCCCGCCTCCCGAGTAGCTGGGACTACAGGCATGCACCACCATGCCCAGCTAATTTTTTCTATATATTTTTAGTTGTCCAGCTAATTTCTTTCTATTTTCAGTAGAGATGGGGGGGGGGTCTCGCTCTTGCTCAGGCTGGTCTCAAACTCCTGAGCTCAAACAATCCACCCGCCTTGGACTCCCAGAGTGCTAGGATTACAGGCTACAGGCGTGAGCCACCGCACCAGGCCTGGGGGCAGCGTTTTGAATAACCTTAATTCCTGGGATAGGGTTTCTATAGAATTTCTTTCTGTGCTATCTAGTCATAGCAGGAAGCTCCTGCAAGCGGTTTACAGAAGCAAGAGTGGCAGCAGTTTATTGGTTTCATGAAGCCCAAGGGGGAGAGATTTTTTGTCTAATAGAATTTTTATTTCTCTATCATTTCCTCCCTTTGATGCCTATTATAAAATTCTTTCTATAAGGCATCATGATATTCCTGTATAATCATGATTCAGGCCGTGGCTTGTGAAACTGTGTTTTGTATGAACCTGGTGATGAGGTTAAAAATTTGGGGGCCTAAGGTTATTAGGAGGAGTATAATTATGATGGGTCCTGCCAGTGGGAATAACCATGTAACCCATGGCCCGTGGTTGAAACCCTATGACTGTTTTAACTCTTGGTTTCTCTTCTCTGTTCTTTTAATTCTTTAACCTTTGTGGTTACTATCCCTGATTGATTTACATAATAACATTTTTCCCCCAGAAAGACGCAAGTTCCCCCCTTTTCTGCAGTGAGGTTTTATAAGGCCACCGCAGCTAGTGAATCTATTTGTGCTAATAATTTGCCCGGTTTAATAGAGTTTGTTCCCGTAAGTACACAGAGTGGCTCTGATGTAGCACTTTGCTGGCATGTAAACTTGGGAGATAAAGGCAGTCCCTGCATAGTCCCTGACTCAAGAGTGGCCTGCTCCTAGGCATGGGGGTTTGGGCCCTCCTTCTACTACGGGGGTCAGAGTTAGTGTCAGAAGTAAAAGAAATATCCTGCTATGGCCCAGTACAATATAGTAAAGATTATTTTTTCCCCCACTGTCCAGTCTTTAGGGATCACTGTATAAAGTCCGATACCCAAAAGTAGGGCCAACAGTCAGTCCGAAGAGTCCGGTTGCAATGTTGAGAGCCAGTCCGTTCATTTGTCTGGCGCAGTCTTTGGTGTTGTAGTCTGGGTGGGTTTTCTGGCGTAGGTGAACCTTCAGTGGATTTTTCTGGGTCTCGTTGCGCTGTCCACAAGTCTAAGGGTGTCTTTTTCCAGTCTTTAACCCAGACTAAGTTTTTAGGCTGGTGGGGATGGACCGGGAGTCCTGAGGCTATGGGAGTTTTTTCTAAAACAGTGTGGTTAATCTGGCTTAGGGCCTTAGATAGTGAAATAAGCTGTGTATGTAGATTTCTTTCCCCTATCTGTCTAATATCTCCTTTGATCCTCTTAATTATGGGTGGGGGGTCTTCCATATAGAATTTCAAAGGGTGAGTATCCTGCTGGTCCTGGGGTACATCTGACTCTGAGGAGTGCCAAGCTGAGTAAATCTGTCCAGGGTAATTGTGTTTCCTGACACAATTTTGCGAGGGTGGTTTTGAGGGTTCAGTTCATGAGCTCTACTTTCCCTGAACTTTGTGGCCTCTGTGCAGTATGAAGTTTCCATTTGATTCCTAACATTTTAGCCAAGGATTGTGTAATCTCTGCCATGAAGCTGGGCCTGTTGTCACTACTGAATGAGAGTGGCAGTCCATACCGTGGGATGATCTCTTTTAGGAGGATTTTTACTACCTCTCTGGCTTTTTCAGTTCATGTGGGGATGGCTTCGACCCAGCCTGAAAAGGTACACACCATCACCAGCAGGTACTTGAATCCCCTGCATGGTTTTACTTCCATAAAGTCAATTTCTACGTCTTCAAAGGGGGAGGTTCCCGTGTATTGGATACCCGGGGTAGGTCTGGGCTGTGTGGTCGCGTTGTTCTTAGCACAGACTAGGCAGCGAGCACAGACAGTTGCAGCAAGAGAGGGGAGCCTAGCAATGTAGTAATACCTGTGGAGCAGATTAGTTAGGGCTGTCTTTCCCATGTGGCACAGAAGGTGGTATTGGGAGGCAATCAGATATGTTAGCTTTCCGGGGATGAAGATCCGACTGTCTGGCAGGTGCCACCGCCCCAATTAATTTCTTCCAGCACCTTCTTATTTTGCCCAACTGTCTTCTTCTGGAGTGTACTTGGGCTTTTCTGGCCATTCAGGTGCTAACAGGATTTGACTGGTGTCCCGGGAGTGCCGTCACTGTGGAGTCGCATTCCATTTCTCTGGGGACCATGACTGCCATTATGAGGGATCCTAGGGCCGGTGGTGAGAGGTTGGCAGTGCCCTCAGGATGGAAGGTGATCTGGGCTCCTAGCTTATGTAGGAGATCCCGCCCCAGCAGAGGAACCAGGCAATCTGGAAGGTATAAGAATTCAGGCGTTACTTCATGTCCTCCCATCTGGCAGGTGCCGGCTTGGCAAAAGGGTCGAGCAACCTGGTCTCCAGTGGCTCCTATTATGGTTGTCTCCCGCTTGGTGAGTGGGGCTACTGGAGTGGTCACCACTGACTGTTCTGCCCCGGTGTCCACCATGAAAGTCACTGGCTGGCCCCCCACATTCATAATGACCATGGGCTCCCGGGGGGCAAGGTTGAGGGAACCCCATCGGCCCTATTCTGAGTTGGTGCCTGCAAGTCGGATGAGGTCCTGGGTTTCTGACTGCAGCTGGAAGCCTCAGGGAGAATTCTGTTTCAGAGGGGCGGGGGCCAGTTTTCCGGTGGGGGCACTCATTCTTCTAGTGTCTGGTTTCCTTGCAATACATGCACTGGTCTGGTCTCAGTGTTCCCCTTCTCTGAGGTCCCTTCTCCGGGTGTTGGCCCGATTTTAGAGGGGGTGCACGCTTTCCAACTGCTGCTGCTAGGAGTGTGGTCTTTTGTCTCATTCTCTCTCACTTTCTTTCTGGACAACCCGGTCCCGATTCCTATATACTTTCTGGGCTACTTCTATCAGCTGAGTAATGTTCATCCCAGCGAAGCCCTCTAACTTCTTTAGTTTTTGTTGTATGTCTGGGTACGCCTGTGCCACGAAGGCTGAATTCACCATCCGTTGATTTTCCAGTGCTTCAGAGTGAAAGGGAGTGTAGATTCCGTAGGCTTCACAGAGATGCTCATAGAAGTCACTGGGAGCTTCATCTGCCTTCTGTGTGACAAGAGCAACCTTATTCATATTAGTAGGCTTCTTAGGTCCTTCCTGGACACCACGTAGGAGGGCCTCATAGTACCTGGTCAGGGCCTCCCGGCCTCCCGGGGTGTTGAAATCCCATGTGGGCTCAGTATCAGGTACAGCACATTGGGCCCACGGTTCCACATCAAGGACTCCCGCCGGTGCATGGTCCTGAATCCACTTCCGAGCACCCGAGGTCATCCTGCACCGCTCCTGTGTGTTGAAGAGTGTCAGGAGTAGCTGCCAGCAGTCTTCCCAAGTTGGTTGATGGGTCTGGAAAATGCTCTCCAGGAGGTCTATCATAGCCTGTGTCTTTTCAGAATAGGAGGGAGTGTGTTGTTTCCAATTCAGTAGGTCTGTGGTGGAGAAAGGCTGGTAGTAGAGGACTGGCTGCCCAGGCTGGACAGTTCCATCATCAGCAACTGGGGGCTGGCCTTGAACCTTGTAGACCGGCAACTGGAGGGCCAGAATTGGATTTTGGGCGGAGCAGAGACAGTGGGCTACTGGGGTCCCCTCAGTAGGTGTTTCTGGCATCTGGGGTGGCGGGTCCGATGGTGGTAGAGTGTCTGGGACTGTTGGGGGTGGCAGCCCTGGTATGAGGTATGCAGGATTATAGGGAGGAGGCAGAACTAGGTCACCTTCCCGTGGTCCCTGGTAGATAGTCTTAAGGCTGGGGACCTTCACTGGCTTCTGAGCAAAGACGACCCTACTTTGACCCTTCTCTACGCAGAACCGAACCCAAAGAGGCAGAGTCTGGGCTATTTCTAGACAGGAATCAATATATGGGAACTGGTCGGGGTGCCCTGGAGTACCTGTGGCTAGATTCAAACTGCCCGAACCGCTGGGACATCAAGTGTGCCTGTATCTGGCCACCCAACCCCAAAAGAGGGCTACTTGACTTCACAGAGCATACAGAGGCGATTAGGAGTCATCTTAACTTCATAATCACCCAAGAATCCCTTCTTAAAATTCTTTAGCATGCACCTAAGAACAGTGGGTTTGGACTCCTGCCCTCCCATGATGGACTGGTGAACAGTGTCACACAAATGTGGGGGTTCTTTCAGTTGTCCGTCTGGCTGCTCCCCTTGCGGGGAATTAGGCACGTCTTGGCTAAGGTGCTCCCGTATAAATCCCGGCCGGGTCACTTCCCTTCTGGGGAGTGAGTCACCGTTATGCCTTGCAAAGCTGCCACAGAGATCCAGGTGAGGACCCAATCAAGTTCCGTAGCAGCCACAGGCCGTGGAAGCTTTCACACTCACACACAAACACACAAAAAGGTTATTACATTCCCTCCCTGGGACACCTCTACCTGTGCAGGAGGTGATCAAGCTCCTCTTCCATCTGCTGGGACGAGCCTGACTGACTGGAACAGGGTCCCGGGACCTTACCGTATCCGTTGCCTTCTGCCTGGTTGTCTGCACCTCACCTCGTCCGGCCGGGTTCAGGGCTTGGCGGTCGGCAGAGCCCCTCCGAGTGAAGAGGAAATTCTCTCTCCCCAAGGCAATGGTCGTTTTGCTGAGTCCTTCACCTTTGTACAAGAACTGGGCAATGTCTTCACGAGTATTCAACAAGGGTCTGTTAAAGAACAGATCTTTCTCTATTAAGAACTGGATCCCTTTTTAGCACCCACATTAATTTTTGCCTACCCACAGCCACTTGCTTGTTGCTTTGTGTGTCTTCCTTTCTTCTGTGGATCCAGGTTCTCATTCTCATCCTTCAGTCTATGTCAGTCTGCCGCTCCTCTTTCTTCCTGGGATATTCTCCAGTTCTTGCCATTCCTCTGGAGTCAGGCCCCTGGGAATAGAGTTGTCCTGGTCCTGCATGTTGCAGGGGAAGTAGGGCTCCACAGGCCTGAGGTGTGTCTCTCCCCGCTCAGCACCAGAGTGGGCCACACAGGCACTTAACCTGTACCTAGGGCCTCATACTCAAAAGAGCCCTGCACTTGGTTTAATCTCTGTTGTCACCATCCTGAAATTCTTAAAAAAAAAATTTTTTTTTGAGACAGAGTCTCACTCTGTTGCCCAGGCTAGAGTGCCGTGGCGTCAGCCTAGCTCACAGCAACCTCAAACTCCTGGGCTCAAGCGATCCTCCTGCCTCAGCCTCGCGAGTAGCTGGGACTACAGGCATGTGCCACCATGCCCGGCTAATTTTTTTCTACATATTTTTAGTTATCCAAATAATTTCTTTCTATTTTTAGTAGAAACGGGGTCTCGCTCTTGCTCAGGCTGGACTCGAACTCCTGAGCTCAGACAATCCACCCACCTCGGCCTCCCAGAGTGCTAGGATTATAGGTGTGAGCCACTGCGCCAGGCCTTAAATATTTTTAAATAAGGGGCCTTGTGTTTTTATGTTGCACTGGGCTTGTAAATTATGTGGCTGGTCATGCTCAGCAGTTTGTGTCCAGCAGTGCAGGTGGCCCTTGGCCTCATCCCCAGATGAAAAACCTCACGATGCTTTGCAATTAATTAACTAATCAGGCCTAACAAAAGTGGAGTTTAACAAAAATGCTCCATGATGTTAACAGAACATCAGAGATAAATGGGCTTTAATATGGAACCAACATTGTTGGGGTAATGTTAGGAGTTATTGCAAAGATGTTCCCAGTGCATGTCCTACTTACCATTAATACAATCCTGGCAAGACTGTTAAAGGTAGGACATGGACAGGAACCAAAAGATCAAAGCCTCTTTAAACACCTCCAACAAGGCTCTGAGTACCTATTTGGATTCTGGAACATATTCTCATTGCCTGAGTTTTATAATCTAGGCTCCTGACTTCAAGGCCTGTTTCAGGACTAATAATCATTTTGTTTGTGGTAATTGATTATGTTACAGTCAACCAGTATATCTGTGCCAAGTCTTAAATGTTACTGCACAGCTGTTATCACATCAGAGAATTCAGCAACTCATCCTGCAACAAAAGACACAGGAGAGATGAGATTTGCCCTAGTCCAACTACAGTCTGCATTCTTGAAACAATCTCCCGACCAACAAAATCTTGCCAACGGTGAAAATGTGGATATTATGGATACATATCCTCTGGCCTGCCCCCGAGTGCTCTTAGCCAAAAGGGAGGACTGAGAAAGAGAACAGTGGCCCTGCTTTTGCAGAGCTGGCCAGACACTCACAGCTGGGCCTGGGGGTCCTGTTGAACAGAAACAGCTCCCCAGAACTCCAACATCAGGCAAGGCCACTCTGTGACCAGGACAGGATAAGACCAAAACAAGACCACTCCGTAATTATGCCTGAATACGGACAAAACATGAACCCGATCCACACTACAAATGTAACCAAACATCCCTCAATCCTGGCTAATACGACTGATTACTGCTTCTTCACCAGCCACAGCTGTAGCCTGGCTCTAATTTTCCCTGCTTTTAGAAAACATTTGTTAAAACACCCAGTCACAGAATTACCCTGGCAGCGTTCAATCCAGAGCAACACCCACCATCCTTAACCGCGCCCCAGAACCACCTGACACAGGTGCAAATCCTCTAAGTCGTCCTTTCTCACACCCTCTTGTTGAGATCCACCCCCACCCCATTCCCATGGTGTCTGTTCTCCCTGCAATGAGAAGAAAACTTGGATTGTTCAACTCCAGCGTGTTCCCGGGAGTGTGTGGCTGGAGTGCAGTGATAATATAGACAATAAGATGAAGTCAAAGCTTAGTGTGAAAGCTGTGGTGTCCCACTTAGCAAAATGCTACTTAGTGTTAGGTAGTACCCTTTTCCAAAACTCACTTTCAAATGAGTGAGACTGGCAAGACTGTTAAAGGTAGGACATGGACAGGAACCAAAGGATCAAAGCCTCTTTAAACACCTCCAACCAGGCTCTGAGTACCTATTTGGATTCTGGAACATATTCTCATTGCCTGAGTTTTATAATCTAGGCCCCTGGCTTCAAGGCCACTTGCTTATTAGCAGTCATGCCAAGCTGGGCATCAGCAACAGAGCATTTATAAACCAAAAGAAAGAGCTTCACCACCCTGCACAGTTAGCAACAGCAACTACCTACTAATCAAGAGCAGAAAAGAGCCCTCTGTTAAAAAGGAGAAGGTGGCGGTGATGGCAGTGGAGGGGAAGCTGGGGTGCCGACTGGAAACATCCACAGGCTGTCAGAACCACCCTGAGGCCGCCCATTATGCTGCTGTCCCAAACTTTCCTTTGGGGGGACCTGTTGGGGGCTGGCAGTCCTTAGCAGCTGCCCTGGCCATCAAAGCCAATAGCCTTTTGTTTTACTGTTTTGCTTTTTCAGCAGTTCACTTGGGACCCTTGGAGACATTTCGCCTCCCTGCCCCCTGTGTGCAGCTGTGATGAAATCACTTCCTCTCTTAAAAAACTTGGCATTAACTATTAGGGTTAGAATGGCTGACAAAAACCTGGATCACTCCCCCGCCATTTTTTCAGATGACTGTGGGACTCGCCCAGCTATTTAAACACTATTTAAAATTTTGATTAAAAAGAGTGTTAAGTGAGAGGGGCTTGGATCTTTGACACAGCTACTCTCAATTTGAGCTGCACACTGTAATCACCTGGGGAGCTTTAAAACATACTGCGGAGGCCTAGGCTCACCCCTAGCGTCTGATGGAATTGGCCCAGGTGCAGCCTGTCATTGGGATTGTTAAAAAAGTAAATAAATAAAAACCCAGGAGATTCCAATGTAAAGACAAGCACACCACTGCCAAATCCAAAAGCAGTTTGTATCAATAGATACCACTCCCTGTGACATCCACAAAGATGGCTCTATGTAAATAAATAAACAAATTTTAAAAACCAGGAAATAACAAGTGTCAGTGAGGCTGTGGAGAAATTGGAACCCTCATACATTGCTGGTGGGGATGTAAAATGGTGCAGCTGCTGTGGAAAAGAGTTTGGCAGCTCCTCAAAAGGTTAAACAGAATTACCGTGTGATCCAGCAATTCCACTCTTGGGTAGACGCAAAAGAATTGAAAACAGGTGTCCATACAAAAACATGAATATTTACAGCAGTATTATTCAATCATTCACAAGAGCCAAAAGGCGGAGACAACCCAAATGTCCATCAATAGATAAATGGACAAACAAAATGTGGTCTAGCCATAAATGGAATATTATTCAGCCATGAACAGGAATGAAGTCCTGACCCATGCTACAGCACACATGAACCTCAAACATAGTATGCCAAGCAAAAGAAGCTAGTCACAAAAGACCACCTATTGTATGATTCCATTTATATGAAAAATCCAGACTAGAGACATTGGCAATAGAGACTTAGAAATGGGAAAGGGAGGGGGAGGAATGAGAGTGACTGCTTTATGGGAACAGGCTTCCTTTTGGGGTAACAATAATGTTTTGGAACTAGATGGGGGTAATGATTGCACAACATTGTAAATGTGTTAAATGCCACTGAACTGTTCGCTTTAAAATGGCTAATTCTATGTTATGTGAATTTTACCTCAAATTAAAGCTTGTAGCCACACCAAGTTTGTAAGGTAAAGCTGTATAGAAATTTTTTATAAGCAAATGTCATATCTGAAGCAAATTTCAAGTAAATACCTGATGGGAGGGAGTTGGAGTGAGGTGTCGGCGAAAAAGCAAAAATGAAGGCTGCTGGGACAACAGCTTCCTGGTTGTAGTTTTCCCAGAGATGGGGCAGGGGAGGGGGAGACACACACACACACACACACACACACACACACACACCCTTGCCCTGTAACTCAGAGGAGGCTATCCTGCAGTGGGTTTTCCTCTGTCTTGGCCCCAAGACCCACCCTTACCTTCAAGTCTTGCCTCATATTAGCTACAAAGTTTCTTAAACATTTTAGGGTCCAAGAGGAAAGACTTCTCACCCATCACCAATGCAGCCGATACAATACCCTGGGGTAAACATTTCTCTTGGGCCACTAGGAAGGTGGCGTCAGCTTCCTTAACATTTACCTGCTTTGATAGCATCTTCAACTTCAAATGCTGAATTATTTAATCCTTACAATAGCCCTAAGAGGTAGGTACAATTATCTCTATTTAACAAACAGGTTAACTGAAGCACAAAGAGGTTAGGTAGGTAGAAAGTGGGAGAGCCAGGACTAGAACCCAGGCAGGTGGCTCCACAGTCAGGCTCTTCACCCCCTCACTGTGCTGCCCTTGATTGCCCTGCCTCAGTTGTTCCAAAGTACCCCCACTTTTCTTACAATTTTTCACACCCCAGGTGTGTGTCTGCTTGCCCCCCACCAGTGGGCACGCCCTCCTCATCAGGGTGTGTGTGACGGAAGGAAGTGCCCTGCCTCGCTCCTCTCTGAAGCTATTGCCTAACTCCACCAAACAATTTCTGGAGTGAAATTCCTGCCCTACTTCTTACTAGCTGTGTGACAGTGGACAGGTTCATCAACCTCTCTGTGCCTCCTTCTCTCTCTCTAAAATGGAGCTAGTAACAGTACATACTTCATAGAGTTGTTGTGAGGATTACATGAATAAATGTATGACAAACTCTGAAAGCAGTATCTGAAACACGGAAGGGGACATTGGTATTATTATTAAGATGCCAAGCTCCTTGAGGACTCCAATTTTCCCGTGTTCCCAGTGCTTAGCATGGTGCCTGGCACACAGTAGGTCCTCAATATCTGCATCTTTAGAAATGATCTATGGAATAGAACATCATGCTTGATACCCGCAAAGGAACCCAAGCAGAGACCAAGTTCTCCAGGGCAGGGAGGTGAGGACAACAGCCAACCCATGTTCCCAACAGAGTGACTTCCTGCACTCCATTCCCTGTCGTCATTTGACTCACATAACTGATCACCAAGGCCGCTGAGCAGTCCACAGCCTATTCAGAAGCCCCTTAAGAGTTCACTGGTAGAAACTTCTAGATGATTATTTAAGAAAAGTCAATGACAAAATTAGTTTTCCTTGAGACACTTCAAGCTAGTCCATGAGTGCCAGTCATAACCCTCAATTGTATCTCCAGTGACCCATTTAGAATTAGCATATAGAACACAAAAGGATGAGAAGTCAGTTCCTGCCTTTAACCCATGGCCACTCCTCACCCCTGCAGACTCATGGACCCCTGAAATATGTCTGTACACCCCCAGAGGCTTCCTCCAGCTTGAGAAAGTTTTGAAGCTCTGATGGGGTTGATACACCACTCAACGCTGAGGAGAAGACACAACTCAGGGAGAAAATAAAGCCGGCCTTTTTTTTTTTTTTTTTTTTTTTTTGAGTTGGAGTCCCGCTCTGTCTCCTGGGCTAGAGTGCCATGGTGTCAACCTAGCTCAGTGCAACTTCAAACTCCTGGGCTCAAGTGATCTTCCTGCCTCAGCCTCCTGAGTAGCTGGAACTACGGGCATGTGCCACAATGCCCAGCTAATTTTTCTATTTTTAGTAGAAGCGGGGGTCTCACTCTTGCTTAGGCTGGTCTTGAACTCCTGAGCGCAAGCGATCCTCTCACCTCGGCCTCCCAGAGTGCTAGGATTACAGGCGTGAGCCACGGCACTTGGCCAAGCCAGCCTTTTTTAAGAGAACCTCCACTTGAGACTCTACAAAGTCCTCATTTCTCTGTATGAAATGTCCAACCCACCCCACTTCCTCTCACTCCACATAAAATGGCATGCTAGGGGGAGAGGAGACTTAATTGTTGTAATGCATTACCTAAGCGCTTATGCCCAAGTAATGATCCCATCAAAACCATTACCAAAGCAAACAATAGAGCATATTGTGGGCCAAAAAGTAATGCAATGGCCTCTCGTATGAATGCAGCATTTACTACAGCTATACTTGAATCTGCAACTAAATTCTCAGTCGTTAGTGCTAGTTACGTGTATTTTTTTTTTTTTTTCTGTGAGATTGAGTCCCTACTTCCTCAGTCTCGGGAGAGGCAGTACAGCAGAATGGTTTGGATCAGGCCTTCTGTCAGCCAGCCTGGGTCCTAATCTTCATCTTCAGCAAATCATCTAATCTTTCTGGGCCTCGGTTTCTTCATCTGCAAAAGAGGGATAATAACAGCACTTCCTTCACACCATTGTTCTGAAGATTAAATAAATTAATAGAAGTATAGCACTTAAAACAGTGCCTAGCACATAGCCCCATGGAAAAGTTAGCTAGTATTATTAATGAACTGAGACCATCGTTCAAACTGTTGTTAATAGTTTCCCTGTCCCCAGTCCAAATGGTGGGTGCTGGGAGTTTATAGAGCAATCCCATTTCAAGTACTATTTTCAGCCGGGCTCACACCTGTAATCCTAGCACTCTGGGAGGCTGAGGTGGGAGGATCGCTCAAGGTCAGGAGTTCAAGACCAGCCTGAGCAAGAGCGAGACCCCCGTCTCTACTAAAAAAACAGAAAGAAATTAGCTGGACAACTAAAAATATATATAGAAAAAATTAGCTGGGCATGGTGGCACATGCCTGTAGTCCCAGCTACTCGGGAGGCTGAGGAAGAAGGATTGCTTGAGCCCAGGAGTTTGAGGTTGCTGTGAGCTAGGCTGACGCCATGGCACTCTAGCCAGGGCAAAAGAACGAGACTCTGTCTCAAAAATAAAACAAAACAAAACAAAACAACAATCAAGTACTATTTTCCTACAGTAGAGCAAAAAGATTCCTGAAGTCCACAAAGGGTCCACTTAAACATGTATTTGATACAACTCAACAGTCAGGGGCAGTCCCGGAAGGTGACTGCAGTGGGATTGGATGTGAGGTGCCATTTTGCACAGTGGCAACACACTGCCTTTTCTTTCTTTTTTTCTTTCTTTCTTTTTTTTTTTTTTGAGACAGAGTCTCGCTTTGTTGCCTGGGCTAGAGTGAGTGCCGTGGCGTCAGCCTAGCTCACAGCAACCTCCAACTCCTGGGCTTAAGCGATCCTCCTGCCTCAGCCTCCCGAATAGCTGGGACTACAGGCATGTGCCACCATGCCCAGCTAATTTTTTCTATATATATTTTTAGTTGTCCAGATAATTTCTTTCTATTTTTAGTAGAGACAGGGTCTCACTCTTGCTCAGGCTGGTCTCAAACTCCTGACCTCAAGCGATCCTCCCGCCTCGGCCTCCCAGAGTGCTAGGATTACAGGCATGAGCCACCGCGCCCGGCCTAACACACCGCCTTTTCACCTGCCAGATCTTGGATGTTTGTCCTTGCCTGGAAAACCTTCCTTTCTCCAGTGACAAAAATCCACACGCAAGCATTCAAGGCCAAGCTCAAGTGGCACCCCTGGCCCAGGCAGAACTGCACACTCACTCACCTCTTCATTCCCACAGCGCAACATTCAGCCCACCAGGGAAAAACATTCCAACTTGTATCAGCGTCCGCATGCTAGCTCCCCACCTGCTCCCTGAGAAATTGACCTGTTTCTCTCTTGCCAACACTCCTTCCTGTTAGGTTTGTTCCCGGTGGGAACCGAAAAGTATGTATGGGACGGAATGCGGTTAATGGAAAACTTAGGCTTGTAAAACAATAGCCGCAGGAGTCTGGAGAGTCCAGAGGTTGTAAATCTAACAGACAGCTGCAGCAAGGCCAGCATTCCTATCCCCCCTGATAAGGATGAAGCTACCCCCTCCCCCTATCTCTGCAGGTGTAGCTCACTCCCCCAGGAAAAACCCTCTGTAAAACCCAAGGTTTTCACCTCCCTCGTGGTGGACGCTTTTTTGGCCTTCACCCATCTGCACCCAGATGCTCTAAATAAACAGCACTTTGCTACACATGAGACTTTGTGTGTCTCCCTCTCAGCTCTGGACCTAACACTTCCTTAATGGGACTACAGTCCAGCCCAAGGTCAGGAGCTTATTAGTTTAACAAAGGCTCAGTGACCAGAATCCTAGTGTCCCAGTTCTCAAGCTAGGGCTCTTTTCATTAAACTGAACTTTTTGTTACATTGTCCTTCTATCTAGCTTACATCATTGAATACGTAGGACGGGCAATGGTATTGGTAATGTACTTTGAATTCTTTCTATGTGTTATTTCTAATCCTCCCAACCCAGCTAGGTTCATTCCCCCGTTTAAATACCATATGTAGACACTGAAGCCAAGTGACTTGCTCAAGGCCACACTCCAGTCTGTGGCAGAGAGAACCTTGGCTCCTCGGTTAGTCTGACTCAAAGTCAGTAGAATTTCTAGTCTGTCATCATGTTGCTACTCAGTACTGGAAATGAGAGCCAAAAAAAAAAAAAAAAAAAAAAAAGCATTGAATGGCTCATTTAAAACACATTCATTGTACATGCAGACAATTGTTGTTTTAAGGAAAGGGTGGAAGAAAAAGAGAGATTACATTTTGGCATGCAAAGGCAAAACAATAAATATTCTTTTTTCCTGTTCCTGGATCCCATTGCAACTTCTTCAAAGAAAGTGAATTTATGCATGTTGACTCAAATCTTATTTTCAAATCTTCTTTGGCACCATATTCACCTTCTTCCCCTTGGCACAACCAGTCCCATGACTCCCCTCTGTCAGATTCTGAGTATCTGCCTAGAATCATCTTTATGTAGCGGTTACTGCCAGGATTCGTGCCGCAAATGAAAATTCACTCCTTTCTACTAAGCCATAGGTCTCCTCTGGTGATATTGTGTATTGCCTGGCATATTACAATGTTAATCATAAAGTTCTTGCACTTTAAGGATATATTAATGTTAATGTTTTAAAAATATGTTCATTGTGTCTGGAACTTTGTCCTTTAATAGTCTTAAACCACATTTTTTTCAAGCTTATTTACAAATCTATAGTTTTCTCATTTTTTTTTCTGAAAGTAGTAGATTTTGTTTCAGTCTGAGTATACCTGTTGACATTAAAACTCCACAAGTAGAAATGAATGCATATTATTTTAAATTTGCTTCCTTAAAAAAAAACTAGGTTATTGCTCTTTGGTTATTTGCAATTAATCAAATAACTTAAAGCTTCAGGTTATCATTCTTATACAAAAAAGAAAATTTTACTGTGATGCAAGATGCCTGCTAAATGAAAAAAATAAAGCTAAATGAACTTTCCTTTGCTATAACAAAGCAATGGTATGATCAGCTGGGCCATATTGACATTACATGCCTCCTGCTGAGAAGGACCTAACATCCTTTCTGTGGTCTTCTTGACAAAAATGCATAACCTGAATCTATTCATGAAAAAACAACAGACAAACTTAAACTAAGGGAACTTCCACAAGATGAATAGCCTTAAAAATATGTCAAGGTCAAGAAATGCAAAGGCTAAGGGACTGTTTCAGATGAAAAGAGATTAAGGACCTGTAACAACTACATCACAATGTGTGATTCTGGATTGGATCCTGGACCAAGAAAGAAAAATAGCTATAAAAGACATTATTGCGACAATTGACCAAATGGAACAAGGTCTGCAAATTAGATAATAACACTGCCTCAGTGTTAAATTTCCTGACTTTGATCATTGTACTGTGGTTATATAAAAGAATGTCCTTGTTCTTGGGATTTACACACTGTAGCATTTTGGGTGAATGGAAATAATATCTCTAACTCTCATATGGTTTGGAAAAAAATAATATGCATAGACAAATAAAAATCTAGAAACAGACTCATAGTGCAAATGGAGCAAAACATGAACAATTGTTGAATCTAGACAAAGGATATGCAAAAGTTTCTTGTACTATTTTTGCAACTTTTCTGTGCATGCATTTAAAACTAAATCAGAATTAATGTTTACCAAAATCATGACTGTATAGAAAATATAAGAATGCTACAAAAGAAAACGGGGGAAAAAAGCAATGCTACTGAAGTGTATACAACACAGCAGAGTCTAAGACATGTTTAAATCTCTTGGTAACAAACAAGCTTGACCTTCAGGGAAACATTCTGCACTTTAAAGTGCAGGGTTGAGGAAAACAGGTCTCCTTTTTGATACTTTCAGCCTGTTGTTCACAGACTTAATGACAAAATCTAAAAACTCAACACACTCCTCCCTTGGGAGGTTCAGGCCCCATTCAGCCTCTCTAACAGGCCTCCAGGTCTCCCACGCACCTTCACTGGTGACTTTGATGGCAGCATGACCTTGAAGCCTGCCTTATCCTGGGTGGAGTTTCGGCTTCTTTGTGGATGATGCAGCCAATGCCCCATCTCAGTTCCTTGACCTCCACAGCTCCAATCATTCCAGGTACACGAGCAGATGGGGGTGGGCATTGGCCATGGAGAAGTGGAGGGAGGAGGCAGCTCGTGTAAAAGGCCTAGGGCTGCTCAGAATATGTGTGCTATGCCCGCTCTTCGATCATATCAGGATATTCAGGCCGGGCGCGGTGGCTCACGCCTGTAATCCTAGCACTCTGGGAGGCCGAGGCAGGCGGATCATTTGAGCTCAGGAGTTCGAGACCAGCCTGAGCAAGAGTGAGACCCCATCACTACTAAAAATAGAAAGAAATTAGCCAAACAACTAAAATACATACCAAAAATTAGCCAGGCATGGTGGCGCATGCCTGTAGTCCCAGCTACTCGGGAGGCTGAGGCAGGAGGATTGCTTGAGCCCAGGAGTTTGAGGTTGCTGTGAGCTAGGCTGACGTCACGGCACTCTAGCCCGGGCAACAGAGTGAGACTCTGTCTCAAAAAAAAAAAAAAAAAGATATTCAGGCCGGGAGCGTTGGCTCACGCCTATAATCCTAGCATTCTGGGAGGCCAAGTGGGGAGGATTGCTTGAGCTCAGGAGCTGAAGACCAGTCTGAGCAAGAGTAAGACCCTGTCTCTACCAAAAAGAAAGGTGGAAAAAAACCAGCCGGGTGCCTGCCTGTAGTCCCAGCTACCCGAGAGGCTGAGACAGGAGGATTGCTTAGAGCCCAGGAGTTGGAGTTTGCAGTGAGCTACAATAATGCCACTGCACTCTACCCAGGGCAAGAGAGGGAGACTGTGTCTCACCAAAAACAAACAAGGCAACTGAGCACCCCTCCCCACAATTCCCCACCCCTTTTTAAAAAGTTTAAAAAAAATTTTTTTTTAAAGACCTTCAGTCCCCTGACTGCCCTATTTCCTCCTCACTTGATCCTTCAACTTCTCATTTCAGTTCTCTCCTCTGGTTGGTCACCTCAGCCACTCTCTCATCACATCCTCAACCACTCAAGGCCTTATCCTTTGTCCCTGCAAACTCCCAACCCAGGATTAATCCAGCCCTTCGCTTTTCCTGTCCTCCTCCACTGTTGCTCAGGATACTGGGGAACCTCATGCTGGTGCTGACTGCTACACACACGCACAATGCAATTGGGCTTTTGCCGCTTTCAGCAATCCTTGTTCACCTTTTCCTGTTCTTTCATTACTTGATCTTCATTATTTTCCATTGCTGAAAACCCCTCTTCCTGTGGCCTCCATGACATCACTATCTTCTCGTTCCCCCTACTTCTTTGACTTGACAATGTCTTCACAAACTTCTTCTGTTAGAACCGGTTTCCCTCAGCCCCAGGAACAGATAGGCAGAGTCACCAAGGCTGCAACAAAGGAGTTTATTCTCTAGCTTGAGCTAGGGTCCAAGGCCCAGAGCACCAACACAGTGGCCTCTCCACGAGCCAGGACCCCGCCCTAGGGTGGGAACTAAGCTTTTATATTCATCAGTAGATTACAGGTACGGGGCACACCATCCCCCCACCCCCCTTTTAGTTCATTTGCTCCTTCAAAAGTGGCTGATAGTGTTGGCTCCTGATTGGCCAGTTTCCAAGCCAGGGTCTTGGCTCCTGATTGGCTGGTTTCCAAGCCGGGGGCTTGGCTCCTGATTGGCGGGTTTCCAAGCCGGGGGCTTTCAGTTGTTACCAGCGGCATTCCGGGGAGGGGGAGGGCCTGCGTCGGGGAAACCAAAACTTAGGCCTATCCTAGGAGGTCCAGTCTGTCATGGAGTTACTCCTGTTTTCCTTCCTGCTCTACACTTCCTCTCTCCGTTTTCTTTCTCTAAATGTTGGGCTTCTCCAAGGTTCCATCCTTGGCATGTCTTCTCTCCTTACCCTGTACCTTTCGTTCTCAAATCTGCCTGCATATTGAAGTCACCTGGAAAGCTTTAAAAAATTGTCATACTTGGTTCCCACCCCTGATTTTATTGTGGTATGGTCTGGGCCCTGGGGTTTTTCAATCCCTCCAAGTGATTCTAAGGTGCAGCCAAGGTGGAGAACCTCTTTCTTCAGGTAACCTTATCTACACCTACAGTTCTAACCACCTGTATGCAGAAGATTCCCAAATCTCCATCTTTGGCTCCCACTTCTTCCCCTGAGCATGGAACCTGCTATTGGTCTTCACCCTCTATAATGTCAAAATCAAATGACCAAACTGTAATCTCTAACTTGAGACATTTACATGCTCATAAATAGTGATTAAAAACAGACTCTGTACCTCAGTCCACTGAACTGACCACATCAGACACTTTAGACTCATTATTTATTTATTTATTTATTTTTTGACAGAGTCTCACTCTGTTGCCCGGGCTAGAGTGAGTGCCGTGGCGTCAGCCTAGCTCACAGCAACCTCAAACTCTTGGGCTCAGGTGATCCTCCTGCCTCAGCCTCCAGAGTAGCTGGGACGACAGGCATGCACCACCATGCCCGGCTAATTTTTTCTATATATTTTTAGTTGTCTGGTTAACTTCTTTCTATTTTTTTAGTAGAGACGGGGTCTCACTCTTGCTCAGGCTGGTCTCAAACTCCTGACCTCGAACTATCCTCCCGCCTCGGCCTCCCAGAGTGCTAGGATTACAGGCGTGAGCCACCATGGCCGGCCACTTTAGACTCATTCTTGACCCCTTCCCTTCACCCTTCACTTCCCACATCCCAACAGTCACCGAATCTTCCTTAAATCCATCTCATTTCCCCCACCCCCTCTTTCCAGTTACCTAAATTTGAGCATTTATTTGTTCTATCCTGTACAGTAATATTTGACTCCTTGGAATTCATGCCCTACCTTATTTAATAGTTACCTTTCCAGAATACAAATCTAATGATGCAGCAACCCCCTTGCTAAAACTCTTCAATGGCTGCCAGTTCTCTACAGAATAAAGACCAAATGCTACATATGACTTAAAGACTTCTCATGATCTGGCTTTAGCCTGCCTTTTCTCACTAAACTTCTATTATTCCTCCAAAGACACTGGGCTGTAAACCTGCTACGTTACTGCAAATCTCAAACACAGTATTGGCTGGGCGAGGTGGCTCATGCCTGTAAAACAAACACTCTGGGAGGCCAAGGTAGGTGGATCCTTTGAGTTCAGGAGTTCAAGACCATTCTGAGCAAGAGTGAGACCCCCATCTCTACTAAAAATAAAAAGAAATTAGCGGGACAACTAAAAATATATACAGAAAAAATTAGCCGGGCATTAGGTGGTGCATGCCTGTAGTCCCAGCTACTCAGAAGGCTGAGGCAGGAGGATCGCCTGAGCCCAGGAGTTTGAGGTTGCTGTGAGCTAGGCTGACGCCACGGCACTCACTCTAGCCCGGGCAACAGAGTGAGACTCTGTCAAAAAACAAAAAAAAAAAACAAAAAAAAAACCTCTCTGGGGCTAGACCAACAAGCACTCTTGATGGACACAAGATTAAATGCATTGTCTTTTATATTTTTCTTTAAGCAGTTAGATATAAAATACTGGTGATGAGTCACAGCATCTGCATGTATATGCTGAACAATTTTAACAACAGTATCCGTGACTCCTTTCATGGAGTCTTTTTCAGAGAACCAAGTCTAAATATTTTCAGAATGTATCATACAGTGATATGAAGTCACCAGAAAAACATCAGTCTCTTGTTTTAAATTTCCAGTTAATCTGGAATTTTGACCTAACATGGCTAGAGATTTTTTTCCATGTCTGACTGAAGTTCTTTGAGAGATGTAAAAGATTTAAACATATCTATGTATAAGTTTTAAGGGTATGAGTTGGCATTTCTCTGTAAATATGAGTCTTTTGAGTCAAAACATACTTAAAGCATTAACTAGGCAGTGTTATATATCACGAGTCATGTAAAGCTAAAGAAAAGTACTTGTAATTTTTCAAATTTTTAATTACTCTTAATACTGGTCTTATATTCTATAGGCAATTATTTTGTGGTTTAATTGAGGATTTTTCATTTTTTGTAAAATATCTTCTGTAGTCTTTTCCTTATAATTTTTAAATAAAATCTCCATAACTGAAATTATTTCTTTTACTATCGCCATCTTAAACTGGTTTTCTTTTTTGTGAAAGAATCCAAGCCAGTATAAAGTTGGCCAAAGTTCCAAGCTCAGAGCCTGTTATCATTTTTTAAACAATTTTTATTGAGCTTTCAGTTTTGACTTCTGGCAACAAACTTTACTGATTCTTTCTTGACTTGTTATTTAATTCACTCTATATTTGCAGACAATGTCTCTTAATATTGTCCACTCTGTTATCTTTAAACATTTTTTACACAGCAAAGAGCTTTTTGTTTTGCTTTGCGTAAGCAACTTGCATAAAATTTGCAACATACCTTCTTCCGCTTTCTGGTTTTTTCCTGTTCTGGTATGGTAGTCTTAGTACTAGTAGTAGTATCTATCTTTTCACCCAATTCTGCCTAATTTTTACATTTAAAAATTAGTCCGTATTGTGAACTAAAATAAAATCTTAAGGTTCCCCCCCTAGCAGCTGACTGAATGGACCCCCCTCTTGGCCAAAGGGATACCCTAAAACTGATTTGCTAGCCATGATAAGGGAGGTCAGACATGCGTCATCATGCCGCCTCCCTTCTCTGAGACATCCTTTGTAACTCATTAACAGGCCTAAGACTATGCAAGACACACCTGCAGGTCCTCAATTTACATAACAAATCTCTGAGTCTGGGTATTTGTCAGGTGCTTGTCTCTGATTAACAGACTTGCTTATCTTTTTTTTTTTTTTCAACCCCTCCATCCAGACTTCCTTATCTTAACTTAAAACATTCTAAGCCTTTAGGCAAAGCTTCATTTCTGTAACCAATTACAAGTCAAAGAGTCTTTAAATCCACCTATAAGCCTGTAAGCCTCCCCCCACCCTTTGAGATGTCCCACCTTTTCAGGCCAAACCAATGTATGACTTCCATGTATTAATTTATGACTTTACCTGTAATTTCTGTCTCCCTGAAATGTATAAAATCAAACTGTAACCCAGCCACAGTGAGTCCACTTGCTCTAGGCTTCTTGGGCGTGGCTCTGGGTCATGGTCCTCAAATCTGTATTTTTTTCTTTTTTTTCTTTTTTGAGACAGAGTCTTGCTCTGTTGCCTGGTAGAGTGCCCTGGTGTCAGCCTAGCTCACAGCAACCTCAAATTCCTGGGCTCAAGCGATAGCCTGCCTCAGCCTCCCGAGTAGCTGGGACTACAGGCATGTGCCACCACGCCTGGCTAATTTTTTTTTTTTTTTTTTTTTTAGTTGCCCGGCCAAACTTCTATTTTTTAGTAGAGACAGGGTCTCATTCTTGCTCAGGCTGGTCTTGAACTCCTGAGCTCAAGCAATCCTCCTGCCTCGGCCTCCCAGAATATTAGGATTACAGGCATGTGCCACCACGCCCGGCCATGGTCCTCAAATTTGGCTCAAAATAAATCTCTTTAAATTACTTCACAGAGTTTGGCTTCATTTCCATTGACAATACTTACTTTTTATTTAAAAGAGTTTAATTATATTATAATTTAAGGCATAAGTATTTCAATTTAGTTAAAAATTGGGATTCACATAGGTATCACTGTAACTCAGTGCTGTCTGTGTAAAATGTTCAAATGAACACATTTCAGTGTTATAGCATGGCATGGGAAAAAAAATCATTTGAATTGAATCAATCCACAGACACTGACTAGAGTAGTAATGTATGTGTAATACATACATTATGTACACATACATTAGTATGTGTAATACTAAAAATAACTCACACACTGGACACACGCAGTACAATTCAGCAATATCTTACGAGATACCATGGTTAAAGTGAAATGTAGCCCCGAATAAACAATAAAGTTGAGTTTAATGTAAAAACTATTTTACACTACTTCAGTTTGTAAGTTAAAATTAAAATTGAGTAAAATAAAATAAAATGAGAAATTCAGTTCTTCAAGTGCCCTACCCTTTCAAGTACTCTTTCAAATACACTTGTGGGTAGTGGCTACCATATAGTGAAGATCTAGAGAAATATAACTTTGTTTAACTTACTAATTACTATTGATTAGGGCCCAGATTCTGTAAGCTACATATTTGTCTGTTAACTTGTAGAAAAGATTGATAAATTATGAATGATTTTTTGGTTCAGTAGACATGCAAATGATTTCTACCTGGTCAAAATGATAACACCAATAGTTGCATTTATATTTAACTTTGTGCTGGGCACCAGTGGCACCTGTAATCTTAGTATTCTGGAAGATTGAGGTGGGAGGATAACTTGAGCTCAGGAGATTGAGACCAGCCTGAGCAAGACTAAGACTGTCTCTATTAAAAATAGAAAAAATAATTAGCCGAGCAACTAAAAATAGGAAAAATTAGCTGGGCATGGTGGTGTGTGCCTGTAGTCCCAGCTACTCGGGAGGCTCAGGCAGGAGGCTTGCTTGAGCCCAGGAGTTTGAGGTTGCTGTGAGCTTGACGCCACAACACTCTAGCCCGGGCAACAGAGTGAGACCGTGTCTCCAAAAAAAAAAAAAAAAAAATTATATCTAAGTTTGTATCTTTTTTTTTTTTTTTTGAGACAGAGTCTCGCTCTATTGCTCGAGCTAGAGTGCTGTGGCATCAAGCTCACAGCAACCTCAAACTCCTGGGCTCAAGCAATCCTTCTGCCTCAGCCTCCTGAGTAGCTGGGACTACAGGCACGTGCCACCATGCCTGGCTAATTTTTTTCTATATATATAATTTTAGCTGTCCAGATCATTTCTTTCTATTTTTAGTAGAGACGGGGCTCTCGCTCTTGCTCAGAGCTGGTCTCGAACTCCTGACCTCGAGCGATCCTCCCGCCTCGGCCTCCCAGAGTGCTAGGATTACAGGTGTGAGCCACCGCGCCCGGCCTAAATTTGTATCTTATTCTCAGCAATCTTATTTCAGCATTTTTTCTTTTGTCAATGGAAAAGAAGAAAAATTCTGTAAAATAATTTAAGGAGGTTTATTCTGAGCCAAAATTGAGGATCCTGACCCGGAGCCATGCCCAAGAAGCCTTGAGCAAGTGGACTCTCTGTGACGGGGTTACAGTTTGGTTTTATACATTTCCTGGAGACAGGGATTACAGGTAAAATCATAAATCAATACATGAAAGGCGTACATTGGTTTGGCTTGAAAAGGTGGGACATCTCAAAGCGGGGGCTTACAAGTCTTAGGTGGGTTTAGGGATTCCTTAGTTGACAATTGACTGAAAGAGTTAGGCTTTGTCCAAAAGACCAGGAATCAGAGGAAAGGAATGGTTGAGTTAAGATAAGGGTCTTCTATTCTTCATGTGATGCTATACCGGAATCAGGTTGGGAAGTAAACCACATCATAAAAACCTGTTTACTGAGATTTTATCATTTGTAGGCATGACTCACCAGGTCCCCTTAGAAAGAAATTTTCTGCCGGGCTGGTGCAGTGGCTCATGCCTGTAATCCTAGCACTGTGGAAGGCCAAGGCGGGAGGATCACGGCAGCTCGGGAGTTCAAGACCAGACTGAGCAAGAGTGAGACTCAGTCTCTACTAAAAGTAGAAAAAATTAGTTGGGCGTCGTGATGCAGCCTGTAGTTCCAGCTACTCGGGAGGCTGAGGCAGGAGGATTGCTTGAGCCCAGGAGTTTGAGGTTGCTGCGAGCTAGGCTGATGCCATGGCACTCTAACCTGGGCAAAAGAGCAAGACTATGTCTTAAAATAAAATTAAATTAAAATTAAATAAATAGAAAGGAATTTTGGGGGGCAAAGAAAAAGATCAGAGTTCAGTCCTCACTTTCCACATAGTGCTGACCTTAAATTTGATATTGGAGGAGAATATTTGATAATGTATAAAAATATTCACAAAATATTGTTGGGGTTTTTTTTTTTTTTTTTTGAGACAAAGTCTTGCTCTGTTGCCCGGCCTAGAGTGCCTAGCTCACAGCAACCTCAAACTCCTGGGCTTAAGCAATCCTTCTGCCTCAGCCTCCAGAGTTGCTGGGACTACAGGCATGTGCTACCATGCCCAGCTAATTTTTTTTCTATACATATTTTGCTGTCCAAATCACTTCTTTCTTTTTTTCTTTTTGTAGAGACGGGGGGGGGGGTCTCCGCTCTTGCTCAGGCTGGTCACGAACTCCTGACCTCGAGCATTCCTCCCACCTCAGCCTCCCAGAGTGCTAGGATTACAGGCGTGAGCCACTGCGCCCGGCCTGAAACACTTTAGCTGTTACAGCAAGTGTTATAGCGGGTGGTCCTGAGGACAAACTGAGTGGCACATGGAGAGTCGGAGAATCAAGGTTTATTCGCCAGCAGGCTCAGAGGGGTCTTGCCACCAAATTCTGAGCCCTGTCTACCAGATTTTTCCCACTTTTATTAAGTTGGGGTGGTCCGACGGGTGGGGTCTCAGGTGGCTAAGGTAATAGGTTAGTTGATCCACCAGGTGATAGATCAGTTGATTGCACAGATAAGAGCTTAGTATTATGCTGATACGCCAGGTAATAGATCAGTTGATGGGCCAGGTGATAGGTTAATATTATGCTGATGCGGGTCTTCCATTAGGAGTGGGGGTCTCAGGTGGCTGATGGGGGTTTTCCTTATCATTCCCTGCTTTGATGCCCTTATATGTCTACTATAGGGCATCATTTCCAGTGGGTGATAGCCTCATAAGGCCCTTATGTGAGCTGTTGCTCTCCGGGTTACAGTTGTCTCTATGAATTTTATAACCATGCTCAGTATGCAGGGGCCTGTAGTGATGCCATTCCAGTATTTCTTTCCCCCACTGTGACACACCTGAGCCTGACTATATCATGTCTTTGGCATGTAGGTGCAGACTGTGAAACCTCCTGTGGTCCAGAAGCCTCAAGTAATCCTGTTAGTGGAGGGAATCCAAGTCCTAGCATAGCAGGTCTCAGGGCAGGGTTTGTCTGCCATAGTTTTTAGGGTGAGTGCCCCAACCAGGAGGAGGGTAGGGACTGAGGCAGGAGCAGACATCCTATAATGAGCCAAAATACCACAGTTAACAGACGCCCTCTGCAGTCCAGTCCAATCCCCCGGAGCTACTGAGAAGAGCCTAATCCCTAGTAAAGTCACTACAACTCCAGTGAGGGCCAGGGCCAGTGGTCCTATTTACTCCTGTTCAGTCCTGGGTGTGGCTGTCCTTGTTGGGAGACGGTTAAGCTGGATCTTCAGCGGGTTCCGCTGGTCCTGATGTGCAGTCCAGAGATCAGTTTCATTGTCTGGTTCAGCCTTTTACACCTGGGAGTGGTGGATCCACAGAGTGACACCTGCAACTTTAACAGCAGTGGGAGTAACTAGTATCACAGTATGGGGACCCTTCCAGGTGGGCTCTAGGGGTGTTCTTTTCCAGTCCTTTACCCAGACTGGATCCCCAGGTTGGTGGGGGTAGACAGAGACCCAGGGCCATAGGGGTTTTTTCTAGGACAGTGTTGTGGATATGGTGCATAGTTTTGGCTAAGGCTTGGAGGTGTGTGTTTATATTCAATTCCCCTAGTTGTCTAATGTCTCCCCTTAATCGCTTGATGAGTGGGGGAGGTCTACTGAACAGGAATTCAAAGGGTGACTATCCTATGGGCCCCGGTGTACACCTGACTCTGAACAGGACTAGGCTTAGCATGTCTACCCAGGGTAATTGTGTTTCCTGACATAGCTTCTCTACAGTGGTCTTGAGGGTCCGGTTCATGCACTCTACTTTCCCTGGGCTCTGTGGCCTGTAGGCTGTATGTAGTTTCCACCTGATTCCTAGTGCCTTGGTGAGGGTTTACATGACCTCCGCAGTGAAGCTTGGTCCGTTGTCACTGCCAAAGGAGAGTGGTAGATCGTACCTGGGGATAATTTCCCTTAATAGAAACTTTGCCACTTCCCTAGCTTTTTGGGTGCAGGTAGGGACTGTTTCGATCCAGCCTGAGAAGGTGCGTATCACTACCAACAGGTATATATAACCCAGACATGGTTTTACTTCTGTGAAATCAACTTCCACAGCCTCAAACGGAGAGGTTCCGGTGTACTGAATTCCTGGGGCGGGTCTCGGCCTGACCGTGACATTGTTTTTAGCACAGGTCTGGCAGCGGGCGCTGACTGCTGCAGCAATGGACAGAAGTTTAGCAATGTAGTAGTACTGGGCGAGTAGCTGCATGAGGGCTGTTTTCCCTAAGTAAGTCAGGTTGTGATTTCGGGAGACAATAGAGTATGCTAATTTACTGGGGATAAAGATGTTATGGTTCCGTAGGTGCCACCACCCACCTGCATCCTTCTTGGCCTTCTCCTGCTCTGCCCACTGGTTCTCTTCTGGGGTGTATTTTGGTTCTTCGGGCCACTTGGGTGCCAACAAGATTTGGCATTGGGTTGGAGTGTTGTCCTCTGAATATTCTCGGGTGGCTGCATTTTTGGCTGCTTGGTCTGCCAGGTGATTGCCGGTGGCAATTGGATCTGTGCCCTTTTGGTGCCCTCGACAGTGGATGACCTCAATTTCTTTTGGCTCCCAAACTGCCTCCAGCAGTTGGAGGATTTCATCCCTATTTTTGATCTCCTTTCCACCTGCAGTCAGCAGTCCCCTCTCCCTGTATATTGCCCCATGGATATGTATTGTGGCAAAGGCATAGAGTCTGTGTATATGTTTGCCTTCTTGCCCTGGGCATGCCTGAGGGCTTGGATGAGGGCCCATAGCTCCGCCCTTTGTGCCAACCACCCTTGGGGCAAAGGAGCTGACATGGTGACCTAATCGACTGTGATGACAGCGAAGCCCACCAGTCGGTTCCCATTCTGGATAAAACCACTGCCATCCATGTAGAGTTCTAAGTCGGGTCCCGGTAGAGGACTATCTTTCAGATCTGGCCAGCTGGCATAGACCTCCTCTACTGTCTCGGTGCAGTCATGGTCCGGGGGCCCCGGATTGGTGGGCAGGAGGGTGGCGGGATTCAAGGTCCACACAGCCTCCAGAGTGACCCGCGGATTTTCACATAGCAGTCCTTGGTATTGCGCTAACTGGTTGCTTGAGAGCCACCGGTGCCCTGAGGTGTTCATTAGAGATATTACTGTATGAGGGACTTGCACACGGAGATTTTGTCCCAGTGTGAGTTTGTCTGCTTGCTTGACTAGTTGGACGGTGGCCGCCAGTGCGCGAAAGGCAAGGTGGCCATCCTGCCGCTACCGGATCCAATTGTTTTGACAAGTAAGCCACTGGTCTCTGCCATGGGCCCACAGTTTGAGTCAAAACCCCCAGAGCCACTTGTTTCTTCTCGTGTACAAACAGGTTAAAGTCTTTGGTGAGGTCCAGTAGCCCTAGTGTGGGGGATCTTTTTAGTAAGTCTATTGTTTCCTGGAAAGCCCTTTCCTGACTCTTGGTCCATTCCAATTCTTTGTTTTCAGGCCTGCATAGGGCCTCATACAGAGGCTTGGCCTTTAGGGAGAAACCTGGGATCCAGATGCGGCAGAATCCGGCTGTGCCGAGGAATTCCCTGAGGTGTCTCCGACTGGTCGCCCTGGGAATTGCACAGATGGTGTACTTATGCTCATGTCCCAGTGTGCGGCGCCCCTGAGTGATGTGGAAACCGAGGTGCTTTACCTGTTTCCTCTGTTTCCTGCAGATCTGTGCCTTTTTCCAGGAGACTTTGTATCCTTTGTCAGTGAACAGTTGGAGCAGGCACCGGGTTCCATGTCGACAGTCTTCCCTGGTTGGGCTCGCTAGAAGGAAGTCATTGACGTACTGTAGAAGTGTGCCACGGGTTTCTTCTCGCGGAAAGGAGATGAGGTCAGTGGCTAGAGCCTCCCTGAACAGAGTTGGTGAATTTTTAAATCCCTGTGGTAGTTGCGTCCAGGTGAGCTGGGTTTTCCTTCCAGTCTGAGGATCCTCCCACTCAAAGGCGAATAGGGGCTGGCTCTTCGGAGTGAGCTGCATGCAGAAGAAGGCATCCTTTAAGTCCAGGCAGGAGAACCAGGCAGCATCAGGAGGAATGAGGCCCAGGAGGGTGTATGGATTCGGTACCACTGGGTGGAGAGTCACTGTGGCCTCATTATCAGTCGCAGGTCTTGGGCCAGGATCCACCTCCATTGGGCTTTTTGACTGGCAGGAGGGGAGTGTTCCATGGGGACTGGCACTCCACCAAAATCCCCTCCCGCTTAAGCCTATCGATGTGTTCCTGAATTCCCTCTCGAGCCTCCTTGGGGATGGGGTACTGTGGTCTCCTGGTCGGTTGGGTGCCTGGTTTCATCTCGATCACCAGGAGTGCATGTTGGTGTGCAAGACGGGGGCGGGGGGGTTGTCCTCTGTCCATACCAATGGAAAATCCTGCCGGAAGTTAGGCGGGTTCTGTTCCTCTTTGGCCTCATCGTATAGCTTCCATTCCGATTCCTGGGGCAGGGTGACCGCCATTATGAGAGTCTCTGGGGCGCCGAGTGTGAGGCTCATGGTCCCTTCTGGGTGGAAGGTGATCTGGGCTTCCAGTTTGCTCAGGAGATCTCGACCTAGGAGGGGAATGGGGCAGTCCGGTACGTATAGGAATTCATGTCATATCTGGTGGCCCCCCATCTGGCATATTCAGGATTGGCAGAAGGGTCAAGCTACTCGAATTTCAGTGGCTCCCACAATGGTGGTTTCACGCTTTTTAAGTGGAGCCACTGGGGTTGTTACCACTGAGTGTTCTGCCCCAGTGTCCATCATGAATGTTATTGGTCGGCCTCCCACTTCCATTACGACTGTAGGTTCCCGGGGGCCAAGAGTCAGGGAACCCCGTGGTCCTATTCCAAATCGACCCCAGTGAGACCGATGAGGTCCTGGGTCTCCGGCTCCTGCTGGGAGCCCCTGGGCAGGTTCCTGTTTGGCGGTGGGTGGTTTCTTTTGTTGGAGCATTCATGCTTCCAGTGACCAAACTCCTTACAATAAGCGCATTGGTCAGGCTTCAGGGTCCCTCGTTTCCTGGGTCCTCCTTCCCGTGGCGGGCCAGGTCTCTTGGCTGGGTCAGGTCATCCGAGGGCAGCGGCCAGGAGAGTGGCTTTCCGTTTCATTTTCTTGTCATTCTCCCTCTGGGTGGTCTGGTCTCTATTAACATAGTCCTTCAGGGCCGCTTCCATCAGCTGCACGATGTTCATTCCTGCAAACCCGTCAAGTTTCTGGAGTTTCCATTGGATGTCAGCATAGGACTGCCCAACAAATGCGGCACTCACTATCCACTGATTTTCGGCCGCCTCTGGGTCAAAGGGTGTGTAGACTTGGCAGGCCTCAAAAGGTGCTCATAGAATTTGCTCGGTGATTCCTCTGGCTTCTGGGTGATCAGAGTGACTTTGTTCATGTTGGTTGGTTTTCTGGCTCCCCCCTGGACCCCGTGGAGGAGAGCTTCCCGATACCTTCTGAGTGCCTCTCATCCACTCAGGGAGTTGAAATCCCAATCCAGGTTGGTCTCGGGTGCTGCTCTCTGTGCCCACTGCTCCACGTCCAGGGTCCCTGCTGGAGCCTGGCCCTGGAGCCACCTCCAGATCCCAGCTACAATCTGGCGTCATCTTCCCAAGCGGGATGGTAGGTCTGAAAGATGGATTCCAGGAGGTCAACGAGGGCCTGAGGAGTATGGCGGGGTGTGATGCTTCCAGTTCAGAAGGTCAATGGTGGAGAAGGGCTGGTAGTACAGGACTGGCTGCCCTGGCTGAACGGACCCATCATCCATAACCTGCATTGGACCTCGCACCTCACGCAGGGGCATCTGGAGGGCTGAAGTTGGGGCCTGAGCTGACCGCAGCTGGTGGGTGATGGGAGTGTCAGTACCTGGTTGGTCCAGAACTGGCGACAGGGAGACTGACGGTGGCGGGGTGTCTGGCAGATTCGGAGGCACTTCAGGAGGTGTCACAGTAGGGTTGTAGGGCGGTGGTGGTGGATCCTCTTCAGGAGCTTCCTGATAGAAGGGTTTGGACAGTTTGGAGTCTCTGGTCCTTTGGGCCACAAAAATCCTGCTCTGTCCTTTATTAGCACAGAACCGGACCCAAGGGGGCATGGTCTGAGCAATCTCTAGGTGTGAATCTACGTAAGGGAATTGGTTGGGGTGGCTGGGAGTCCCGGTCACGATTTTCCAAACTTCTCTCATGGTGGGGAGGTCTAGGGTTCCTGTTGCGGGCCAGTCAACCCCAAATGCTGGCCATTCGTGTTCACAGAGGGCCCTAAGTCTACTGGGACTCAGTGTGACACCGTAATCTCCTGTGAAACCCTTCTTAAAGTTCTTAAACATGCATTTAAGGACTGTAGGCTTAGATTCTATGCTACCCATTCTAGACCCTTGAATGGTGTCGCAGCTTAACAGACAAAGGGGGGTTTTCTCTCAGGTGTTTGCCTGGCTGCGTCCCTCGAGGGAACTTAGGCATGTCTTGGTGAAGGTGTGCCCGTATAAACCCCGGGCCTAGTCGCTCCCTTTAGGGGAGTGAGTCACCATTATGCCGTGTGATGATTCCTTGAGGACCCATTCAGGTTCCGTGGCTGTAGCCGTGGAACCACAGTCACTCTTCACTCACTCTTCACTCGCTCATTCAGACAGGCAGAGGTTACACATTTCCGCCCTGGGAATTCCCTGCACTCAGGAGGTGATCAAGCTCCTCTTCCGTCGTCTGACGGGCCTGACTCGGACGAGTCCCGGGACCTTATCTGGTCCAATGCCTCCAGACCTGATTTGACTTGTCCGTGCCTCCGGCCTATCAGGGCGAGTTCGGGACCCCGAGGCCAGCGGGAGCTCCCGAGGAGCGAAGACATTCTGCAAAATGGCGGTTGGCGCCAGTTCACTTCTGTCGCTGAGGTCCCGCCAGTCGCTGTGCCCGTCCCCAAACTGGTGGCTTCAAGGGGCCAGCGCGGTTGGTTTTCTCGGTCAGGGAACCAAAATGTTACAGCAAGTGTTACAGTGGGTGGTCCCGAGGACAAACCCAGCGGCACACGGAGAGTCAGAGAGTCGGAGAATCAACGCTGGCAGCCTCAGAGGGGTCTCGCCACCAAATTCTGAGTCCCGTCTACCTGATTTTTCCCACTTTTATTAATTTGGGGTGGTCCGAGGGGTGGGGTCTCAGGTGGCTAAGATAATAGGTTAGTTGATGTGTCAGGTAATACGTTAGTATTTTGTCGATGTGCCAGGTTATAGATTAGTTGATGCACAGGTAATAGGTTAGTATTACGCTGATGTGCCAGGTAATAGATTAGTTGATGGTCAGGTGATAGGTTAGTATTATGCTGATGCGGGTCTTCCGTGAGGGGTGGGGGTCTCAAGTGGCTGATGGGGGTTTTCCTTATCATAGCAACATTAGTAATCCTAGGTACTTACCAGCTACTTCAAGTATTTTAATGATGATTATAATGATGATGATTATAAATGCTGATAATAAATATGATGATGATAATAAATATGTATACAAGACTGCGGAGTCTTCTACTTGTCTCTTCTATAAGTATTCTGTGTTCTTTCAGCTGCTTACTGAGATGCTGTGCTTTTATTTTGCATTTTCCTAAGAATAATACTTCCATGTGCCTAAATTGTGAATAAATTGAGAATGTCTTATAAATACAACAACAACAAAAACCCAGTGCATGTTTCTATCAGAACCTGTCCCCCTCCCCACCTCTTACAGAGTTTTATAATTCTATATGTTTTTCTTTTTCCCTAGATCTAGCCTGTGAGCCCTTGACCCAGGGCTGTATTTTATTAACCACTGTGGCTCAATGCCTAGGGTAATTCGTGGCGTGTGACAGGGTAGTGAGCATGCTATAAATCTGTAAGAAGTTAATGAAAGAATGAGGATTCCCACTCAACCCTACTATGTGCCATCCAAGTCACTTGAGATTATAGCCATGAACATCTGTAAGTTTGGAATATAAAAGCATTGTGATTTAATCACTTGAATGTGATCAAATAATATATTTAAAAGCAGAAATTAAAAGACATGGAACCAAGAACGCAGCATAGACCCAACTAGTTTTATGCAGTAGGATGTTCATCCTAACCAGAAAATCATTGCATTACTGTTAAACTGAGAAGCAGTGTCCCTAACAGACTTCTCTCTCAGCAGGCACCCAGTCCTAACTCCGTATGTAAAACTTAAAATAAAAAGACTGATCTTTTCTCTTTTTCTTTCTCCAAATCTCATGACTTGGGATCAGAATCACAAGTTGGCAAACATACACAAAGTTTGTAGCACTCTGTTTTAAGCACAGACTCTATTGAGCTACAAATAGAATCAACCATTTCCGTCACAGCTGGATTTCCACCTTCTCTGCCAGCTGTGGAGCCCACCCACAGGGTAATCAGTGAATAGGTACTCTGCCTTCTCTCTGCGCTCCTATGGCATCAAGACAGACATGTCCACAGAGAAAAATGTAAATCTGAAGCAGGGTCCCTCAATCCTCGTAGTTATCTTGTTCTTAAATTGACATAGCAAGAATTACTTTAAAAAATAGCCCGGGCGCGGTGGCTCATGCCTGTAATCCTAGCACTCTGGGAGGCCAAGGCAGGAGGATCGCTAGAGGTCAGGAGTTTGAAACCACCCTGAGCAAGAGCGAGACCCCGTCTCTACTAAAATTAGAAAAACATTATATGGACAGCTAAAAATATATATAGAAAAAATTAGCCAGGCATGGTGGAGCATGCCTGTAGTCCCAGCTACTCGGGAGGCTGAGGCAGGAGGATTGCTTGAGCCCAGGAGTTTGAGGTTGCTGTGAGCTAGGCTGACGCCATGGCACTCACTCTAGCCCGGGCAACAGAGTGAGACTCAGTCTAAATAAATAAATAAATAAATAGACTAAGACACTCCATAGATTACTTATTAATTATAATAGAGAGGTCTGGCAGATAAGAACTTACCCAAATGATGCAAGTTCTATCACTAAAAACTGACATTATAGGCCTCCTGATGTGATACAATGGTGTCTGGGTTATCCATTGCTGGATGATAAGCCACCATTTAGTGTCTTAAAATAATTGAGGGGAACCTTAAAATTAAATACAAAGAGAACAAGTGAACTGAGGCCGGGTGCGGTGGCTCATGCCCGCAATCCTATCACTCTGGGAGGCTGAGGAGAGAGGATTGCTTGAGGCCAGGAGTTGGAGACCATCCTGAGCTGGGGGAAGACCCTGTCTCTACAAAAAACAGAAAAATTAGCCCGGCGCGTTGTCGAGGCGAGCGCCTGTAGTCCCAGCTACTCGGGAGGCTGAGGCAGGAGGATTGCTTGAGCCCAGGAGTTTGAGGTTGCTGTGAGCTAGGCTGATGCCACGGCACTCGCCCAGGCAACAAAGTGAGACTCTGTCTCAAAAAAAAAAAAAAAGAAAGAAAAGAAATAATGGGGACATGTTGAAAGATCACAGGAGCCAGCTTGAAGAACTTCCACTGGCCAACTATGAAACAATTTGAGCATAAAAATAAATATTAATGTTAAGAGTTATAATTTATTGAATAAAGAATCCATGAGTTCACAATCAAATGAACAAATACATAAATAAGAAGGGAAAGATCTTTCTTACAGTAGAAAGCCACATCATAAATGTAGAAGGAATGATGAAGATATGAAAATTGCCATTTGGTGGCCGTCATCATAATTGATTCAGACAAGAATCATCAATAGATGCTAAAGCCAGTGGATGCAAATTTGAGTAGTAACAAGAGATTTACAGAGTGTCAAAGTATCTCTCCAGAAAACATTTATTAATTACAAAAGGAAAAGCAGTAACTTTATAGTTACTGGCAGATACCAGCTTAACCAAATGATCAAAGTTTACGTTGTCTGTAATGGAGCTAATTGACAGCATGTGCCTCCTGATATGAGGCACTGAGGACTCAGCATCACTTCCGTGGGATTCCTGCCAAATATGCAGAATCTGACTCTAATCATGAGGAACATCAAACAAACTAAAAGCGAAGGACAAGCTATAAAATAACTGACCTACACTCTTCCGAAAGTGTCAATGTCATGAAATACAAAGAAAGACTCAGGAATTATTCCAGATGAAAGGAAACTAAAGAAACTTGATAACTGAAGGCAACATATATTTTGGAATTTTTTGAATTCTGTTTTGCTTTGTTTGCTTTAAAACACATTATTGGTAATGGCGCATGCCTATAGTGCCAGCTACTAGGGAGGCTGAGGCAGAAGGATTGCTTGAGCCCAGGAGTTGGAGGTTGCTGTGAGCTAGGTGGATGCCACAGCACTCTAGCCTGGGCAACAGAGTGAGACTCTGTCTCTAAAAAATAAAAACAGAGGCCGGGCGTGGTGGCTCACGCCTGTAATCCTAGCACTCTGGGAGGCCGAGGCTGGTGGATCGCTCAAGATCAGGAGTTCGAGACCAGCCTGAGCAAGAGCGAGATCCCGTCTCTACTAAAAATAGAAATTATCTGGCCAACTAAAATATATTTAGAAAAAATTAGCCGGGCATGGTGGCACATGCCTGTAGTCCCAGCTACTCGGGAGGCTGAGGCAGGAGGATCGCTTAAGCCCAGGAGTTTGAGGTTGCTGTGAGCTAGGCTGATGCCACAGCACTCACTCTAGCCAGGGCAACAAAGCGACACCCTATCTCAAAAAAATAAATAAATAAATAAATAAATAAAAAAAATAAAAACAAAACAAAAAACGAAAAACATATTATTGGGACAATTGGTGAGATCTTAATAAGGTAAGACAATATTATTGTATCAATGTTAATTAACTGTTTTTGATAAGAGAAAAAGATACAGATAGAGATAGATCCTAGATGGACAGAGATTAAGAGAGAAAAATAAAACAAATAGAATATTAATATTTGGGGACTGTGGATATCTGGGAATTCATTGCATCATTCTTGCAACTCTTCTGTAAGTCAAATTATGTCAATAACATTTTTTTGAATTGTTATTATCTCTTGCTGTTCTGTGAGTTGACTGGGCTTGACTGAGCAATTCTTGCTTAGGGTCCCTCAGATGGCAGTCAGATGACAACTGAGGCTGGAGTCAGCGGAAGGCTCAACTGGACTAGACGTCTAAGATGGAGAAATCACTCTCATGGTGGAGCCTCAGTGTCCTTGAGGTGCCTTTTCTCTCCACCAGGGTGGCCTGGAGCTCTCATGGGGGCTCACGGATCCAAGAAGCAAGAAGCAGAACCTGCCAGTCCTACTAAAGGCAAAGCCCAGAACTAACACAGCATCACTTGTGCTGCATTCTATTGGTCAAAGCATAGGCCAGTCCAGATTCAAGAGAGTGTAGGAATAGACTCTCTCTCTTTTTATTTTTTATTTATTTATTTATTTTCGAGACAGAGTCTCACTCTGTTGCCTGGGCTAGAGTGCCGTGGCATCAGCTTAGCTCACAGCAACCTCAAACTCCTGGGCTCAAGCGATCCTCCTGCCTCAGCCTCCCGAGTAGCTGGGACTACAGGCATGCACCACCATGCCTGGCTAATTTTTTCTATATATTTTTTAGTTGTCCAGATAATTTTCCTTCTATTTTTAGTAGAGACGGGGTCTCGTTCTTGCTCAGGCTGGTCTCTAACTCCTGAGCTCAAACGATCCACCCGCCTTGGCCTCCCAGAGTGCTAGGATTACAGGCGTGAGCCACCGTGCCTGGCCTAGACTCTATCTCTTGAAGGTGCTGTGGTATGCAAGTACAGGGAAGGAAGAGTTTGATAAAGATCTCTCTGGGGATCAGCTACCACAAATGATAGGTATATGAGATTATATAAAAGAATTCTTGTCAAAGAGGTTTAACCGGAACCTTATCAAAAGGAAACAATCACATAAATCTAGATGTAGACATTTTACAACACACTATCCTGGACTCAAAAAAATCTCAAAGTCAAAAAAGACCAAGATTAAAGGATATTAAAGAGAAATAAATAACAAATGTACTGCATGATCCTTGAGTGGATAGAAAAACAGCTATAAAGGATATTTGTGAACAATTTTGGGAAAATTTGAATGTGATCTGCACACTAAGTATTGTTGCATTAATGCTAAATTTCTTGCTTATGATAATAATATTGTGGCTTTGTAAGAGAATATCCCTTTTTTCTTAAGACATACAGGCTAAAGTATGGTATTTCAGGGTTTAGTATCATAATGTCTGCAACTTATTTTCTAATAGTCTAACAAAAATCATAAGAATAAACTTAAATACAGTGTGTATATGTGTATGTGTACTTGGAAAGAGAAAAGAAGCAATGTGGTTAAATAATTGTCAGTTTTGGTATAAGGCACTTATTTGGCTATTCTTCTAACTTTTCTGTAATTTCTAAATTTTTTAAAATAATGAGTTGGAGATAAAAATATAAAATAAGAATTGCATTTTGTGAAAACATTTACTCCCCCCAATACTGTACTTGTTTGTATGATCCACTCATACATCACAGAATCTTAGAATTTGAGCCTTGGAGTTCATCCAGTCCAATGTTTATTAAACTATGGGTTGCAACTCAATCCTGGGTCATGAATAATGAGTCACTGGCCAGCATTTCTTTTTTTTTTTAATCAAGCAATTAAAAAATTTTTTAATTATTATGAATACATTGTAGTTATATATCTTTATAGGGAACATGTGATGTTTTGATACAGGCATACAATGCAAATTAATCAAATCAGTGTAATTGGGGTATCCATCACTTCAGGCATTTATCATTTTTTTATGTCCAATTCCACTCTTAAGTATACCATAACTTATTATTGATTATAATCACTTTGTTGTGCCATTGACCAGCATTTCTTGAATGGAATGGAAAGGAATATCGGTGGGCCTTTTGTTTAAATCACATATATGTGTATACACATGAGCATGTGATAGGTCTCAATGAAAAGTCTATTTTTTTACTGTGGGCTATGATCAAAAAGGTTTGAAAATTCAGCTGCCCTAAACTTCTCTACAATGTTAGTTTATTTCAAGGTTGGGCATTCTGTTCTTTAACAGGGCATTTTTGGACACCTCTTATTGTTGGCACTTATTCAAAAATTAATTGTGTCATCTTTCTTGTTGTTCTTAGTATGGTGGCAGGATAACGTATTGAGACACTAATCTGAATTTAGTTCTATTATCTCTCTTCTCCTAGTCCCAGGGCCTTTGTACCAAGCAGGTCTTAGGGACCAGAAACCCTGAGGAGAAAGCAGAAATTATTTAAAAACAACCTCCTTTTCCAAGTCTTTTTTTGTTTGTTTTTAACCCAAGCTCCTTGAGGGAACTTCGCTGAGTTGAGAAAGGCCAACTTTATAGATCCATCAATGGTTTTCTCTGAATTAATTGTATTTGATCTTATTTTCCATATCTCAGATAAAAGATCCCTGATTTTTAAAATGAAGAGATTGGACTAACCCAGGGATTCTTAACCTGGGGATTAGCACATCAGTGAACTTGAAAGAAAAAAACATTTTCTCTTTATTTTCACCAATCTCTAACAAAAGCAAGTGTTTTCTTTAATTGCAAATGTGAGCATTAAACCATAGCGATGCTAGCAAGACCTGTGACTGACTTGTCACCCATATAAATCACAATTATTTTCATATCACATGACAATTGCTGCATATATCTTTTTTTTCTATATATTTTTAGTTGTCCAGATAATTTCTTTCTATTTTTAGTAGAGACGGGGGTCTCGCTCTTGCTCAGGCTGGTCTTGAACCCCTGACCTCGATCAATCCTCCTGCCTCGGCCTCCTAGAGTGCATATATCTTGAAATATCATTTATGCTTATTGCCACTTCAAAATTAGACTCCTGCTACATCTTGTTACTTAATAGATTAAGTGAAATAGTACATATATACACTAAATATACATTTGTAATAGTATTTTGATGCCACATTTTCGATATATGGTTTCCTTTATATTCTTATGTATGCTGTTTTATGCACTGAAAAACATTATTCTGGCCGGGCACGGTGGCTCACGCCTATAATCCTAGCACTCTGAGAGGCTGAGATGGGAGGATCTCTCGAGGTCAGGAGTTCGAGACCAGCCTGAGCAAGAGTGCCGTCTCTACTAAAAATACAAAGAAATTAGCTGGACAACTAAAAATATATAGAAAAAACTAGCTGGGCATGGTGGCACATGCCTGTAGTCCCAGGTACTCAGGAGGCTGAGGCAGAAGGATTGCTTGAGCCCAGGAGTTTGAGGTTGCTGTGAGCTATGCTAACACCATGGCACTCTAGCCCAAGCAACAGAGCGAGACTCTGTCTCCGAAACAAACAAACCAAAAAAAAAAAAAAAAAAACCACCAAAAAAACCCACAACATTATTCTGAGAAGCCAGACTGCCAAAGAGCCCCTAGGTTAAAAAAAAAATGTTTATAATACTTGGACTGGATGATCTCTAATTTTCAAAGTCCACATTAGTGTGTACACAGGATCTCTATTAGTCTCTCTGGGAGAATGGCTTATAACTTAGATAATTATCTCTGTAACAAAGCTGTACCAGCATTTTGATCATTTCATATTTGACTTGAAGTGCAAACCTTTAAAATCAACTTTTCAAACAAACCTTTCTAATGCAATTATAGCAAAATGTAGGAAAAATAGCACCAGAAGAGCTGGGTGTGGTGGCGTGCACCTGTAGTCCCAGCTACTCAGGAGGCTGAGTCAGGAGGATTGTTTGAGCCCAGAAGTTGGAGGCTGTAGTGTGCCATGATCGAACCTGTGAATAGCCACTGCACCTCAGCCTGGGCAACATAGCAAGACCCTGTCTCTAAAAAAACCTCGAAAGTACCAGAAACTGAACCAGAAACCCACATGTTACTTTCATTTCTGTTTTCTGATTCTGAGATAGTCATTTAATGTCTCTGAACCTCATCTATAAATGCATTTAGATGATCTTTAAAATCTACGAGCTCCCTTTCCTGTTGTAAATTTGTACACTTCTGGAATTTTCTGGCTTTCTGCTGAGTGTACTCTTTGGGATTCAGTTCTTAATAATGAATTAATTCATCTGTCAGATATTGAGGTGGGAATAACTAAGCACCTAAGCCAGGGGATTCTGGGACTATTTCCCATAGAGTCATATTTAAGCTGGGTTTCGAAGGCTGACTATGGGTCTGTTAAATGAGGAGAGGACAAAGATATTCCAGGCAGGGAGGATACTGCCTAGAAAGGCCCATTGTGCACAGGGCCCACAGTGCATTGAGAGGCTTGATACGGGTTCAAAGGGGCCCATAGTATGGGCTCCTTAGCTTATAAGAAATGGGGAAGGTGTCTAAACAGGGAACGTAACATGGTCAAGTTTGTATTTTGGAAAAAGAACCCTGAGAGCATGGGGGAGACTGAAATCAGAGAGATCAGTTAGAAAGGAGAATACTGCAGAAAGAAAGAGAAAGAAAGAAAGAAAGACAGACAGACAGACAGAAAGAAAGAAAGAGAGAGAGAGGGAGAAAAGAAAGGAGAATACTACAACACTTGAGGTAAGTGGGCCCGGTGCAGTAGCTCACACCTGTAATCCTACCACTATGGGAGGCCGAGGTGGGAGGATCACTTGAGATCAGGAGTTTGAGACCAGCCCGAGCAAGAACTAGACCCCGTCTCTACTAAAAATAGAAAATATTATCCAGGCATGGTGGCGCGTGCCTGTAGTCCCAGGTACTTGGGAGGCTGAGGCAGAAGGATCCCTTGAGCCCAGGAGTTTGAGGTTGCTGTGAGCTAGGCTGACACCATGGCACTCTAGCCCGGGCTACAGAGTGAGACTCTGTCTTGGAAAAAAAAAAAAAAAGAGGTAAGCAATAATGAAGATCTGAATCAAGGCACTGGCTATGGGAATAGAGGAAAAAGAACAGAAGTGGATGAACCTTAAGAGAAACTGTGTGGTGATGAAGGAGGAATCAAGGATGACCCTGGTTTCTACTGACAACTGGATGAAGGGCGATATTGAATAGAAAATACAGGGGGAAGGAAAGGCTTTTGGGGGAAGAAAGCTAGGCTTTGAAATGTTGAGTTTGAGGAGCCTATTTGACCTCCAGAGAGTTATGGGCTTGAAATTCTGGAGAGAGGTACCCCAGAGATATGGAATGATAAACATCATACAAAAGGTGGCTAAAGGCCGGGTGCAGTGGCTCACACCTGTAAATCCTAGCTCTCTGGGAGGCCGAGGCCAGAGGATTGCTCGAGGTCAGGAGTTCAAGACCAGTCTGAGCAAGAGCAAGACCCCGTCTCTACTAAAAATAGAAAGAAATGATCTGGACAGCTAAAATTATATATAGAAAAAAATTAGCTGGGCATGGTGGTACATGCCTGTAGTCCCAGCTACTCGGGAGGCTGAGGCAGAAGGATTGCTTGAGCCCAGGAGTTGGAGGTTGCTGTGAGCTAGGCTGACGCCACAGCACTCTAGCCTAGGCAACAGAGCGAGACTCTGTCTCAAAAAAAAAAGGTGGCTGATCAGCTTCCTCATCACCACCAATGGCACCATAATGCATCACATTACCAAGACTGTTAAATCCTTACTCCTGAGCTTACTATTAAGGCTAGTAATAACTGCTTCCTCTTCATCCCCACCTTTCCAACTGAACTTTGTTCCTGCATAACACATCTGTGTATTAGTTAGGGTACAGGCAAAGTCAGCATAGCAGAGGAATTCTAGAGTATGGTAGCTTATATAAGATAGTTCATTTCTTTCTTATATAACAGTCCAGGGTATGCAGGGCATCTCTGTGCCATGAAGATACATGGGAACCTGGGCTAGTGGGCAGCTCTGCCATCCCCAGCATCACTCTTGGGGCTCAGGAGATTGGTCCAGTCATTGCCATTTCCCCACTGATGGAAAGAAAATTCAGGGTAAGCAAATTCATCTTTATGGAGATAAATACACATCACTTCTGCTCACATCCCACTGGCCCAAACTTGGTCGCATGACCACACCTACCTTCCCAGGGAGACTGGACAATATGGTAGCTTGCTGGGCAGCCATGTGATGAGCTCACACTCAGGGGGCTCTGTCACTAAAAAGCAGAAAGGGAAAATGGACACAGGGAACGATCAGCTAACTCTGACACTTCCAAACCCCTGGTCATCTAAACATCCATGCACACTCTTATTTCCACACATAGAATACATGTGTCCCTCCCTTTTGGAGATAACTCAAAGTACAAGCCATTTACTGAGTACAAAATAAAGTCTGGCATCATTGGGTAGTGTGCAGTCCTCTCCATCAGGTCTAGATCCAGTGTCTCATAATCCAGAAATCTATATAATGATAGATCATTACTCCCCCATCACTACTCAACATTTGGTATATAATGTAGAGCAAGAACAGGATATCCACAGAGAAAACTCCCATTTGGACAAGAGAAGAATGGAAAGCACTCATCAGTCACTGGCGCATAGAAATGATAAAACCATGTTGGGCAAGATGTGCAAAGACTCCCTAGTAGTGAAGGAAGTTCTCCTGTTAGACCTTGGTTCTGCTCCCTGGGAAGAATTCCCTTGTACATGATCCTCCCTGGACTCTGGCCTTGTTCATTATTCTGCATGGTCATACCTGAAGTGGGCTGTGGAGACTACATCTATGTGTCCTGACTTTTTTGTCTATTGGTTCTACCAGTTACTAAGAAAGTTGTATTAACATCTCTCACTGTGATTGAAGATTGTCTTTCTTCTTGATGTACAATTTTTATTTTATATATTCTAAGGCCATGTTATTAGTGACATACAAATTTAAAATTGTTCTATCTTCCTGGTGAATTTTTTTTTTTTTTGAGGCAGAGTTTCACCTTGCTGCCCAGGCTAGAGTGCCATGGCGTCAGCATAGCTCACAGCAACCTCAAACTCCTAGGCTCAAGCAATCCTCCTGCCTCAGCCTCCCGAGTAGCTGGGACTACAGGCATGCGCCACCATGCCTGGCTCATTTTTCTATATATATTTTTAGCTGTCCATATAATTTCTTTCTATTTTTAGTAGAGACGGGGTCTCGCTCTTGCTCAGGCTGGTCTCGAACTCCTGACCTCGAGCGATCCTCCCACTTCGGCCTCCCAGAGTGCTAGGATTACAGGCGTGAGCCACTGCACCCAGCCCAGGACTGATACATTTTATCATTCAATTTTAAAAATCTCTTTTAGTTTAAATATGATATACTCTTCTTCTGTTCCTTTGGTGGTTATCCTAGAATTACAACATGTATGCTTCACTTATAAATATCTAATTTTAATTGATACCTTTCCTCTCCTTTTGGATACTGTGAGGAATTAAGAATATTTATCCCCATTTAATTCCCTCTCAAACCTTTATGCTATGATTGTCATGCATTTTGAATAAATTTTCTATCTATTCTCACAGGGCATTATAATAATTATTTCACATAGTTAATGCTGATTTAGATTTACCCAGTATCTGGAGTCCCTTTGAATCTGTTTTGTTGTTTATTTTTCCTAGTGGTTCTTGATCAAAGTTTTCTGGCCCTATTAGGCTTGGTTATCTTTAATTGTGTGCTGGACACTATATATGAAAAATTATTTGTTGAAATAATTTGAGGCCCAGGTTGATGCTATCTCTCTCTAGAGAGGATATTCATTTGCTTTTTTCAGGATTACCTTAGTCCAAGTTCAAGATTTGAGATTTTTCTGAGCAAGCCACTTCTAGTTCACCCTTACTCCTGGGGTGTGTGTGGGTACAGGATGAGGATGGGTTTACCAGGTCTCCACCCTTGGCAGGTCCTGATCTCTGACTTTTGTCTCCTTAGTTCCATGAGGTTGCTAAGAAGACAGCTCACCCTCTCAGTTGTCTCTTCAGGATCGGTTAATGACCCCAAGGCAAAAACGGTCCAGAGTGCCAGGCTCACCCCTCTGGACTTCCATGCTTTTCTGGATCTCATCCCAGTTATTTGTCATTATTTTGTTAGCTTTTTGATGCTTTCAAGAAGATGTTTAGGCCGGGCGTGGTGGCTCATGCCTGTAATTCTATCCCTCTGGGAGGCCGAGGCGGGAGGATTGTTTGAGCTCAGGAGTTCGAGACCAGCCTGAGCAAGAGCGAGACCCCGTCTCTACTAAAATTAGAAAGAAATTATCTGGACAACTAAAAATATATATAGAAAAAATTAGCCAGGCATGGTGGCGCATGCCTGTAGTCCCAGCTACTCGGGAGGCTGAGGCAGGAGGATCGTTTGAGCCCAGGAGTTTGAGGTTGCTGTGAGCTAGGCTGACGCCACGGCACTCACTCTAGCCCGGGCAACAGAGTGAGACTCTGTCTCAAAAAAAAAAAAAAAAAGAAGATGTTTAATATATTATGTTTATCAGGAAGGTTTATCTTAATTACTTAGTATGTCATTACTGAAATTGGAAGTGTTACTTCTTTATAGCTCCTAGACTAATGTTTCTAAAGATGGGGCCCATGGACCGTGTGCATCAAAATCACATGTTATGCTTATTAAAAATGAGATTCTGAGGCTGCCATGTCAGACATTATTCATAACCTATGGCACTAAAACCTAGGAATCTGCCCTTTTGATAGGTTCTCAGACCAGACTATACTTATTTCATTTAAATTTGAGAAATTTTGCCCCAAAGCTTAGCCTAGCATTCTTAGTAATGAGCATTCAGGGAATATTATTTGATTTGATTCTTGTTTAAAGATCAGGTAGGGCAGAAGAAATGTGAAAACATGCCCCAGTTGGAATTTGGTCAATATTGAAATCTCCTATCTCCCCACCATTTGAAAAAAATCCTCCTTAATGCAAGATGAGCCCAAAGAAAAACTCTCAAGAATCAAACCCCTATCTAGACCCAAAGTGTAGTCCTGTCACAGTCACCTGTCTCAGGACTAGTGTTCATTTTGATTGGCCATGGCGGGTACTTCAATGTGCCTGTTTGTTACTAATGAAAAGTTTTAGAAAGAAGTTACTTGGCCCCAAGAAGTATCTTGGCCTCAAATCCACTGGTGAATCCAGTTATGAACTAGCCTCAAAAAACAGAGTCTATGAAGCCATATCTTTTATGAAATGATGGCAATTATAAATAGTATTTTCCCAATATTATTCTTTGCCAAAATAAGAAGTTGTTAATAGCATGTGGGTCTTCAACATTATTTTGAGATTTATTGGCTCAAGAAATCTGTAGATCTCAGAATTACTGATTTAGGGCTTCTCAAGCCACTTCAGATTCCAATATTCCAGAAAGCTCTCGGCCTGCCTGCTAAAGTCTCTGAGAATAGCAGGCGAATCTGCATTCCACTCTGTCAGGAACATGATTAATTATCTATTTGGATTAGCCAACAGAATTTATGTTCCTGTGTTTCTGCGACACAGTTACTTCAATTTCTTAGCTTTGGTCATGCTTTTGAATTACAATGCTTTCTCAAATGTTTATCTTTGCTTTCCTGCAGGAAAAAACAAAGCCAAGCAGTCGCTGAGCAACATCTTAGATACCTCATTTCTTCACCAACATGCTCTGTCTTAGATTTTATTCAACTTTTAAAGGAAAAGCTTTGTGTGAGTTCTTGTGTTTTCCACAGCTGAATAACCTTAATAGGGATATGTGCTCACGTTACACACCATAGCCTTCAATAGCAAGTTTCGGAGAACTTGAGCTTTTTAATAAGATGATCTTGCTCTCTACTCAGAAAACAAAATTCCACGGGGAACCTGCTCTGTAGAGCAGGCTTTGTTCTATTGTAATATCCTTTTTCTCTTATTTCTCTCTAACCAAGAGAATACTTTTCAAAAACCATCTGAGTAGGGAGCTGTATCACAAATGAGCTGTTATGAGATTTTCAAAAACCAGATCTGTTTTGGAAACTACTATCAGTTGGAGAGTGGTTTATATGTAAACTGTGCTAAATTCCTTAAAGTTAAGACAACTCTGAATATGCCTTATTGATGCAATAATGGTTGTCACTTCACTAACCTAATAGGCTAGCACACATTTAATGGGCTGTGGCAACCTATGTAACCTATCATGACTGAAAAATAATTATCACATGCCCTTGTGGTTTCATTTAACCAGATTAATGTGCTTTGGTAATGGGATCGTTCAGGCCTAGTTAAGTCTATCTAGATTACAATTCTATGAAAAGGGTAATTTAAAAACATTTAAAATCTGTAGGTTTAGAGAAAAATCACATATTTAGGGTTTTTTTTTTCTTTCCTATACAACTTTTTAAAAAAATTTCAAAGTATTACAAGAATACAAATGTTTTTGGTTACCTGGATCACTTTTGTAAGGCTTTAGTCAGGGTTAAATGTGTGCCCGTTCCCAATGGCAATCACAGCAACAACAAAAATAAATAAATGGCATTTGATTAAATTAAAAAGTTTCTGCACAGCCAAAGAAATAATCAACAGAGCAAACAGACAACCTACAGAATGGGAGAAAATATTACAAGCTATATATACAATAAAGGACTAATAACCAGAATCTACAAAGAATGCAAGCAAATCAGCAAGAAAAAAATCAAACAACCCCTTTAAAAAGTGCACAGAAGACATGAACAGAAGCTTCATATATTTAGGTTTTTAAAGATACCCATTCACTTGGTCTGTAAGGCAGAAACCTGGACTTGCTTTAAATCCCCATGTTTTGGCTGGGCACGGTAGCTCACGCCTGTAATCCTAGCACTCTAGGAGGCCGAGGCGGGCGGATTGTTTGAGCTCAGGAGTTCGAGACCAGCCTGAGCAACAATGAGACCCTGTCTCTACTAAAAAATAGAAACAAATTGGCCGGGCGCGGTGGCTCACGCCTGTAATCCTAGCACTCTGGGAGGCCGAGGTGGGCGGATCGTTGGAGCTCAAGAGTTCGAGACCAGCCTGAGCAAGAGCGAGACCCCATCTCTACTAAAAATAGAAAGAAATTATATGGACAGCTAAAAATATATATAGAAAAAATTAGCCGGGCATGGTGGCACATGCCTGTAGTCCCAGCTACTCGGGAGGCTGAGGCAGGAGGATCGCTTGAGCTCAGGAGTTTGAGGTTGCTGTGAGCTAGGCTGACGCCACGGCACTCACTCTAGCCTGGGCAACAGAGTGAGACTCTGTCTCAAAAAAAAAAAAAAAATAGAAACAAATTATCTGGACAACTAAACATATATAGAAAAAATTAGCCGTGGCACAAACCTGTAGTTTCAGCGACTCAGGAGGCTGAAGTAGGAGGATCGCTTGAGCCCAGGAGTTTGAGGTTGCTGTGAGCTAGGCTGACGCCACAGCACTCTAGCCCGGGCAACAGAGCGAGATGCTGCCTCAAAAAAAAAATAAAAATAAAAATAAATCCCCATCTTTTGTTTCTGTTGGTTCTTTACAAATCCATTCACAGCTCATTTTTCCCCATAGGCTCTCTGGGTTTGTGTCTGTTAAGGTGGGTGGGATGTATGTGATGTTTGACTAAGTTAAGAAAAATTACCTAACACTTGGAAACAAGGCAAAAGGATGACTGCTTGTCCTTTCAACTTCCGGAATGAACCTTTATTTAAAGACCTCTATCTCTAGGGCCCACCCAAGGCTTATTCCGTTCTCTAGGAGAATGCACTGTTGCTTAAGGCCCAGGCATATTAACTTGGAGGTTTTTGTCCAGTAAAGATGCAAATGATTTCTGTGCAGAAGTGATAACCCCAAAGATTATGGTTTTATTGCCTTGTTTACCCTCTAATTTAGCAAACTTATTTCAGCATGCTTTTCCTTCTTACATGCATAAACCTCTGTCTTTTGAATTTTCCTTTGTATCAGATTTACATCCTGCTGGTTCCCCCATTAATGCATAAAACCTGTGACATGTGTTCTTTCTTTATTTTCATTAGGGTCATATTTTTGAAAATTGTACTTCGTCTCTATGAAAAAAACAAAGATAGATCTCACAAGACACTCAAGAATATGGGTATCTCATTACTTTAGTTCATCCAATCTCACCTCTCTGGGGAACACATTTCATAAGAATTAAACCAATGCATTTTGATTCCCACTTTAAATCTCATTTCCTGGTAGCTTTCCGACAGAGTCATCAAGCTTATTGTCCAGGAAAGAAGGGACAGACAGATGCGGTCTACAACAGAGAGGCCATTTATCGGCTTTGAATTTCAAAGCTAATTTTCTTGACCTCTTTTTAGCAAGGCAATGTATACAAAATCCAGGCTTTTTGGAGAAAGGGATTTCTAAATAACAAAGCTTCCTTTTTAATACATAGGCCTGTGTGCAGGATAGAAGGGAGGCCCCCACCCCCACCCCAGGCTGCAGAGAGTAGAGGGAAAAGTATCCCTCCCCTCTGGACTCTGTTCTACAGAAAAGAAAGGGAGACTCCAGTCTAGGAGGCAGGTCGCAGAACACAATTGTCCTGATCCCCTCTGTCCAGGTCGAAGTACTAGAGCAGGAAGTATGTTAGCTAGGTTGCTGAGAAAGCAGAGGGCCAGCAGCGGGGAGGTCTGGGTCCTGCGTTTCTTTGGGAGGATTAACATCTGCCCTTTGCCACTATGAGATCACAGAAGCCACACCCTTCCCTCACATACCCCGATGCCATCCTAGAGAGGAGCAGAGGGAGGGGTGGAACTCTTACTGGTTGAGTATGTAACTGACTCATCCAAGTAGGGACCATTTACCTACAAAGACATTTTAGTGTGGGATTGAATTAAGGTTAATAAATTGGACTTAATCTTGTCCTCCTTGCCCACTTCGACCTAGAAGGTGTGCGCTTGTAAGGTAAACCAGAGCAGAGAGAAAAAAGAAAGCTGCAATTTTCTTTGCCCAGCTGAGTATATTCTGAGTAAATGTGAAATGCTGGCACCTAAGTATTAGGTCATTAAGAATGAAATCTCCTGGCCGGGCTTGGTGGCTCACGCCTGTAATCCTAGCACTCTGGGAGGCTGAGGTGGGAGGATTGCTTGAGGTCAGGAGTTCGAGACCAGCCTGAGCAACAGCGAGACCCTGTCTCTACTAAAAATAGAAAGAAATGATCTGGAAAGCTAAAAATATATATGGGAAAAAAATTAGCTGGGCATGGTGGCACATGCCTGTAGTCCCAGCTACACGGGAGGCTGAGGCACAAGGATTGCTTGAGCCCAGGAGTTGGAGGTTGCTGTGAGCTAGGCTGATGCCACGGCACTCTAGCCCAGGCAACAGAGTGAGACTCTGTCTCAAAAAAAAAAAAAAAAAAGAAGAGAAATTGTCTTGAAGCTTGCCTTTCTTTGCTGTCACGACATAAAGGTGAACCCTTTTTACACTGTATTGTTACGTGTAATGAAAAGTGGATTCTTTTTGACAATCCCAAGCATTCGGCACAATGGTTGTATAAAGAATGAAGTACTGAAACACAGTCCAAAACTGAATATTCATCAAAAAAAGCTAATGGTGTGTGTTTGGTGGTCCAGCGCTGTATTAGCCACTACAGCTTCATGAAACCTGGTCAATCCATTACAGCGGATGTCTACTGCAACCAGTTGGATGAAATGATGAGGATGCTTGTGATTAAGCAGCCTAGATCGGTCAATAGAGACAGGTCAATCCTCTTGTAAGACAACAATTGACCACATGTTGCACAAACAACGCTACTCAAACTGCAGCAGCCAGATTTGGAAACTCTCTGTCATCCACTATAGTCACCAGACCTTGAACCAACTGACTGTCATTTCTTCCAGGCTTTCGACCACTTCTTGCAAGGAAAAATATTCAATTCTCAACAAGCTGTGGAAAACGCCTTTCGTGATTTCATCACCGCTCGTTCTCCAGGCTTATTCTCTGCTGGCATAAACAAACAAGCTACTGTTAAGATGGCAAAACTGTGTCGAAAGTTTAGACACATACTTTGATTAATTGCACTGCTTCTTGTTTGAGATATAATAGACTTTTGATTCGAAATCAGACCTTTCATATTTAATGACCTAGTATGTATTTCATGCTCCTCTATCCTCTTTTTGTCATACACAATCAACAAGTGTGTTGTTACTTTTTGATTTCACAAAGAGCATGTCCTATTTTGCTTGTAGTTTCTGGTCTCCATCTGACACATCCATGTGCTTTCTACAATGTTTCTATCTAACAAGATAAAGTTGGCCATGGACTAAAGTAGCAGGTGCCGGGAATATGACCACTGTGAGTATAGAGTTGTTGATGTCTCCTTACAGTTCTTCCAATATTTGCTTACTACATTGTGGGCTATGTTATTCGGTGCCATTCACCAAATATAACCTACTCTACCCACTTCCTGGCCCTCTTTGGGTTGAATAGGGCCACATGACTAATTGTGGCCATTGTGTAATAAGTATAACTTTCAGGCTGGAGCAATTTTTTGCTGATGTGTGACTTTCCAGAGCAATTGTTCCCTCTAGCATGGCAACTGGCAAAGTTTGACATGGTAGCTGATCCACAGATTAAGTTTCTAAGTAACTATGGTCGGTAGAGCTGCCAGATAACCTGTGATGGACATGTAGTATGAGTGGGAAATACATCTTTGTTGTTTGGACTTGTTTGTTACAACAACATAACCTAGCCTAGTCTATCTGAGACAGGATATTTTAAAGAAGGAAAGTGACTAACCCAAGATATTTCTTCTAAAGAAGACACTGGATGGTGCTTTCTTCTAATGGCTCATCTCTTTTCAAGTGAAAGAAGTAAGGACAATTAAGAAAATACAGGCCGGGCGCGGTGGCTCACACCTGTAATCCTAGCACTCTGGGAGGCCGAGGTGGGCGGATCGTTTGAGCTCAGGAGTTCGAGACCAGCCTGAGCAAGAGCGAGACCCCATCTCTACTAAAAATAGAAAGAAATTATATGGACAGCTAAAAATATATATAGAAAAAAAATTAGCCGGGCATGGTGGTGCATGCCTGTAGTCCCAGCTACTCGGGAGGCTGAGACAGGAGGATCGCTTGAGCTCAGGAGTTTGAGGTTGCTGTGAGCTAGGCTAACGCCATGGCACTCACTCTAGCCTGGGCAACAGAGTGAGACTCTGTCTCAAAAAAAAAAAAAAAAAAAAAAGAAAATACAGGAGCAGCCGGGCGTGGTGGCTCACGCCTATAATCCCAGCACTCTGGGAGGCCGAGGCGAGAGGATAGCCTGAGCTCAGGAGTTCGAGACTAGCCTGAGCAAGAGCGAGACCCTGTCTCTACTAAAAATAGAAAGAAATTATGTGGACAGCTAAAAATATATATAGAAAAAATTAGCCGGGCATGGTGGCACATGCCTGTAGTCCCAGCTACTTGGGAGGCTGAGGCAGGAGGATTGCTTGAGCCCAGGAGTTTGAGGTTGCTGTGAGCTAGGCTGACGCCACGGCACTCACTCTAGCCTGGGCAACAAAGCGAGACTCTGTCTCAAAAAAAAAAAAAAAATACAGGAGCAAACATAAAAAGAAAATAAGATCCATAGTTCTATTCTGTAGGCGTTGCTAACATTTAATGTATTTCCTTTTTTTTTTTTTTTTTTGAGACAGTCTTGCTCTCTTGCCCGGTAAAGTATCATGGCATCAGCTTAGCTCACAGCAACCTCAAACTCCTGGGCTCAAGCGATCCTCCTGCCTCAGCCTCCTGAGTAGCCGGGACTGTAGATGTGCACCACCATGCCCGGCTAATTTTTTTTTTAAATATTTTTAGTTACCCAGCCAAATTTCTTTCTATTTTTTAATAGAGATGGGGTCTCACTCTTGCTCATGTTGGTCTCAAACTCCTGAGCTTAAACAATCCTCCCACCTCGGTCTCCCAGAGTGCTAGGATTACAGGCGTGAGCCACTGCGTCTGGCCTAAAAAAAAAAAATTAAGGTTGTTTCTACTTTTTTGCTTGGTGATTAATTTACCTATAGCCAATTATTTCCCTAGGATCAACTATTGGAAGTGGAATTTCTGGGTAAATATCTTTGATTACACCAATTTATAAAATTTTGCTTAACTTCTTTTTTTATACTATTATAATCATGCAGTGAATAAAGTTTCATATCCTGTTTTATTTTTTAATAAAAATATTTCCCCATGTTATCACGTGTTCTATAAAAACAAATTTTAATATCTTTATATGGACATAAAGCTGAGTTGTTAGTCAATTTAATCTATTCATTCCACTATCTTGGTTGTTAGACAATTAGGTCGTTTCTAGTTATTCACTGCGGTAAATCACACTTTTGGGAACATGTCTTTGTAGAAAGCCTAGTATATATTTAGGATTATCACTTTAAGATAAATTCCCAGAAGAGGAATTACTGGCTCAAAGGGCATGGGCATTTTTGAGTTTGGTGATAAATATTGATAAATTGCTTTCTAAACTACTTATATCAATCTACACTGTAATGCATCATGTTTTATGATGACAAATCATGAGCTAGATATTAGAACAGCCTGATGGATTGCAGAACACTCTTCCTTAGAGATGTTTAAAAAGAATTAAAAAATTCCTTTTCTGTGTTCCAGGTCAGACTTCAAAGATAGAAGACAGGTTTATGAACTCTCAATTAAAAAGAAGAGACATTTTAAAACACCAGGAAGGGTAACATGAACTTCGTGTTCTTTATCGTCTTTCTTATATCCCATCTTAGATTTGGATAGTGACTTTCTAAGTGAAATGTTTTCACATTATCTCTGTAAGCAAGACAAGTGTCTATTCTACGGACAGGGAAGTACTGAGGCACAATGAAAGTTTCTTTAAGTGACTTTTCTATAGCCATATAATTTATACTGAACTCACATCTATGGTCCACGCCTTAGGGAGGACTCTTGGCAATGTTAGTAAAGTTCAGATTCACCTCAAGATACACTAGCTATAAAACAAATTTTTAAAAAGAGGGAACAGCAGAAAGAAAGGCTCCATCTAAGTTCTATTTTTGTGTGAAAGAAAATATTATGACATCAAAAGAAGGAATTCCTCATACAAAACAGATGGCACATACAAGGTAGACTTCAACCTAATGTTTTGTAGTTTATAAGAATCAAGGCTGACTTCAACAGTTGAGACGACTTTATTTTTTATTTATTTATTTATTTTTTTGAGACAGAATCTTGCTCTGTTGCCCAGGCTAGAGTGTTGTGGTGTCAGCCTAGCTCACAGCAACCTCCAACTCCTGGGCTCAAGCAATCCTTCTGCCTCAGCCTCCCGAGTAGCTGGGACTGCAGGCATGCACCACTATGCCCGGCTAATTTTTTCTATATATGTTTAGTTTTCCAGCTAATTTCTTTCTATTTTTTTTTTTTTTTGGTAGAGATGGGGTCTCACTCTTGCTCAGGCTGGTCTCGAACTCCTGAGCTCAAACGATCCACCTGCCTTGGCCTACAGGTGTGAGCCACCGCGCCCCACCAGTTGAGATGACTTTAAAATGATGACAATTTATTCTTTTCTGTGCAGGAATTCTAATGAGCAAAGAACCAGTGTGTGTTATATTTTAGACATCAAGGTGCTTGGTGTAGAACATGGTTTCTTAACCCTGGCACTATTGACATTTTGGACCTGAGCTTGCTTTTCTGTGTGGCGCTGTCCTGTGCACTGTGGGATGTTTAGTAATATCCCTGGCCTCTACCTATACATGCCATTGACACCACTCCCCCAAGTTGTGACAACCAAAAATGTCTCTAGACACTGCCAGATGTCCTCTGGGGGACACAATTACCCTGGTTGAGAATCCCTGATGTGGTACATACGGTGTGTTCAATTCTGTTGAATAAGCCCTGGTTATGTCCCGACGAACGACAGATGAAAAGGATGAAAAGCTTAGACACTGATGTCCTTTAACAGATACTTTCATATAAATTTAACTTTTTTTTTAACATTATCTAATACATTTTGAGAAAAATGGATGTCTTATCTCAGAAAATAAATGGAAAAGTAAAATGGACATCAACTGATAAGTATAAAATATCTTAAATCTGTAAAATTGAATGTAATCTAAAATTTTGATGAAGATGGTTTTCTAGCATAATACTGGGTAGAGTCAAAGGATTTGTTCATTTGCAATTATCTGTGAATAACAAAATTTTATCGGCGAATGGCTTTCTAAGTTATTAAGTAAAATACAAGGTCAGTAATCTGGGTTTTCTAAGCCATTACAGAAACAATTTCAAAGATACTTTGTTCATGAATTCTGCTTTCAGTCTGGAAAATTTACCTGGCATTTCAAATAGGACAATTTAAAACTCCCATTACATTCAGAATAAAGGACACATTTGAATTGGAATCCTTGAGAAAAACCTCGAAGAAATAAGACTGGCAGTCTTGTCTTTGCCCTTAAAATTTATTTTATTTTATTTTTTTAATTATTTTTTTTTTATCCTCCTCCTCCTCCTCCTCCGCTAGCCCTTAAAATTTAAAGCAATCGTTTCTGGATTTTATTCTAACAATTGTGTCAAGAAATTTAGCCAAAAAGACTTTGCAATATGGATATTTTCACACGTAACGCAGCATGTCTTTCCTCATACATTATGAACAACTTTTTCTGATTCCGGGATACGTGAGGCTTGCCAGGGCGACCCTTGGGGGTCTAAACTGGCAAACTCCCTTTGTCTCAATGTTATAAGGATTTTATCATATGCTTATGCTTAGTAACATGTCCTCCCAATATCTGAGGGAAAGTTAGTAAAGTAAATATTTAGTAAAATATTTTCCTTCTGGACTATATTTTAAATCTCATTGAATCAGTTAAGATGCTTTCAGCTGTGAGTAACTATATCCAACTGTAAGTGGTATATTCAACAGATGGTGGTATTGTCTTACCTAACAAGCGTTTAGAAGTCGATTGTCCCAGGTTAGACAGTGTCATCGGTGACTCAGGCTCTTTCCATCCCTGTATGTTGCCATCCTCAGCACATTCGCTTTTGTCCACGGCTTAATGGCTGCCTTAATGCTCCCATGAAATGGAATGCCTATGAAATGGCAGGAAGGGAGAGATGGGAAAGAAAGCTCTCCCTGAATACCTGTTGCTTTCATCAGGATGGAAAAATCTTTCCAGAAGCCTCTTGGAAGAGGGCTGCTGAAAGACTCATTTGACCAGATGGGTCACGGCCAGCCCTATCTTCAAAGGAGCCTGAGAGAGAGACTATCTGGCATTTTCAGCCTCTATCATGGGAAGCAGACCGCGCCGGAAGGGAAGAGAGGAATGGCTTTTGGGTAGGCAATCAAAAGTGTGTGCCAATTCATATTTTTGGAGAATATTCTTCAGTCAAGAAAAGTTTAATGTTACAAAAGTTCTACAAGCATTCTAAATAGCTACCTGTTCTCTATATTTCCTGCTTTGATTTTTTTTTTTTAGACAGAGTGTCACTCTGTTGCCCAGGATACAGTGCCTTGGCGTCAGCCCAGCTCATAGCAACCTCAAACTCCTGGGTTCAAGCGATCCTCCTGCCTCAGCCTCCCCAGTAGCTGGGACTACAGGCATGTGCCACCATGCCTGGCTAATTTTTTATATATATTTTTTTAGCTGCCCATATAATTTCTTTCTTTCTTCTTCTTTTTTTTTTTTTTTTAGTAGAGATGGGGGTCTCGCTTTGGCTCAGGCTGGTCTCGAACTCCTGAGCTCAAACGATCCGCCCGCCTTGGCCTCCCAGAGTGCTAGGATTACAGGCGTGAGCCACTGCACCGGGCCTCCTGCTTTGATTTTAAAATAAAAAATGGGCTGGGCGCGGTGGCTCACGCCTGTAATCCTAGCACTCTGGGAGGCCGAGGCGGGCAGATTGCTTGAGGTCAGGAGTTCGAGACCAGCTTGAGCAAGAAAGAGACCCCTGTCTCTACTAAAAATAGAAAGAAATTATACGGACAGCTCAAACAAACAAACAAAAAACACAAAAATGATCTTTAGGAAACAATCCAGTATGAGAAATATTATACACTATGTAAAACAACTGTAAGTATGTTAAGGCTATGAATAAGTTGCTAAGAAAAAAGCCAACTTGATTTCCCCCTTAGAAGGAAGATCCTTTAAGATCTTATGGGCTGCCTTATCTCTACAGACTTTGCATGCTCAAAAAGATGTGCTAATATAGTTTTTGCAGACACACAGAGGGGAATCATTTAGTATGTTAAACAACTTTGCTTTTCAGGTTGCCTCCAGTTATTTCATTTGGAATGTGTTTCATACCACCGCTCTCCAAAATATGCTAAAGGTCCCGGTTCAGAACAGTTGGGTTGAAGCCCTCAGGTTGCATGTCTTATGGGTGCCCTTGCTTGACGTACACTTAGGGTGGCTGAAATGTAGCTTTTCTTTCTGGGAATGCGTGTCCCCTGCATTTCAGACACACTCCTTGAACATTCTGCTTCAGGAGCGGGACTGGTGTCATGTGGTCCAGCAGCAGCTTCCACAAGACAGAGATGCAGGACTTTGAGTTTGCTGAGGCTGCTCCTGACCTGGCCATATTTCCTCTCTAGGCTGTGAGGCCAGATTTGCTCTTGAAGGTGTACTGCTTCATAGAGGTGGAAGCACGGGTGTGCTAGGGAGAAGGGACCTCAAAATTTCACCTGCTGAAAGTCACTAGTGGGTGGCAGGGCTAAAACCTGGATCCCAAATAGTTCTTGTTCCATTTCTCCTCTTTTTATCGTTTAATGTTTATAGGAATTATATAACAATCAAACAGCAAGACAAGGCAAATGCATCTCCAGTGCACGCAGATGACACCAAGGATTGATGATTGATCTTCTGGAAAGTTCTTTTTTTTTTTTTTTTTGAGACAGAGTCTCACTCTGTTGCCCGGGCTAGAGTGTTGTGGTGTCAGCCTAGCTCACAGCAACCTCAAACTCCTGGGCTCCAGTGATCCTCCTGCCTCAGCCTCCTGAGTAGCTGGGACTACAGGCATGTGCCACCATGCCTGGCTAATTTTGTCTATATATATTTTTAGTTGTCCAGATAATTTCCTTCTATTTTTAGTAGAGACGGGGGTCTTGCTCTTGCTCAGGCTGGTCTCGAACTCCTGACCTCAAGCAATCCTCCTGCCTCAGCCTCCCAGAGTGCTAGGATTACAGGCGTGAGCCACCACGCCCGGCCTGGGAAAGTTCATTCTTACCATAATGTAACAAGTTTCTTATTTTTCTCAGAGGAGGGGGGAAAAAAACCATGACCAAACTCTCGCTCACCTCTACTTCTAAAGGATGAGATCTTTTCCTCTCTTTGAAGAATTTTGAATATATGCTTTTACGTAGCACAGGAAGCTAATTCTACATGACTAAATTCACATGCCTGCCATGCTTCCAACCTGGGGAATCTTCTTAATTTGTCTTGCTCCCTTTGCAATAGTAGAGAGAGCAATTATGCTTGTCCATCTCCTTGTCTACAATAATGAAAGTAGGGGTAAATTGGAGTGTACAGATAAAAGAGCGGGATCATTTTCTACTTTCGAGTGGCCCGTATCCATCTACTCAAGATCTCATTGAGCACTATTAGGAACTAGGCACTCTGAGGGTGGCAATACCCAGAGAAAGCACGAGATCTCAGCTCTCAAGGAGTTTACAAACCAGGAAAGGAAATAAGACACATGAGGTTGTACATGAGTGTCATGAGCACAAGCATTAATAAAACTTAAGACACATGCTACAACATGGGTAAACCTCAAGGACATTATGCTAAGTGAAATAAGCCAGTCACAAAGGACAAATACAGTATGATTCCACTTATGTGAAGTATCTAGAGCAGTCAAATTCATAGAGACAGAAAGTAGAATGGGGGTTGCCAGGAGCTGAGGGGAGGCGGAAGAATGGTGTCTAATGGGTACATAGTTTCAGTTTTGCAAAAATTCTAGTGATGGATGGTGGTGATGATTGCACACCAACGTGAATGCACTTAATGACACTGAACTGTACACTTACAAATGCTTAAGATGGTAAATTTTATGTTATGTATATTTTACCACAATTGAAAAAACACTTGTCACTCTGGGAGGCCGAGGTGGGCGGATCGTTTGAGCTCAAGGAGTTCGAGACCAGCCTGGGCAAGAGCGAGACCCCTGTCTCTACTAAAAAAAAATAGAAAGAAATTAGCTGGACAACCAAAAATATATAGGAAAAATTAGCCGGGCATGGTGGCGCATGCCTGTAGTCCCAGCTACTCGGGAGGCTGAGGCAGGAGGATCGCTTGAGCCCAGGAGTTTGAGGTTGCTGTGAGCTAGGCTGACGCCACGGCACTCTAGCCTGGGCAACAGAGTGAGACTCTGTTTCAGAAAAAAAAAAAATACATTGTTATCGTGTGGTGGTGAGGGAAGGCTTCGTAAGGGAAATGTGACTTGAGTTGGTCCTGGAAGTGTAGGGAATAATATTTATTGAGGGCCTACTGTGTGCCCGTCTCGGTTTATGTACAAATGTTTGAAAATATTACCCTCATTTTACAGAGGTAGAAATTAAGACAGAGACTTTGCCCAAATCCCATAAGCAGCTCTGTCTTTCAAATTTCTCATCGTTTCCACTCAAAGGAGGTTGTGAAATAAAAAAGTGTTGAAATTGGAAATAGAATAAAATAGAAAATAAAAAAGCAGAGATGATCAATAAATGCAGCATCTGTTTTTTTAAAATAATTTTATTTTGAAATAATGTCAAACAAAATTTTTAAGAAGAGTACAAAGAACTCCCTCACACCCTTCACCCAGATTCGACAATTGTTAATGTTTTGCCACATTTGTTTTATCATCTCTTTCTCTCTGAACCATTTGAAAGCGACCTTCAAACATCATGCCCCTTTACTCTGTCAAGGAGGAAAAACTTTTCGTCTGCTCTCTTAGGTTATGTCCTTGGAGGCCTGCAAATTAAATTGATTAGACAGATTAGCAAGAAAAGAAACAAGGCATGGGAATTCACAAGGAAATGTGACTCAAGGGGGCTTATGACTCTTCCATTGCTAAAACAACGATAACAACTTTCCCCTGTTTCGTTCACCAGGTCCCACACTCTTTCTCCCCTCCCCTTCCAAATTGAACTTTTTTTTTTTTTTGAGACAGAGTCTCACTCTGTTGCCTGGGCTAGAGTGAGTGCCGTGGGATCAGCTTAGCTCACAGCAACCTCAAACTCCTGAGCTCAAGCAATCCTTCTGCCTCAGCCTCCCAAGTAGCTGGGACTACAGGCATGTGCCACCATGCCCGGCTAATTTTTTCTATATATTTTTGGTTGTCCAGCTAATTTCTTTCTATTTTTTTTTAGTAGAGACGGGGGTCTCGCTCTTGCTCAGGCTGGTCTCGAACTCCTGAGCTCAAACGATCCGCCCACCTCGGCCTCCCAGAGTGACAAGTGTTTTTTCAATTGTGGTAAAATATACATAACATAAAATTTACCATCTTAACCACTTGTAAGTGTACAGTTCAGTGTCATTAAGTGCATTCACATTGGTGTGCAATCATCACCACCATCCATCACTAGAATTTTTGCAAAACTGAAACTATGTACCCATTAGACACCATTCTTCCGCCTCCCCTCAGCTCCTGGCAACCCCCATTCTACTTTTTGTCTCTATGAATTTGACTGCTCTAGATACTTCACATAAGTGGAATCATACTGTATTTGTCCTTTGTGACTGGCTTATTTCACTTAGCATAATGTCCTTGAGGTTTACCCATGTTGTAGCATGTGTCTTAAGTTTTATTAATGCTTGTGCTCATGACACTCATGTACAACCTCATGTGTCTTATTTCCTTTCCTGGTTTGTAAACTCCTTGAGAGCTGAGATCTCGTGCTTTCTCTGGGTATTGCCACCCTCAGAGTGCCTAGTTCCTAATAGTGCTCAATGAGATCTTGAGTAGATGGATACGGGCCACTCGAAAGTAGAAAATGATCCCGCTCTTTTATCTGTACACTCCAATTTACCCCTACTTTCATTATTGTAGACAAGGAGATGGACAAGCATAATTGCTCTCTCTACTATTGCAAAGGGAGCAAGACAAATTAAGAAGATTCCCCAGGTTGGAAGCATGGCAGGCATGTGAATTTAGTCATGTAGAATTAGCTTCCTGCGCTACGTAAAAGCATATATTCAAACTTCTTCAAAGAGAGGAAAAGATCTCATCCTTTAGAAATAGAGGTGAGCGAGAGTTTGGTCATGGTTTTTTTTTTTGCCCCTCCTCTGAGAAAAATAAGAGACTTGTTACATTATGGTAAGAATGAACTTTCCCAGGCCGGGCGCGGTGGCTCAGGCCTGTAATCCTAGCACTCTGGGAGGCCGAGGCGGGTGGATCGCTCAAGGTCAGGAGTTCGAGACCAGCCTGAGCAAGAGCAAGACCCCCGTCTCTACTAAAAATAGAAGGAAATTATCTGGACAACTAAAAATATATAGAAAAAATTAGCTGGGCATGGTGGCACATGTCTGTAGTCCCAGCTACTCAGGAGGCTGAGGCAGGAGGATCGCTTGAGCCCGGGAATTTGAGGTTGCTGTGAGGTAGGCTGATGCCACGGCACTCTAACCTGGGCAACAGAGTGAGACTCTGTTTCAGAAAAAAGAAAAGAAAAGAAAAGAAAAATACATTGTTATCGTGTGGTGGTGAGGGAAGGCTTCGTAAGGGAAATGTGACTTGAGTTGGTCCTGGAAGTGTAGGGAATAATATTTATTGAGGGCCTACTGTGTGCCTGTCTCAGTTTATGTACAAATGTTTGAAAATATTACCCTCATTTTACAGAGGTAGAAATTAAGACAGAGATTTTGCACAAACCCCATAAGCAGCTCTGTCTTTCAAATTTCTCATCGTTTCCACTCATAGGAGGTTGTGAAATAAAAAAGTGTTGAAATTGGAAATAGAATAAAATAGAAAATAAAAAAGCAGAGATGATCAATAAATGCAGCATCTGTTTTTTAAAAATAATTTTATTTTGAAATAATGTCAAACAAAATTTTTAAGAAGAGTACAAAGAACTCCCTCACACCCTTCACCCAGATTCGACAATTGTTAATGTTTTGCCACATTTGTTTTATCATCTCTTTCTCTCTGAACCATTTGAAAGCGACCTTCAAACATCATGCCCCTTTACTCTGTCAAGGAGGAAAAACTTTTCGTCTGCTCTCTTAGGTTATGTCCTTGGAGGCCTGCAAATTAAATTGATTAGACAGATTAGCAAGAAAAGAAACAAGGCATGGGAATTCACAAGGAAATGTGACTCAAGGGGGCTTATGACTCTTCCATTGCTAAAACAACGATAACAACTTTCCCCTGTTTCGTTCACCAGGTCCCACACTCTTTCTCCCCTCCCCTTCCAAATTGAACTTTTTTTTTTTTTTGAGACAGAGTCTCACTCTGTTGCCTGGGCTAGAGTGAGTGCCGTGGGATCAGCTTAGCTCACAGCAACCTCAAACTCCTGAGCTCAAGCAATCCTTCTGCCTCAGCCTCCCAAGTAGCTGGGACTACAGGCATGTGCCACCATGCCCGGCTAATTTTTTCTATATATTTTTGGTTGTCCAGCTAATTTCTTTCTATTTTTTTTTAGTAGAGACGGGGGTCTCGCTCTTGCTCAGGCTGGTCTCGAACTCCTGAGCTCAAACGATCCGCCCACCTCGGCCTCCCAGAGTGACAAGTGTTTTTTCAATTGTGGTAAAATATACATAACATAAAATTTACCATCTTAACCACTTGTAAGTGTACAGTTCAGTGTCATTAAGTGCATTCACATTGGTGTGCAATCATCACCACCATCCATCACTAGAATTTTTGCAAAACTGAAACTATGTACCCATTAGACACCATTCTTCCGCCTCCCCTCAGCTCCTGGCAACCCCCATTCTACTTTTTGTCTCTATGAATTTGACTGCTCTAGATACTTCACATAAGTGGAATCATACTGTATTTGTCCTTTGTGACTGGCTTATTTCACTTAGCATAATGTCCTTGAGGTTTACCCATGTTGTAGCATGTGTCTTAAGTTTTATTAATGCTTGTGCTCATGACACTCATGTACAACCTCATGTGTCTTATTTCCTTTCCTGGTTTGTAAACTCCTTGAGAGCTGAGATCTCGTGCTTTCTCTGGGTATTGCCACCCTCAGAGTGCCTAGTTCCTAATAGTGCTCAATGAGATCTTGAGTAGATGGATACGGGCCACTCGAAAGTAGAAAATGATCCCGCTCTTTTATCTGTACACTCCAATTTACCCCTACTTTCATTATTGTAGACAAGGAGATGGACAAGCATAATTGCTCTCTCTACTATTGCAAAGGGAGCAAGACAAATTAAGAAGATTCCCCAGGTTGGAAGCATGGCAGGCATGTGAATTTAGTCATGTAGAATTAGCTTCCTGCGCTACGTAAAAGCATATATTCAAACTTCTTCAAAGAGAGGAAAAGATCTCATCCTTTAGAAATAGAGGTGAGCGAGAGTTTGGTCATGGTTTTTTTTTTTGCCCCTCCTCTGAGAAAAATAAGAGACTTGTTACATTATGGTAAGAATGAACTTTCCCAGGCCGGGCGCGGTGGCTCAGGCCTGTAATCCTAGCACTCTGGGAGGCCGAGGCGGGTGGATCGCTCAAGGTCAGGAGTTCGAGACCAGCCTGAGCAAGAGCAAGACCCCCGTCTCTACTAAAAATAGAAGGAAATTATCTGGACAACTAAAAATATATAGAAAAAATTAGCTGGGCATGGTGGCACATGTCTGTAGTCCCAGCTACTCAGGAGGCTGAGGCAGGAGGATCGCTTGAGCCCGGGAATTTGAGGTTGCTGTGAGGTAGGCTGATGCCACGGCACTCTAACCTGGGCAACAGAGTGAGACTCTGTTTCAGAAAAAAGAAAAGAAAAGAAAAGAAAAATACATTGTTATCGTGTGGTGGTGAGGGAAGGCTTCGTAAGGGAAATGTGACTTGAGTTGGTCCTGGAAGTGTAGGGAATAATATTTATTGAGGGCCTACTGTGTGCCTGTCTCAGTTTATGTACAAATGTTTGAAAATATTACCCTCATTTTACAGAGGTAGAAATTAAGACAGAGATTTTGCACAAACCCCATAAGCAGCTCTGTCTTTCAAATTTCTCATCGTTTCCACTCATAGGAGGTTGTGAAATAAAAAAGTGTTGAAATTGGAAATAGAATAAAATAGAAAATAAAAAAGCAGAGATGATCAATAAATGCAGCATCTGTTTTTTAAAAATAATTTTATTTTGAAATAATGTCAAACAAAATTTTTAAGAAGAGTACAAAGAACTCCCTCACACCCTTCACCCAGATTCGACAATTGTTAATGTTTTGCCACATTTGTTTTATCATCTCTTTCTCTCTGAACCATTTGAAAGCGACCTTCAAACATCATGCCCCTTTACTCTGTCAAGGAGGAAAAACTTTTCGTCTGCTCTCTTAGGTTATGTCCTTGGAGGCCTGCAAATTAAATTGATTAGACAGATTAGCAAGAAAAGAAACAAGGCATGGGAATTCACAAGGAAATGTGACTCAAGGGGGCTTATGACTCTTCCATTGCTAAAACAACGATAACAACTTTCCCCTGTTTCGTTCACCAGGTCCCACACTCTTTCTCCCCTCCCCTTCCAAATTGAACTTTTTTTTTTTTTTTGAGACAGAGTCTCACTCTGTTGCCTGGGCTAGAGTGCCGTGGGATCAGTCTAGCTTACTGCAACCTCAAACTCCTGGACTCAAGCGATCCTCCTGCCTCAGCCTCCCGAGTAGCTGGGACTACAGGCATGTGCCACCATGCCTGGCTAATTTTTCCTATATATTTTTAGTTGTCCAGCTAATTTCTTTCTATTTTTAGTAGAGACCGGGGGGGGGGGGGGGGGGGAGCGGGGGGGCGGTCTCGCTCTTGCTCAGGCTGGTCTCGAACTCCTGACCTCGAGCGATCCTTCTGCCTCGGCCTCCCAGAGTGCTAGGGTTATAGGCGTGAGCCACCACGCCCAGCCTGCTTTCTAATTTTCTGAAGCCCTTTCTCAGTTTCTTCTTCATGTACTTTTTTTTTTTTTTTTGAGATAGAGTCTCTCTCTGTCACCTGGGCTCGAGTGCCGTGGCATCAGCCTAGCTCACAGCAACCTGAGCTCAAGGGATCCTCCTGCCTCAGGCTTTCATGTAGCTAGGACTACAGGCATGCGCCACCACATCCACCTAATTTTTTTTTTTTTTTAATTTTAGTTGCCCGGTTAATTTCTTTCTTTCTTTTTTTTTACTCAGAGAAAAGGCAGATGAATTTATTTAACATGTATACACGGGAGACACACTTCTTCCCTCTGGGTGTGGCTCTTCTGACCTCTTAAGCCGTCCATTCCCAAAGAGGGACACCACGGAGTCATCCAGTGGTAAATCTGTCTCCTTCCCATAAGGCCCCAGTAGGGTCAGCCAAGAGCCGAACCTTGCCTTCCGTCTTGTGGGCTTGTCCCCACTCAGCAGTCACAAAGACATCGTTAACACTCAGACATGCCACCACCTGGACCCCCTTGGCCTTCAGAGCCTCAGCCTGCTGCACAAACCCCGGCAGCTGGGTCTTGGAACAGCCAGGGGTGAAAGCCCCAGGAACTCCAAACAGCACACCCTTCTTGCCCTTGAACAGCTCTGCCAGGTTCACCTTGTTTCCTAGCTCCCCTTCAAACACCTCCACCGAGGGGATGGCATCTCCCACCTTCATTGGGGCCATGGCTGCGGCGGCGCTGCTGAAACTGTGGGCCCCGCGAGGCACCCACCTTCCCGCTCCTTCCGGCTGTCGTCTTGCTGCCGCCGGTGCTGCTATCGCTGCCACAGACTCGGGGCCGCACTAGCGAATAAGTAGCCAGCTCAGAGTCTCAGGGCCCACAGCGCCCCAACTCTCCCCGTGTCCGCAACCATCCCGCCCCGGCCTGGGCCGGGCCGCCGCAGGAGGTGGGGCCCCTAATTTCTTTCTATTTCTGGTAGAGACGGGGTCTCTCTTGCTCAGGCTGGTCTCGAACTCCTGAGCTTAAGCAATCCTCCCACCTTGGCCTCCCAGAGTGCTAGGATTATAGGTGTGAGCCACCGCGCCCGGCCTCCTCTTCCTGTACTTTTTAAAAACTAAATACCGGTGTTCCTGAGATCTCTATGCTGGGACACCTTCTCTTTCCTTTTTGTTGTCCTGCATTCTTGCCAGGCTGTATCTACTTCCATGGGCTCAATTATGTATTGGGGTGCATCAGCTCATACATGGTATCTCCAACTAATTTCTCTTGAGTCCCAGGCCTGTACATCCAACTGCCTACTTGCCATCTCCACTTGGAGGTCTCTCAGGCATTCAAACTGAAGAGTTCCAAATTGGACTGCTCCTTTTCTGGTGTTCCCTAGCTCTGTCAATGGCACTGCCACCATTTATTAAATAATTGTCCTCTTGACTCCTTCTTGAACCAAATCTACACCTAACCATTGAATACAATGGATTCTACTTTTGAGTTTCTCTTTTCTCTTTTGATTCCTACCGTCACCACTGTATCTATATCACCATCATCTCCCGCTGAAGATTATGGAAATAGTCTCCTAATCAATTTCTTTGCTGCCAGACTTGCTTCCCTCCTATCCATGCTTTACCCTCAGCCAAGGTGATCCATCCAAAAGGCAAATCTGATTACACCACTCTCTGCTTGAAATTTTCAATGATTTCTCATTTCTCATGAGGCTAAAGTCCACACTCTCCTTAATGTATTTCTAAGACTTGGCAACTGTTAACCTTCTTAGCTTAATCTTTTACCACTCTATGCTCGCAACATTTAGTAGTGCTCAGCACATATTATTGGTTTAAAATTACATGGCATTGTTTTCTTAGAAAAACAAAAGAGAAAAATCGTCTTTATTCACCGTTGCATCCCAAGAGCCTACAACAGTGCCTGGCACATAGTAGGTGTGCAATAAATATTTGTTAAATGAATGAAAGACTTTATGTATCAGTTCTAGTGATTGAAGAATGAAGATGATCAAGAAAAATGGAACGTTTTTAAACCAATAGGGATCTCTTAGTGTAACATATTTGCAAGAGTCATACACTGTAAAATTTGGCAAGGTTAAAAACCAACTACAGTGGCCTCAGAAGAAAGGTATTTTAAATGGGAAAAAGAGCACAGTTAACCAGCTTCTTTAAAATTGATCATTTATTGGAAATAGAAAAAACTTAAAATTTTATTAAAAAATACAAATTCATAGTATCTTCATTACTCCTTATTTTCATTATTTAAATCATGACAATAAAGATTAATGCATGTATTTGAACAAGTAATCAAGGAATGCAGTGTTTCATACTTAATCATTATGTAACTAAAACAGATGAAGATAAAATACTTTAAAATCAGGATATTTGTTCCAAAGACAGTTTTTTAACCTTTAAAGACTAATATTAAACAATTCACAGATAAAGGAATTAAAACTTAAAAATCTATAAAGCAAAAAAATATTTCAATTGAGAAGTTGGTGAAAACAGTACCTTTAGACAATAGTATATGTTAAGGATAATTTCCAGATTGCTAACCTATATTGTTCAGGAATGAGAAACACTTATTTCCATAAAAAATAAAACCACCTAAAGGAAAAAAAAATGATTTAAGTACTTTATTCAATCAAAACATATGAGGTATATACTCACTTCACTGTATTACTGAATTGAAAAAGTAAAATGACAGTTGCTTCCTATATAAATAAGAATTATTTTTCAAATGAGAGGTAATTTCATTCATTATATTTATTCTCTCCAAAGGATATAAATTTATACCTCTCTTTGGCTGTTATAAAATATTTTTTTAAGACTAACCATCTCCTTTGGACGACTGATTAATCATTTGGAGAAAAAACATAAGGTTATATCTCTACTTTGCACCAACATCAAAATATATTACATGTGGGTTAAAGAGTTAAATGTTTGAAAAAATTAAATCACAAAATTATTATAAGAAAAATGTTTGTGAATATTTATAAAATCTTGGGGTGGGGAAAATTTCCAAAATATACTACCAAAGGTGGAAAACACAAGGCAAAGATTGGCAGAGTATGATATATACAAACAAAAATAAGCATTATACTTAAATGAAGTTTTAATATATTCACATGTAACAAATCAAATGGTACAGCTGAGCTTATGAGGAAAAGCAGTAAGAAGACAGTGATCACTCATGTGAAAAATGGGCAGAGGATGTGGATAAACAAAAAGAACACAATGGCCAATAAACACATTTTAAAATGTTCAACCTTTTTCCTAACCAAAAAAATGAAAATGAAAATGAGATGCCATTTTTGCAATCCTAATTAATAGAAAAAATTTAAATGTAACAAGGCAATATGTATACTGTATATAACACTGTGTTCACACTTAAAGATAGAAATCTTTCCTCTAGGATTTTTATAAGAGTCTCTAGAATTATCTAAAAAATTGTAGATATGCAAAAAGGTTTAGTGGTAAGGATATTCCTGTTTTAGTTATAATATCGCAAAATTGGAAATAATAGAGGTTAATTAAATTATGGAATATTTAACACTGCAATATTATATGGCCATTGAAATAACACTAGATATTAATAACAAAGAAAAATGCTTACAATACATTGTCAAGTTTAAACAGCAGCTTACCAGTTTATGCATAATATAATTCTAATTTTTCAATAAATCACAATTTAACTTTCATTAACATGTTTTCTATAATGAACATGTATTTCTTTTCTGGTACGAAAGAAATTATTTTTCTATAAAGGCCAAAAAAATTACATTACTTATCTTTTTCTGTTCCAATTCTATATTCTCCAAGCAAACTCCTGATTATCAATCTCTTTTTCCTAGGTAGTTCCATGACAGAAAAGGGGTGCCCTAAACTGGAAAAGTGAACATTCTGTAAGTTGCAAAGTGCTACCTTCCATTGTAGATTTTTGGTGGTACATAAAGCCTAGAAAAAAAATTAGAAGCCATTAAGAGATGGAAACAAAGTGACTGAAAGGTAAGAAAAGAATGCTAGGAATAAAGTATGAAAGTCAGGGACCTGTAAAAGAAACTAAGGTATGGTCAAATATGTTTGCAAACTCTTTGTAAGAATGTGAGCCCTGAATGATGGATAGCAATACGAAGGTGACAACCACTGCAGGGAAATATGGGCAAAGGATGTGGATAAACAATCTACCAAAGAATACACATTTAAAAAAAGAAAGTTTAGCCTCTTTTCTAACAAGAAAAAATGCAAATTAAAATGAACGTGTAAAAAAGAGCTTATTTTGAAACAGAACGTCCCAGACCATGCACAGAGTAGATAGCTTTCTATTGTCTGATTTGGTGGCCTCAAAGGCCATTGTGTCCCAAATTGTCTCCTATATTGGTTTGTCACAGGGCCTCCTTCTGAGTTAAAGTACTGTTTTCATAAGACCAGATTTAAATGTTGGCTTATGTTACCATCAGTGAATACATCCCTGAATTTAGGTTATTTTGATTAGTTTCAGTAAGCAAAATCCTTAGCTAATAGCTTAAATATTTTAAGGTTCATTTTTTGGTTCATTTTGATTGAGGGAGGAGATGTTTAAAAGGGCCAAGGCCTGGGAGATACTTTGGGCAACCAGAATCAGCCCTGAAGGCACTGGAAGCCTAGAAGGCATATCAAAGGGAGGGAAGATCTAATACCAGTAGGGACTAATATATTAGGGCAAATTATGTCATAATTCTGCATTCTGAAAATAAGTAATTTAAGTTCATAATACTAACGAGTATGCCAGGTACCATATTAAGGACTTTATGTAAGCTGTTTTATTTAACAGTCTTATAAAGGAAAATGTTATTATGTCTATTTTTTTTTAGAAGATATGGTCTTGCTCTGTTGGCCAGGATGGATTAGAACTCCTGGGCTCAAGTGATCCTCCCACCTCAGCCTCCAGAGTAGCTGGGATTACAGGCATGTGCTGGTTATGTCTATTTTAAGGATAGTTCAGTTCATATAGAAAAATAAACCTGGATTCCCTACCTCATATCATATATTCCAGAAATTAAAGATCTCATCATGAAAGTACAAGTCTAAAGCAAACAGAAGAAAATATAAGAGAATAGTATTGTGACCTTGGGACGGGACAGGACTTTTTCAATAAGATTCACAAAACACCAACAATAAAGCAAGAAATTAATGGATCCTTGTTAACTAAACTAAACTAAACTAAACATCCTTGTTCAACAAAGGACTTCATAAATAAAATTTATGGGCGACAGATGGAAAAATTATTTGCAACATCTAAAATGGACAAGAGATTGATATTTAGAACCTGGGTTGTTCTGTAAACAGATAGGCATCTGGAAAATGGGCTGTTCTGTATATTCGTAAAATAAAATATTTTAGGCTTGTGGCTATATGGTATCTGTCACAACTGCTCAACTTAGCCATGGTAGCACAAAAGCAGCCATAGACAATACATAAACGAATGAATGTATTCCAACAAAACACAATAACACTATTTACAAAAATCAGTAGTAAGATTTGGCCTGCAGGCTATAATCTGTCGACCTCTAATCTAGAATATATAAGAAATTCCTTATATATTCCTATGGATCAATAAGAAAAAGTTAGGACACACAACAGAAAACTGGGCAGAGGCTATCAATAAGCAATGGGCAGAATGAAAAATCCAAAGGGCTAAGTGAGTATATGGATGTGCAACTTTATTAATAATCTGAGAAAGCAAATTAAAATGAAATGTCATTTAAAACCCAACAGATTTGTCAGAACATGGAAGTCAGATAATTCAGGTGGTGGTAAGGGTGTGGGGAAACATGGAACCCTCATGCCTTGCTGATAAGAGTGTCAGTTATAAAAAGCCATTCGGGAGGGCAAGCTGGCAGTGCCAAGAGAAATTAAGTATGTGTTTCCACACTCCAAATAAAGGGGAGCTCTTTGAGAAAGGGCAGCAGGCAGCCTTATAACATCACACATACATTATCTTTACTTTGTAATTAAAGACAATATACATGATCTTTTCTCATTTCACTATGAATGGACAAAAACACTGCCCATGGACGGTCAACAGTATACAGACCAGCTGTTATAAACTACTTTCTACCAATGTGTTGTAGAAATGAGGAAATCTTTATATTCTTAGAGTCTAATTCTTTTACAGTTTAGAGTTTCATGTCTTTAAGAGAACTGGCTTTCTGCTGCCTGATTAGATTAATGGAATGCAAACTCCACATGAATTTAAGATAAAGCAAGACTTCAAATTTATACCATGGAGAGCCAATTATAGGGTTCTACTCTTAGATCCTTCTGGGTTTTTGCTCCTCTACAGTGTCAGGAGCACGTCAGTGGAAAAGTTTGAGAAGCATTCAGTTAATAAGGAGGGACAATTATTGACTATCCATCAATCCTTAGCTAAATAAAACTAAGAAGCAAAGGTATTCTTTTCTCTCTTTAATGGAAAATTAAATTATACAATATAACCTGCTTGGTAATTAGAATTACAACTTCCTCTGGCCATTTTTTTCTACCTCCACCCTGAGTACAATCTATTGTAGCATTGAGTTCTGAAATAGAGGCTTTCCTTTCATTGAATTCATATGCTATGGTCTGACAAAATATACAATGGATTATTCAAATTAGTATGGCCGAAACAGCAAGAGTAGCTTACAAATGCACTGATTAAAAAGGCTTATTGTCTCAAAGAAAGTATATCCACATGTTTTGCCTTAAAAACAAATCTGTTATTCAACTCTATTACATTGCTGGTTAAAATAGTTTTGAAATAACTGAAACACGTTTTTTTCCCCTCCCAGCCTTTTATCATATGTGCATTTACTTAAAAGGTTAGATTATACTGAACTATATGCATACTGTTGTTTGATCAGAAATTAAAAGAAAAATGGTTTACAACGAATTGTATACTTTAAAGTTTACACATAAAGGGTGAACTTTATGGTATTTAATATCTTAATAAAGCTGTTTTAAAAAGGTAGTTTAATCAGTCATCTAGGCTTGTGGCTCATAACTGTAGCATAATGGGATCAGGGGCAAGAAGGAGTAGAATGAGGCTAACCAATCAAAAATTGGGCTAAATTCCCAGCCTATTTTATCTGGCCCTTAGAGAGAGAGAGAGAGAGAGTATGGGAGATGAGAGGTGAGTTGTGGCTGGGCACAAGGGAGGAAGTGCTGAGGGCAAAAGGTCAAGAAGAACCAAATGTTATAGTTAAAACATTCGCTTTCAAGAATTCCTAAAAACATGGACTGACTTACAGAAGACTTCTGTCAGACACTAATGAAGAGAAACATGATAGTCCTCTTTCTTCATCCATAAACCGGCAATTTCCGAAACAGTAGTGAGAGCACAGGTACCTAATTTAAAAGACTTCTTTTCAAGGCCTGCAACAACTTTCAGATACAGATTATATGAATGAAAACTGAAGGCTGCTTTTAGAATCAAGAATTTAAAAACAACTAAGATTTTACTCTATGTAATGGGAACAATTCTGATAGAAAAGAGTACAAAGTTTTTAAAAAAGACAACACATACATGATGATAAACATAAAATGCTAGTACACATTTATTCTTTTATTGCTAAACACCAAATGCTGGCAATTATGATATCTTCAAGTTTAAGCTTAAGAATGAATTATAGCACAGTCAAAGGATTTATAGAAAAAAATACCTGTGCATAATTAGTATGTGAACATTCAATAAATACCATAGGACAAAATGATGACTGAGAGCCACAGTATCTATGAAGCACATGTTTACAACTTGCTGTTAGAACAGACAATGACCTATAAGAGTGATTATCGAAAGGTCAAGTTTAACTGCATGTCTTTTCAAACTGAGATGCTGAAAAGAATATATACATTCCTTACAGATTGTAGGTGATTTAAAAAAAAATCTCTCAAAAATGTAAACAATGCAGAGTCGGAAAACTGAGAATAAAGTTTTACTATTGAACAAAGTGACAACACAGAAAGAATACTTTCTTCAAATCTTCAAAATAATTCATTTTTCTAATTGCTCTACAGAAACCACAATGGATTCTTTCCATAAAGATGATAATACACCAGGGACACAAAGACCTTCCAAGTTATTTTTTTTTTATGTTAACATATATTTACAGTAAATATTCAATAATACTTTTTACAGCTTACTTAAATAGAAACATGCTTTTCTAATCCATAAATAATGCTAACCATTATCCATTCAACCACATTTATTATTTATGATGTCTCATGCACTGTGCCAGGGATGCAAAGATGAATACGACATGGTCCTTGCTCTAGAAGTGCCCACAATCGAGCTAAAGAAGATAACACGTATTTCCTTTCTTACACAATGAGGCCATTTCTATACAAATGGTTCTGATCTGCTCAATTTCCTAATAGAGTGAGTCCCAAACCCTGATCCTATGGATTAACAGGCCAAGTGTTTAACAGCTAAAATAAAATGAGATTTTGGGGTTTTTTTACCCAGAAAAAGAAATTAATGGATAGGATTTCCTCTATCAATTTTTTTTTCTCATGGCTGGGTGCAGTGGCTCACGCCTGTAATCCAAGCACTCTGGGAGGCCAAGGCGGGCAGATCGTTTGAGCTTAGGAGTTCGAAACCAGCCTGAGCAAGAACGAGACCCCGTCTCTACTAAAAATTAAAAAGAAATTAGCTGGACAACTAAAAATATATAGAAAAAATGAGCTGGGCATGGTGGCATATGCCTGCAGTCCCAGCTACTTGGGAGGCTGAGACAGAAGGATTGCTTGAGCCCAGGAGTTTGAGGTTGCTGTGAGCTAGGCTGACGCCACGGCACTCTAGCCAGGGTGACAGAGTAAGACTCTGTCTCAAAAAAAAAAAAAAGAAAAGAAATTTTTTTTCTCAGTTTTTAAAAAACAGACTTTACATATACGATATTTTCGTTAGCAAATTGCTTAGTTCATATAATTAAATTAATTATGTAAGTATTTCATGGCATTTCCCAAGCTCTCTTACTGAACAGGTCTGAGCATTACTATGCTAATATACTTTGATTCTGAATGACTGTCTACCTAAGAACAGAACAAATGCTTTATTTTCTGGGATAAACTAATAATTTGTAGGGTTTTATTACTGGTATTAACTGATGACTCAAGTCATCAATAAAATGTTAAAATTATATTCAATATATAATTTCTGTTTAAGAAGGAAGACAAATTTGTAATACAATCTAAAAAGAGTTTCTTAAAAATGATTAAAAAGTTTTCGTGCTTAAAGAGCAACTCAATGATCTGAAAAAGGTAACCCCATGGAATACCCCACTTAGTGAAGAAGTTGGACACATGGGTGTTAATGAGTCATTGCCTTTTATCCCTTTTTCAGTCAGAGAGAAGTGTGTATTTTTGTAATCAAAGAGACAGCAAGCTCGTACGCTTCTAAGACCAACTGGCCTGTTGACTTCCCAAATTTCCCAGGGGTGCGTCTCCACTCTAAAAGACCTCGAACCAGGTGTGGCTCTTTCGGGCTCAAGAGTCAGGTCCCAGGCTCTGGCAAATCAACCTCTGTACTCATGTGTAGCCACTCTCGCTGTACTACCAAGTCTTCCATGGACCCAAAGAGGTAGCTTAGGGGAGAGATGGAAAGCAAGGACTAGGTATTTATTTAATCACCTGACACAGACATGGGAGCCGCTGGTAAGCACAGAGTATGGCTCAGGGTTTAAGGTCATTGCTTCTTGAAGACAGGAACCCAAGAGCTAGGCCCCAGATGGCCTCAGCAGCACAAGAGAAAATATCTGCTCTGGAAAGGTTCCCAAGCTTCAAAGCTCTACAGAGAATGGTCACCAGGACTGCTGAAGATCCTGTGTTCTGTCTTGTGACCTGTCAGAAGACCTGAGGTTCAACCCTAACTGCCTCAGCTCACATGCTGCCGGCATGACACACTTCCTGCAGCTCACTCTGAATGTCAAGGCCAGTGCTGCTTTGTGAGGGGGGCAGACACACCTTGTAAGAGGCAACTCTTGTGGGGCAAAACATGTCTCATGATATCATAGGACCTACTTCCGACTTTGTTCATTTATTTGGCATCATTTGACAAAGATTTTTCCCTTTCATGTCAGCAGATTCTTTTCTAAAATTTTATTAATTTAATTATAAGCAGACCTCAGTTTCCAGAGTAAAAAATAATATACATTAACTTTTAAAATACTTTTCAAACAAGACACAGGACAAGAGATACAGGCCAAGAAAACAGTGACCCTTCCACTAGGCCAAAGTCTGGTCTCCTTCAAATCTTGACTAATGCTTTTGCAAAAAGTTTTTCCCAATTAATTCCACCCAATTCTGTTCTCCTTTATACTATTTCAATATGATATGCAGTCACACAAAATGGTATTACATGAATTTGCACTTGTTTAGAAATTGTTCCACAAGCATCAGTGTACGTTCAGTCTTTAAAACTAGAGTGTAGTTAGAGACTATGCCTTTCATTTCTTCTGTTTACCATAGAGTTTGGGTACTCTGGATACAGCAGGAGCTCAAAGTTGTTGGCTAAGATGTAATTTTAAGGAAACACTTTATATTTCATACCAAGTAAGGATTTCAATGGCAATGGATATTACCTCATAGCTGTATATTATAATTCAGAGAGTCTGTAAAATGGGTGCAAATATTACCGTGCTGTAACCATCCAGAGTCCCAGGGTCACATTGGCAGCCAAAAGTACACTGCCACCAAGCAAGATGAAAAATCCTATCAGATCTTTGACATCATTGTCTCCAATCACCGAGGTAAGGGTGGCATCCAGAAAAGAGTTTAAAATCCACTGTCCATCCAAAGCAAAGCAGGGCACTGCATTAACAATAGCCAGAGCTCCTGAGAGGGAAATCAGGTACCTGGTTAAAATCGGTTAAGGAGCAGACTGTGAGGTCTGAGTGGAAACCACATTCCTGCGAGTCAGAAGATATTTTACTACGACTGAATTTGAGATTACAGTTTACATCCCTACTTTCTTTAAATCTCTGCCATTCCTTCTTAAATCTCTACTATTTAAAACAAATGAGGCTGGGAGTGGTGGCTAACGCCTGTAATCCCAGCACTCTGGGAGGCCGAGGCAGGAGGATCGCTTGAGCTCAGGAGTTCAAGACCAGCCTGAGCAAGAGCAAGACCCCGCCTCTACTAAAAATAGAAAGAAATTATCTGGACAACTAAAAATATATATAGAAAAAATTAGCCGGGCATGGTGGCACATGCCTGTAGTCCCAGCTACTCGGGAGGCTGAGGCAGGAGGATCGCTTGAGCCCAGGAGTTTGAGGTTGCTGTGAGCTAGGCTGATGCCACGGCACTCTAGCCTGGGCAAAAGAGTGAGACTCTGTCTCAAAAAAGAAAAAAAAAACCAAAAAAACCCAAATGAGTTTATATTATTTCAGAGGTCAAAAACTTTGACTAGGAAAATAAAGGCCAACCACTTACTTATAAACTAAGCCAATCTAGAATGAACTCCTAGGAAGACTAAGTCTTTCTAATCCTTTAATAATACAAGGGAAAGGAATGTGGAAGGAATAAGAAATAAGGGAAAAATTATTTTTTGATCCTTACAAAGTATTACTTTGTATTAGGAAACAAAGCTTTTGGCCCTTGAAGCCTACTTTATTTTACTATCATCTACAAGGTTATAGCATAAGACTCTTTGCAACAAAGCTGCAGAGTCTACAAGGTACGATTTGATTATACACAGTTTTTTAGTAACTGCTCATTTGTTTTCCATCTCATTTTTTGGTAAATCATTGAAGAAAGAAATTAAAAAGATTTAAAAGCAACAAAACCAAAGAACCCTTCCAAAACTTTTCATTAATTCTATATGATAATCAATTTTTAAAAATTTCATTTTTATATGAAAACATAATATGCTAAAGATCACATGAGATTTGTTCTCTGAATTGCTATTTTCTTAGTAGAAACCGGCTTGGTCTTCTTAGGGATTCCTCCCTGGAACCAGTGGAATGGATTTACATAATTCCTAATTATGCATATAAGAGTCATCCTCCATTTGGTCAGAACTAACAGGCTCAGATGGGGCAGAATTCATCACTTCACTAGTAACTGAAACTTTCATCCTTTATAAACTTAATAAAAGTTTTTCGACCTGTAAATTTAATTCTTAATTTGTATTCTGAGTTCCTTCCTTTCCACATCTTAACCTTTCACCCTTTCTGACTAATCTTTCTCCTCTGACTTCTTCCCTCCTAGTTGGTACAATCTGATCTCTTTTAACTTTAAAGTCTCTTTTTTAGTTGTTAGCAATTAAGTGACACTTGTAAGGTCTATCCTTGTAATGCTCTGTTCAAGGTAAAAGGGATCAAGCTCCAAGTAACACACTTTCAAAACATTTTTCACACCAGAAAGGATACTTGACAAACGTCTCCACAATCACTGGCAGATCTATGCTTAGAAAGTTGAAACGTGGGATAAAACTCGTGATGCTCACTAAAAAAGAAAAACAAGGAATAATGAATATTATTCATACCAGATAAGCAACAGCATTATGGATTTTACCATATGGTCAAAAATTGGGCTAACCAATTAAATTGATTGAGAAAGCCCTTCCTAAATATATGCAAGCAGGCTATATGCCTCATATATAAAAGCAATTGACTCTTCTGGAACATCTAATAAAAATAGTGGAATGAAAAAATTCATGTTCCAGTGTGTACTTATATTTTGAGGCAAGAATAAGACAAAATGGACTATATACCAAATATGACAACCAAATACAGAGACTGACCTGAAAAAATACACTATAATTTACATCAAAAGAGTCTTTACCCTTTCAAAGAGGCACAACCTTAAAATCACACATTTACTCCAACCATTATGCTACTTAACCTCTTCCTGGTCTTAGATTTTTTTCTTTGTTAGTAAAACAAAAATTAAGACGAGGGGATTTTTAAAAGTCTCTTCTACTCTGTGGATTCCATAATCCTGTTTTTGTTCAAAACATTTAAAAACTATCCTGTAATTAGGTGGAACCCATAGTTCACATTTCTGAATCACCCCAACTGGGGACATTTCTTCATTTGTTGAGTTTTTATTTAATACTTGCAGTTTAGAGTCACTTAGTGTCAAACTAATAAATAAGAAAAATGGGCCAGGCGTGGTGGCTCACGCCTATAATCCTAGCACCCTGGGAGGCTGAGGCAGGAGGATCGCTCAAGGTCAGGAGTTCGAGACCAGCCTGAGCAAGAATGAGACCCCGTCTCTACTAAAAGTAGAAAGAAATTAGCGGGCCAAGTAAAAATATATATAGAAACAAAAAAAAAAAAAATTAGCCAGGCCTGGTGGCGCATGCCTGTAGTCCCAGCTACTCGGGAGGCTGAGGCAGAAGGATTGCTTGAGCCCGGGAGTTTGAGGTTGCTATGAGCTAGGCTGACACCATGGCACTCTAGCCTGGGCAACAGAGTGAGACTCTGTCTTTAAAAAAAAAAAAAAAGAAAAGAAAAACGACCCAGATTATATCTCAGGATAAGACTATAGAGCAATGAGAGAGCTTTTTAAAGAGTAACATAAAACCAACATATCCATTAACTGATAAATGAATAAAGAAAATGTGGTCTATCTATACAATGGAATATCATTTGGCCCTAAAAGGAATGAAGTACTGATTCATGCTATTACATGGATGAACCTTAAAAACATTATGCTACGTGAAAGAAGCCAGTCACAAAATATTCCATTTATATGAAATGCCCAGAACAGGCAAATTTATAGAAACAGGAAATAGATTAGTGGTTGCTAAGGGCTGGGGGGTATTGAGGAGATATAGGGAGTGAGGTTTCTCTTTAGGGTGATGAAAATGTTCTGGAACTAGATTGTGGTGATGGTTGCACAACTCTGAAGATATTAAAAAACACTGAATTGCATACTTTAAATGGGTGAATTGTATGGCAAACTGTTATAAAAAAGTAACATATAAATCTTGTACAACAAAATGAGTTAGATTATATGATCTTCAGCCATACAGCAAAGCTATATACTTAGTCCATTCATGTTGCCACTGATAAAATGATCATGCTGGCCCAGTTTTGAAATTATAATCATATAAAATTCATATGTCATGCATAATTTACTTTATAGTCACATCCCCATGCATCCTGGCATTCTCTAGGGTATGCTGATCTTGCCACTGTTTTGGGGAGCTTGGATAAATTTAATAAACTCTCAGAGACCATCTGAGAGATCATATATTTGAACTGGGTATATATAAATAGTAGGGAAGGAAAAATGTCACTCTCCATAGGCAGGCATGGAATTCAGTTCTTCCTTACTTTATAAATTTAGATTATCTTCCTACTGCCTCAATTTCATACTTAAGAACAAGTTAACAAGACTTTTGATAAGTGATCAAATTTATAATAAAATTAATGCAAGGATTTGTACTGAGTTTCTACCACTAAGAATATATGTGATATTAATGATTTTCTAATGGTCTACCACAATAATACCCACCTGTGTAGTGAAGATGCAGAGGATGTCCTACATACAACATATCAATTTGAGGTGGGTGTTTCACTTTTATTAAGCGAGTGTGAGTTTCCAAAGAAGGTATTATACAGAAACTTGAGCTTTTTTTACAATCTTTATTGGTTCTACAAACTTGAGTGGCTTCAAGTGCTTTCCGGGCAGGTAGACATGTATGCTATAAATAAAATAGTACTTAGTCAATATTAAAAATGATTTATTAACACAAAAAATCTAAGCTATATTCCTTCAATATTTTTCATGTCACCTAGCATATTAGGAATGAAGTTTACATAAAAGAAATGCTATTTATGTACACCTATTATAAAGTAGATTCAAGTATCCCATTTTGGCCAATTAAGATATTAGCACTATAAATTTTTAAAGATTCTCAGATGCAATGTGACATCTGAAATGCAGAGATTTTAATAAAATGATACAAAGTAAACAGAGAAAAAGGGGGAAGTTTTCATAGATTCCATTTTAGCTCTATATGCTTATTTTGTAGTAATTATCAGATAAGAAAGACTGCCTCAGGGACAACTTACCAAACGCTTATTAAAATTATTTCTGTAGGAAAAGCACACATCTGTGAGGCTGTGATTGTTACAGCATTCAGTGGAACCATCGAGCCGCTTGTATGCTAAAGAGGAATACAGTGTTTATTAGAATCTGTTATATAAAAGTACATTTATAATAAAAAATTTGCTTTTAAGACAAAAAGAATAAGTAAAATGGACATGAATTTGGAAGCAACTTATAATTCAGAGTTCAGCTTGAAGGCCACTTGCTGCAGTTTGATTTTACATTCCAAAGAGAGATCTATCCAATTTGAAATCAAGAAGCAGCGCTTACCTCAGGTTAGTTGTCCTCATTTAAGTTTACCCACACATAAAACTGGAGTTCCAGTGTCTCAGTAGATTTTACAAAAATAACTCCAGCCGGTCAGACACAAACATTTAATGAGCCACTATTATGTGCCCTAATGCCACGGATCCAACATTATTTCTGAACTTCTGCCCTGTGGTGTTAGCAAACAGAGGGGGCCAGAGGATGCCTAAGACATTCCCATTATATCCAAATACCTATTCTACCCCCAGGCTTACCTTGGGGCTTTTCCTACAGATCCAGGGAAACCTAATTTGACCCACAGATGTGTACATATCTGCCTGCACACCAGTAATCCAGTTACTATTTTTGGAAGTCAACAGAAATGGGGCAACTGTTTATTCCCAGTATTTATTTTTTTAAAGCACTTTGGTAGACTGCTTCACTTGTATCTGGGGCAAAATAAGGAAGCTAAATCACTGATACAGGTGGGACAAAAAATGATTTCATGTATTTACCTTGGAAGGTTTCCTGCATCTAACACACCAGACTGATAAAGCATAGATTGATGTGTGGCAAGGACCAAATAAATTTGAATCTTGAATACAAACTACCATACTCAGATGTGCTGAGGCAAACAGTCTCAAAAGCAAAGTTAGCTCTGTTTTCCAGTATTGCAAAAAGCTTTTCTATTACAAGAATATCTTCAGGGCTGGGCGAGGTGGCTCATGCCTGTAATCCTAGCACTCTGGGAGGCCGAGGCTGGGGGATCGCTCAAGGTCAGGAGTTTGAGACCAGCCTGAGCAAGAGCGAGACCCCCGTCTCTCCTAAAAAATAGAAAGAAATTATCTGGACAACCAAAATTATATAGAAAAAATTAACCGGGCATGGTGGCGCATGCCTGTAGTCCCAGCTACTCTGGAGGCTGAGGCAGAAGGATTGCTTAAGCCCAGGAGTTTGAGGTTGCTGTGAGGTAGGCTGATGCCACGGCACTCTAGCCCAGGAAACAGAGCAAGACTTTGTCTCAAAAAAAAAAAAAAAAAAAAAAGAAAACAAAAAACAAGTGTATCTTCGGAAGCACTTAGTATGAAAATGTTAATTGAAAAATGGGAGGTATTAATTTACCAGACTTCAAACTATACTACAAGGCTGTGGTTATTAAATCAGCTTGGTATTGGCACAAGAACAGAGACACAGACCAGTGGAATAGAACTGAGAATCCAGATATAAGACCATCTTCATATAGCCATCTAATCTTTGACAAAGCAGACAAAAACATACACTGGGGAAAAGATTCCTTATTCAATAAATGATGCTGGGAAAACTGGATAGCCACATGTAGAAGACTGAAACAGGACCTACACCTTTCACCTCTCACAAAAATCAAACCACGGTGGATAACAGACTTAAACCTAAGGTGTGAAACTATTACAATTCTAGAAGAAAATGTGGGAAAAACTCTTAAAGACATTGGTCTCAGCAAAGAATTTATGAAGAAGACCCCAAAGGCAATCACAGCAACAACAAAAATAAATGAATGGGACCTGATTAAATTAAAAAGCTTCTGCACAGCCAAACAGTCACGTGAGCAGACAACCTAGAGAATGGGAAAAAATTTTTGCATGCTACACATCGGATAAAGGGCTGATAACTAGAATCTATTTAGAACTCAGGAAGATCAGCAAGAAAAAATCAAACAGCCCTATCAAAAAGCCGGCAAAGGACATGAATAGAAACTTTTCAAAAGAAGACAGAAGAATGGCCAACAAACATATGAAAAAATGCTCAACATTTCTAATCATCAGGGAAATGCAAATCAAAACCACAATGAGATATTACTTATCTCCAGTGACAATGGCCTTTATCAAAAAGTCCCCAAACAATAAATGTTGGCGTGGATGCGGAGAGACAGGAACACTCATACACTGCTGGTGGGATTGCAAACTAGTGCAACCTCTGTGGAAAGCAACATGGAGATACCTTAAACAGATACAAGTAGACCTATCATTTGATCCAGCAATCCCATTATTGGGCAACTACCCAAAAGAAAAAAAAGACATTCTATAAAAAAGACATCTGCACTTGAATGTTTATAGCAGCACAATTCACAATTGCAAAGATGTGGAAACAACCCAAGTGCCCATCAATCCATGAGTGGATTAATAAAATGTGGTATATGTATACCATGGAGTACTGCTCAGCTGTAAGAAACAATGGTGATCTAGCACCTCTTATATTTTCCTGGATAGAGCTGGAACTCATTCTACTAAGTGAAGTATTCCAAAAATGTAAAAATAAGCACCACATGTACTCACCAGCAAGTTGGTTTCACTGATCATCACCTAAGAGCACATTCAGGAATAACATTAATCGGGTGTCGGACAGATGTGGGGGGGGGAGGGGATGGGTGTATACATACATAATGAGTGCGATGTGCACTGCCTAGGGGATGGACACGCTTGAAGCTCTGATTTGGGGGAGAAGGAGGGGCAAGGGCAATATACGTAACCTAAACTTTTGTACCCCCATAATATGCTAAAATAAAAAATAAAAAATAAAAAAATAAAATAAAAAAAAAGAAAATGTTGATATGCACTGTGATTTTATAAGGATGTCATATTTCAGCCAAAAGTTTTTGCATGTTTTTTTAATAATTGTTTGTTTTGTTTTGTTTTAGCAGATTATTTGAGGAAGACAGCTTATATTAGTTATACTGGATCTCCCCTAGCCACACACTATTGCTCTCTCTCCCTGGCCAAAACATACTGAAGAACTAAACAGAGGCAAAGCAAAGTAACTGATGAATCAATTTTTCCTCTGCAGTAAGTCTGCTGTGTGAGTAGTTTTGTTTTCTTATCATAACTGAATGGGTATTTAATTTTGGGTGACAAGTAATATTTAAAATATTAAAGCAAATTGTGAGTATCTAATGGCACAGACAAACCTATGCCTATAATCACTCGTCACCCCCAAAGGCAAAAAGTTGTTTAGGAATTTTTTTTAAAATCAATCCAGGCTAAAACCCTCAGTGTCCTCTTTGATCAGTTTCCAAGTCCCACCAATTTTTACATCCTCATTATTTTTCTCCTTATCTATTCCTACTTGGGTGCAAATTCCTTCTCACCTGACCAATCTGAACAGATCCCTAATAAGTCTGTTTGCTCCCCATCTACCTATCATGTGCAAACTTGTCCTACATACTGAATGCTTCAGATTAAGCTTCCAATGTATAACTCTGAGAATATAACTTCTCTAATTCAAAATTTCCAAAGACTACACTGTTCCCAAATAAAGTCTAATTCCATAGCCTAAAACTTAAAGACCTCTACTTTTTTTTTTACTACCTTATCTTATATGATTCTTTTGCTAAACTGAATTACTAGCAGTTCCCTGACCACCTTCTATTCTGTGGTGATGAAGTTCATGTCCATCTTGGCCTCCTAAAATTCAACTGACTATTGAGGTCCAACTCAAGGTCTGCTGCTGTGAAACCTGCCTTCATCTTCTCAGTAAAGACTGACTGTCATAATTTCCCAGTACTGCCTGTCATTACTTAAATTTAACCTTGTACTGTAATAATCTGTTTCTTTGATTAGACCGTGAGTCCTTGAGGGAAAGGTTTCTCAGTGTCTTATACAAGGTGTATTACTCAGTATACATTGGATACATAAATAATGTTCCAGACTACTTGCTTTTGCATCAGTCATTATTTAAAAAAATTTACAATTGATGCTTAATCCCTAACTTTTCTTGGAGGATTATGTATAATACACAATTGGAAGTTGAGAATTTATTATCACTATTGACACAGCATGTTTGGTAATACAAATGCTTAAAGGGGCCAAGCAGGTACCAAATAAATGAAGTGGATCATTTATTTGTGTGGAAAAAACAGGAAGTGGAAGGGACTGTCATGAATTAGAAAATACATACTCTATTATAAGGGGTTAGCAGCCAGGCCACTCAACTTGGGTCCCAGAATCAATAGATCTTCCGTTATGTTCCAAGAGAAACCAGAAATGTGGGCCGTCATATGAAACCTCTTGAAGTTTAAATATTGGCAGTGAATTAAAAATTTAAAAAACACTGGCCAAGCCAAAGCAAATACATCTGTGAAGGCTGGATTTGGCCTGTAGGCTACCATCAATTTGCAGTCTCTGGGTTAGGGCTTCTTCCTAGGGTGAATATTCCAACCAAAACATAAATTCATGGCTGTGGCCTCCCTGACAAGATTAAGTACTTCCTGACATACAGAATTTTCCAATAAAGAGTTAAATATTTTGTTTCCAAGTGAGAAGTAAACTTGATGTTTCTATTTGTCTTTGAGAATTTTTTAAAAAGTTGTAGGCTTAAAAATATTTTATTTTAGAATCTTTTTCTACTGGGTCACATAAAGGACAAGTCGCTTAACCAATTTCTGTGACTCAATTCTTAACCTATAAGATGGGGAGTCCACAGATAATTTTTTGCATTAGTGTACTTGTATCAATCATGAGAGGCCAATCCAATTCTACTTTGGAAGGAGCATTCAAGACTGCAATGGGATGTCCTAGGGGCATTCATGGGTTTAATTTAACTCTAGGAGATTAGAATTATCCCTTAAATATCCCCGGTCTGGGAGACAATCAGAAAAAAAGACCAGAGCAGTTTCACAATTCTACTACAGGGAAAACCTGCATATTCTGAATGTACCCTAAGATGGGCCCTAGGATAGTCATAGAAATAGTCTAGTTTTCAAAGGATGGTCTAGACTAGAAGTGATTTTGGAAAAAGGCTAGAGAGAAGAGACCTTTTCAATCTATAGTTCACAGTTCCTACCACTTTCTATATCTCTAAAATGAACTGAACAATTTTTTTACCCTAGCTTATTAAATATATAAACGTAGCTAGAGCTCCAACACAAGAAAGCAAGCCTATTTATTCTCAGTTCTACAGCAGACTTCATATCAGCATTTGCCTAGTAACAAGTAGTTCAATTATAAGCACACACACACATGCATACACACATATGCATACATATATACACATATACATACACTCTCACTCTTCAATTTAGGATAGCGAAGAAACCTTGGATCATAACTTGGTGTTCACAATGGGGAAAAAGTCTTTTTTTTGAATATTAGAAAAAATCTGGGCATAAAACCAATCTGAATACTCAAAGTTTGTAGAAAAGATTCTCAGAGTTTTACTTTTATTATCTTAAACTAGGTCAAGAAGGGTCTTTTCTCACTCGGTTAAAGATATGTAAGATAGGACAATATTTCTGCTGCCAGGCAGGTAGGGGCATATATCTTCACTACTTTGAATAGGAATATAGACTGTTCCAGGTAGATGCCTTAGCCTGGGCTCACAGCTTCATTTTAAGTAGCAGTTACCTTTAGTATTCTGTCTCATGCTCCTTAAAATGTAGTTCAAATGCGGGACTTGTTGAGGACAGTCTTCCTTAAGAAAATGAATTAGCTTTATGCATATATGAAATGACGAGTGCCCCTTCAAACTAAAGAGAGAAGATGCAAGCTACTTGTTAGGAAAATAGTCCCCCCAAACAGCCATACTAGTTTTTGTGTGTACCTTTTAGTTCTATTCAAACCACTAAGTGGCATATGGACACCCAGAAATCCTAAAAGCAGAAGCTTCAATATGAATGGGGGAAAAGTTTTGTTTTTCTGTTCTGAGACCGGAGATCTACTCCAGGTGCAAAAGGCTCCAAGCCCTCATTCAGTATCCTTTTTGGGGCTTTCCAGGAAGGCCTTTTAATCTCCAAAGAGTGATTAGGACAAGCTCCTTAGGGTTTTCTCATGCACAAGGCAGAGGTAGAATTGAAACAAGTTTGGCTGTGTTGGTGATGCTTGTAGTTGAGCAGGTTAATGTTTGAAAAACAAAAGGGAAAGGATTAACAGAAGAAAAATGCAGGTCCTAACAATTTTATATAATATACAATCATTTCAGGTAGATTAACCACATTTTCCTAATTTGCTAGAAATCTACCTGTTAATATTTAAAGGAAACTATATAGTCTTCTTAATATATTACAGAAAATCGTTTTTTTTTTAATTTTTTTAATTAAAAAAATTCTTTTTTTTTTTGAGACAGAGTTTTGCTCTATTGCTGGGGCTAGAGTGCCATGGCGTCAGCCTAGCTCACAGCAACCTCAAACTCCTGGACTCAAGTGATCCCCCTGTCTCAGCCTCCCGAGTAGCTGGGACTACAGGCATGCGCCACCATACCCGGCTAATTTTTCCTATATATTTTTTAGTTGCCCAGCTAATTTCTTTCTATTTTTAGTAGAGACGGGGTCTCGCTCTTACTCAGGCTGGTCTCGAACTCCTGAGCTCAAACGATCCACCCCGCCTCAGCCTCCCAGAGTGCTAGGATTACAGGCGTGAGCCACCATGCCCAGCCTCTTACAGAATATCTTAAAAAATTTAATACTACACCTGGGAGAGTCAGGGTATGAAATAAGAGGCCAGAAATGATTGGTGGAGACAGCTGAGCACTTCCAGGGTTGGATCTTTCCAAGTTGGCTTTATTGTTCTTGTAAATCCCTTGAATTTACTTATGTGTATTGAATTCTACTCTAAATTGAATATTAATAACTTTTGGATTATTGGCCACTTTGTGTTGCCATATTTGGCCATATCTTTTACCCTTACTCATAATGAAGGAAAACAAAGTTACATAGAAACATAAAATACCATCAAGCCATAGCTTTCTTAAATGTGCATGGCCCCAGTGGCTAGGCCTGCCATTAAAATTACTCTAGTATGTATTTTAAATGATATTTATAGACATTAATATTCCTTTAAACTGGCTAAGTAAATGCACTCAATTTTAAAATGGTTACACAGAGGCATAAATTTATCAGATATAGTCATCACATAAGATAAACATGTATACTGATATAGTTGCTCCTAAGGAGATAAAATCGATATTAAAGAATTATTTTGGGTTTGATTCTGAAGTAGATAGTGAAGAAGAATTATTTTGGGGTTGATTTGTTATTAGTGTGGAAACAATAATATCTGCTTTAGATGTTTAAAGGAATATCTTCAAAATATAGCATATGACCCATAATAGTAAAATACTCAAAAAGCTAATAAGGAAAGAGTTTCAGAGTATTTCAGGGAAAATTTTCATTTATATTCTGTCTCACAAGAAAAGGATAAAAGCTTAAACATCTGAAAATGCAGATATCCTAAATAAAACAGTGCTACTTCAGAGAACTTTATTTGATTAATGTGTCACTTTGGTTTTTGTAATTCAATACACATCATATCAAAACTTGAGGAAAATGATAAAGGATTTAAGAAGTGTGAAATAATAGATTATTTCTTTTTTTTTGAGACAGAGTCTCACTCTGTTGCCCAGGCTAGAGTGCCGTGGCGTCAGCCTAGCTCACAGCAACCTCAAACTCCTGGGCTCAAGTGATCCTCCTGCCTCAGCCTCCCGAGTAGCTGGGACTCCAGGCATGCGCCACTATGCCCAGCTAATTTTTTCCATACATATATATATATTTTAGTTGTCCAGCTAATTTCTTTCTATTTTTAGTAGAGACGGGGTCTCGCTCTTGCTCAGGCAGGTCTCGAACTCCTGATCTCGAGCGATCCTCCCGCCTCAGCCTCCCAGAGTGCTAGGATTACAGGCGTGAGCCACCGCGCCTGGCCTAGATTATTTCTCTTAAAGAAGAACACATTGTGGAGTACATATCAACCTTCTGTCATTTCAAAAGTTTTGTAAGATTGGAAATGGCTCTTGAGACTAGGGAAAATTTACAAATATTTCAACCTTAAAGAATCAGGTTGGCCCACTGAACAATCTTCTCATCGCTAAAATGGAGAACAGCAGACACTGGACACTTCAAATATGATGCAATCAGAAGTACCAAGTATTACCTATGAAATATTTTTGCCAAAAAAAAAAAAAAAAAGCAGATTCTGAATCTAACCACGCCTCCAGACCTAATTGCCAGTTTATAGGAAATGGGGGGACATCTGAACATGTTAGTGACATCATGAGGATAAGATATAACCAGAAAAATCCAGAATATGGGAAATTCAACAAAACAAATGACTCAGTTTTTTCAACATACAAATGACATTTCAAAAACTGGTCAAGGGCAATTGTTACAAATTAAAAGAGATTTAGAAGACATCCCATCTAACTTTAACAAACCAACTATAATTTAAAAAAAGAGGGAAAACTGAATACCAACTAGATATCAGGAATTACTGTTAATGGAGTGATAACAGTATCGTGGTCATTTCTATGCCGTATGTGGTCATCATCTATTAAAGACAGGCTGAAGTTTATGGATGAAATGGTAGGATGCCTGGAATGTACTTTAAAATACTTCCCCTAAAAGTGGGATGCTTAGATGAAAAACTTGGCAAAATGTTGATAATTGTTGAAGCTGGGAGAAGAATACATGAGGGTTCATTTATACTACTCTCATTTATGTATGTCTGAAAAATTTTTAAGATAAAAAAAGTTCTTTTTTTTTTTTTTTTTTATTTTATTTTTATTTATTTATTTTTTTTGAGACAGAGTCTCACTCTGTTGCCTGGGCTAGAGTGAGTGCCGTGGCTTCAGCCTAGCTCACAGCAACCTCAAACTCCTGGGCTCAAGCGATCCTCCTGCCTCAGCCTCCCGAGTAGCTGGGACTACAGGCATGCACCACCATGCCCGGCTAATTTTTTGTATGTATATATTTTAGTTGTCCATATAATTTCTTTCTATTTTTAGTAGAGACGGGGTCTCACTCTTGCTCAGGCTGGTCTCGAACTCCTGACCTCGAGCGATCCACCCGCCTCGGCCTCCCAGAGTGCTAGGATTACAGGCGTGAGCCACCTCGCCCGGCCAAAAAAGTTCTTAAAAAGGGGTTATATATGGAAGACCAAATTTGAAAAAACTAAAAAAAAAATCAGTTCTTATTACTTTGCCTTCGTTGTACACAATACTTCAGTAAAATTATTCTTGATTATTAATCACATTCCCCTACACCAGTAGTTACGGACAAGTATTTATGGCATTTTTTGACTTAAAGATATAGTCTGTGAGCATAATTTGTATTTTCCAACACTTTCAATAATTTGGGTCCCCAAAATTTTGTATAAAGAGTTGGGAGGCTGATTTTTCGGAGCTGAAAGAACTCATAAGTTTGACAGGTTCTGAGAAAAAAACTTGCTTCAGCCCTGTCACCTGCTGCACAGAGTAACATACCTGACTTCACAGGTTATTTTCAGAAGCCAAGATAACTTCCTCTGGATATCTGCCACATAAAACAACTACCCCAAATAGCATCGGGCATGCCATCATCTACACAGCTACCACTAGAACTGTTTAAGTGTAGATACATTTCAGCCAGAAGAAGTAAAGGAATCTTTTCTAAATCTCAGGTGCGGTTTGTGTTTGCCACGTTGCTTTTATTTCTTTTAATCTTTCCTTATTACATGCCTGTGTTGGGCTAACAATATTTTAGTATAGAATCCTTAGGCTTTGATTTTATCTAGCAGTTGTTTATCTGTTCTGACATGAGCTTATGCAAAGTAGAATTGCTTCTTGTTACTTATATTAACTTTTTAAAATTCTAGAACTATAGGCCGGGTGCAGTGGCTCACTCCTGTAATCCTAGCACTCTGGGAGGCAGAGGCGGGAGGATCGCTTGAAGTCAGGAGTTCAAGACCAGCTTGAGCAAGAGCGAGACCCCGTCTCTACTAAAAATAGAAAGAAATTAGCTGGACAACTAAAAATATATAGAAAAAATTAGCTGAGCATGGTGGCACATGCCTGTAGTCCCAGCTACTCGAGAGGCTGAGGCAGAAGGATCGCTTGAGCCCAGGAGTTTGAGGTTGTTGTGAGCTAGGCTGACGCCACAGCACTCTAGCCTGGGCAACAGAGCGAGACTCTGTCTCAAAAAAAAAAAAAAAAAAAGGAAGTATAAATTAACATACTCTTATATATCTACATACACATAAAAATAATATTATATTGGGGGTATTTAATTATTGGAATTTAGTTACTTGGTTATGGTTGAGCTTGAATGCTGATTTAATACAAGTTTTTTGGAAGCAGAAAAAATTAGATAGTAGAGTCCTGAAAGTCAAATATGATATGAAAGTAGTTAGAAGTTTAACAACAATATATAATAAAGTAAACATACATATTGGCATCCCACTTACCAAGAAGAACGTCTATTACTTTGGACCTATTTACTTTACTGATTTGCTTTGAAAAGACTAAAACAAAATAAATATATAGACATGGTCTAAGGATTAGTGAATGGCAGGCACTAGTGCTTGGGGCATTATATTATAATGAGGAAATATACATACCTCTAACTGGGAAGCTTAACTGCTGTAAAGTTGATGCACTTATACAGTAACCAATTTGGGGCTCATAGGCGATGGTATCTAGACATTCATTCCAATCTTGCACATTAGTAACAGGACAATCCTGTAGATGGGTGACAAGATCTCCCACGAAAAGGCCTCTTGGTCCAATGGCAGGTGAGTCCTTAGGAACAGAGTAAAACCAAGTCAGATAATGCATGAAAATAAGCTATGATTAATGTGAGCAAATAATTCTTAAAGATCTTGAGTTAATTAAATAGAGTATTTTGAATTCAGAAAATAATCTAGCTTTGAATCCAAGATATATAGTCCTAGAAAATTAACAAAATAAAACCCCAAATTATAGTTGCTTTTCCCAATTCTCCAAGATTTTGAATTTTTCACAATTGAAAAAAAATCCACTTACTGTTAAGATTAAAATGACACAGTTTTTTCCCAAACTGCTAATTAAAATTTTTTGTGAAAATGGTCATTAGACTGCCTGCCTTCACTTTCCTATATCCTCAGTGGATAAAACCATAAGACAAATCTTCATATAAACACAGTCCCAAATATGCAGACAATACCAGCAGCACAATGACGATGTAAGCCAATTGCTCACAAAGGTAATTTTCCTCTTCCCGATGTCTGCATAGATGATTTGATGCCATCATAGCAGTTATTGTCTAAGGGAGTGAAATACAGAGTTCAAGACGTCAACGTATTTCACAACATTATTTGTTAGATTTGAAAGGATTAAAGTAATTTCTTCAGAAGAAATTGAGCATTCTGTATATGAGGAGATCTTGAACAAAAGTTCCTGACATTAAATGCTAAGTGTTACATCACAACATCTGGTGAAAGAATGCCCCAATTAATCCATTACTTACCTCAGCAACTTCAGTGATAAGCACTCCGACTCCAGTGTAGTAAAATGGCAAGAGAATTACCGGGAGGAGAACAAGAGCTAAAATACCCAAGAGTGCAAGGACAAAATTATGCCAGATACCTGAAAAGAAAGAAAAAAAAGCAATAAACTCAACCAGGGGCAGGAATGATATAGGTAGCTGGACTTCATGACACCTGGGCATTCTGATAAGTTAATAAACTAATCAGAAGAAGCTGTGAAGCAGAGAGATCTACTTATTAGCACAGCAGACAGATGTTCAGTTAGAAGCCGCTTTCATTTCAGATACTGAAATCTAAAATGAGCAGAAGACCACATGCTATTATGATTTAATACTGATAGAACTAGTATCTTCTACTAACTACACCCTCTTTTCAGAAAATGTATACATCATTAATTTAAACATGCTTGTGATCTTTGAAAGAATCCTCAAATACATTCAAATAAAGTTGAGATGAAATTAAAAAAACATTCTTGCTGAACTGGGGTATGGACACCCAAAGGACACTTGGAAAAAGAGGTTGTTTCAATTTTAAGAATTATAACAATTATGGAGAGTAATATTGGTGGAACAAATAGAGTATGTATCTTACATCTTGTCACACACTATAAAGCAACAAACTATAAGATAACTGTGCCTTTATTTAAAAAAAAAATGAAAATTTATGTGGTCAAATCCACCAATCTTTTCCATTATATATTCAACCTTTGCAGCTGTGCAAAGAAAGACTTTCCCCTAACATTATATACATAATTACTCTTTTTGTGGGGGAGGATGACCTTAAATAATTTTATTTTGACATGTAAATCTTTCACCATTTGGAATTTCTTTTTGTATATAGTGTTTTTTGATAAATATAACTAATTTTATTCAAAAAAAAAATTTTTTTTTTGAGATAGAGTCTTGCTCTGTCACCCAGACTAGAGTGCCGTGGCGTCTGCCTAGCTCACAGCAACCTCAAACTCCTGGGCTCAAGCGATCCTCCTGTCTCAGCCTCCCGAGTAGCTGGGACTACAGGCATGTGCCACCATGCCCGGCTAATTTTTTCTATATATATCTTTAGTTGTCCAGCTAATTTCTTTCTGTTTTTAGTAGAGACGAGGTCTTGCTCTTGCTCAGGCTGGTCTCGAACTCCTGACCTCGAGCGATCCTCTTGCCTCGGCCTCCCAGAGTGCTAGGATTACAGGCGTGAGCCACTGCGCCTGGCCCTTTATTCAAATTTTTAGCCAATTATTACTGAGCAATGCATTCTTTCCCCACTAAATTAAACGCCACTTTTAATGTACAGTACATTTTCATCTATTCTTTGGCCTGCTTCTGGATTTCCCATTTTTTCCCAATGGTCAGTCTATTCTAGTGATAATAGTGCAGTTGTAATTACTGGTAGTAATAACATTTCAGTATTTAGTAAGTAAATACTTTCTTTCAATTTGTTTATTTTGGTTATTTCTCCTTTATTCTTTCTGATAAATTTGAGAATCATTTTGACAACCATCAAATATTATTCAAATTAGGATTTCTAATGTCACAACAATGACTGCAATAACTAGGGGTGAATCCACAAGTTTACACTTCTAACACAAGATCATTTCATCTCTCCATTTACTCAAATCTTTATGTCTCTCACTAAAGCTTTGTAATTTTCTCTATATAGGCCCTATAGATTTCTTATGAAATGTTAAGATTTGATTTTTTTGTATGTCACATTACTTTCTAAATGAGATCTTTTCTTCCAATTACATTATCTGGTTGTTTTAGATACATAGGAACACTAAACTCATTTTTGTATGCTTACTTTGTAATCAACCACTAACTGAACTTTCCATTCAGGATTGCTTAGTCTTTAAATTCTTCTCTTGGATTTTCCATTATTTGCTAATAATGATCACTTATCTCCTCCAACATTCATACCTCATCTTTTTCCTCCATTTTGGTCTTATAGCAGTGGCTAGAACTTCTAGAACAATGTTAAATAGTTGTGATGGAAAGCCTTCTCTTGCTTTCTTCATGATATTAATAAAAGAATAGCCAAGCAACAGTAGGGCTTAGATGGAATTGAGTGCCAATTTTATTCTGGTTTATATACAAAGCAGTGTGACTGCATAAAGGTAGAAAAATCAGACTATGGGTGATCCAGGATTTAAGAATATCATGGGTCAAGGGAGAAGAAAATCTATGGCTGTGATCAAGGCAGCAAGGTACCCATAGATTTGAACCTGGTAATTATTAGACAGGGCTAAGGTTTACTTCAACCAAACCCTGCTTGTGCTTAGTGTGCTTTGGAAATAAAAAAGAAAACACAGCTACCTCAATTCTCTAAACACATAGAAGTGATTTTCAGGTCACCAGATGAATGGATAGGTAAAATAACAACTCACATCATTATTTCTTTAATCACCCACAGTAGTTACATCTGAAAGAATATAAACCATCACTTTGGCAAGGCTATAGCTTACTATAATCACAACATCATGTTTATAGTCACTAATGCTTTTACTTTACCCCCAAATAAACTTACAACTGGCTGGTATAAATAAGAACAGGGTTTTCAATATTCAAGAAGGATCTTTAAAAATTTAAGTATGGAACCATAATGGTCAAATTTTATCTTCACTATTTAAAGGGATTTTTAGTGACAAAGCATAGAGAATTTTTTTAAAGCAATCTACTCTTCACTTGGGATCAGACAGCAGGTATTATTTAATCTTCCCTCTAAAAATTCTTTATACCTTAATTCGACATTTAAACATCTTCATTTTCAATGTGCTCAGGAAGTATCCCAGCTCATCTCTCTTTCTTCCTCACCAAATTTCAGACAGACGGTTACTGGCTTTTCCTTTTCAAAATCAGTATGTATTTCATTATTTAAAAATAGCTATTATTAAATACATAAACCACTCTTTAAAAGTAGCATTATGAAACTAGATTTAAGTATTCTTCAGCAGACTAACATAAATGACACTTTGTGGACTTTTTACATGGAAGTGGGAGGACATTTTAGAAGCAATGAAATTATATGTTCCTAAGTTTAAAACTAATAAATTAGGCAGTAGGTATATGTGTATCTGTATTTCTCTCTCTCTCTAAATACATAATTTATGTATATCCCCAAACTTTGGGGAACACACAAGGTTTTTCATGCTCTCTTCCACTTTGGTAGCAGCACCAGGGTGAGCTAACAGCTCAGCAAACATTTAGCAGGTAATGAGATACTAATCTCTTCTTACAGACAATTCCAAATCTTTGAATTTGCTCTCTCTTGATTTCAGGGTAAGACAAGCATCTCCTCCCCACCCCCAGTGTTGCCTCCTTACTTGGCAAAGAGAGTAGGGCAAAGCCCCTCAGTTTTCTAGTAGGCTAACAACTCACAAGTGGGAATGAAAAGGTGCTGGGCTAGATGATGTTTGAAATAGCAGGACTAGTTAGTTCCATGCCAATTAATATGCTCTGAAAGAGGTGTGTGGACACAATTTTTGGTGGGTGGGGACATATAACCTTCTTTGGTCCTAGTTTTGGATATTAGTGCCAATTCTAAGGACAAAAAAAAAAAATCCCACTTAGTACATTTTAACCCTAACATGAAATTAATTAAAAAAATGTTCAATTAGCTTTTACAAAATTAAAAAATACATGCTGACTACAAAAAATCCAAATGCACACAGAAGGCGGCCATGTGATGTAAGCAAGATGCTACGCAGCTGGCTTTGAAGACAAAGGATGACGGGGCTTTGGGGCTTCCAGTCAAGAAATGCAGCCTTTAGAAGCTGGAAAAGACAAGAAAAGGGAATCTTCCTAGAGTCTCCAGGGGGAGTGTAGCCCCACTGACACCTTGATTTTAGTTCATTGAGACCTGTTTCGAGCTTCTGACCTCCAGAAATGTAAGAGAATAAATTTCTGTTGTTTCAAAAAAAAAAAAAAAAAAAGAAAGAAAGAAAGAAAGAAATCCAAATAGTATAGGAGAAAGTAATAAAAAGTCATCTTTTTAAATGCCACTTCTCAATCACCAGCCCCAAGACTCACTAAATCTACTGTCATAATTTTCTGTCTATTCTTTGATTTTCTCTGCCCACAGCATGTATATGCGTATCTATACACACGTAAGCATTTATTCAAGAGTATAAAACAGCAAATTTTCTAATAAATTAAGAATATTTAAGAATAGTATTTAAGGATAGTTTTAAAGGATTTTAAGATCATTATCCATTAAACAAATTCCATCATTTCAATAACTGAAGAATGTGTGTGATGTGCAGTTATAGGCTGTGACACTTGGTGTGTATCTGGATACACAAACACACAATACAGGAAGACTTTCAAGACATAGTTTTATAGTTTTTAAACTTTCTTTCTTAACATCTTATATCCCATCCTACTGTAGAGATGGTTATATGAACTCAGTGGTGTGCTGGAACCTGCTTCCACAAGCTTGCCATAGCCAATTGTGTGTATCTCTTCCCAATTCCTCCTTCAGAAACTGTAGGTTGGCAGCTTGAAATTGGCCACAGAAACCAGCGAATGTTACTCGTAGAGCTCCCCACCCCTACCCTCCAGAGCCAGGTGTTATTCACACCACTGGATAACCCCTCCCCTCATACTTAATCTTCCCTTTTATTTTTATTTTTTTTGAGACAGAGTCTCACTCTGTTGCCTGGGCTACAGTGCCGTGGCGTCTGCCTAGCTCACAGCAACCTCAAACTCCTGGGTTCAAGCGATCCTCCTGCCTCAGCCTCCTGAGTAGCTGGGACTACAGGCACGTGCCACCAATCCCGGCTAATTTTTTCTATATATGTATTTTTTAGCTGTCCAAATCATTTCTTTCTATTTTTAGCAGAGACGGGGTCTCACTCTTGCTCAGGCTGGTCTCGAATTCCTGACCTCGAGCGATCCTCCCGCCTTGGCCTCCCAGTAATCTTCCCTTTTCGACTGCAGTTTTTCTCATGGGGTGGTGGCCCATGAGAACTACTAGCACTAGGTTGTGAGTGAAGTGATAGGGACAACCCTGTCCTACAGGCTGAAATGTAGCTATGATGGAGTTGGACTTTGAGTCCATGGCATAGAAAGCTGCATGTTGGGAATGGCAGAGCTAACAAGACAGAAAGAGCCCGAGTCTCCCAAACCACAGAATTATATCAATGCTGAACTACTTACATTTGGAATGTTTTATGAGAGTTTAGGCCACTGTTATTTTCAGCTATTAGAGCAGCCAGATACTTAGCTAACACATGTTCCATGTACCATATTCAGATTGTAAAACATTCCTTTTTTCCTAAATGTTGTAAGTTGTTAAATTCCAGAAATATCGAGAGCAAGTTCTGGTCTTGGACTTACTAGGTAAATGATCATTTCTATTGTATACAGATAAATCATTTAAAAACACCAATAGACCAGGCTGAGCAAGAGTGAGACCCTGTCTCTACTAAAAATAGAAAGAAATTAACTGGACAACTAAAAATACATATAGAAAAAATTAGCCGGGCATGGTGGTGCATGCCTGTAGTCCCAGCTACTCGGGAGGCTGAGGCAGGAGGATCGCTTAAGCCCAGGAGTTTGAGGTTGGTGTGAGCTAGGCTGACGCCATGGCACTCTAGCCAGGGCAACAGAGAGAGACTCTGTCTCAAAAAACAAAAACAAAAACAAACAAACAAAAAAATCAAAACCCCCCCACCAATGGCATCAAATTATTTATACTATATTTTGCTTATATATGTATTGGATATTTTCCCCAATCTGCACATTTATATCTATCCCACATCTTATATCTGCTACAAAGTAATCTATTTTTATTAACACATCAGTTTATTTATAAGGTTTCCTACTAATGGTCACTTGGGCTGTTTTAACCTTTTCACACAATGCTGCAATAAAGTTTTGCTTATATTGTTATGCATCTAATTATGCATCTGTGAGATGTATGGAAAATTACTTAGAAATGGAATTGTTCAGTCAAAAATACGTGCATTAAAATTGACCTCCAATGAGTTTATGTTATGTTCTCATAATTGATGTTCCCCTCCCCCCCCCGAACTAAACTGAATGCTATCATTTTAGTTACAAGTAAAATTGTCTTGAGAGCTGCCTATTTCTATCCATTGCCTGTTTACATCTTTGCGCATTTTTTGACTGAGTTTTTTTTCTTTACTAATTTTGTGTATTATTTATAATATATACACTGATGAACTTGGTCCTTTGTAACAAGTTTTACAATTTTCTCCTCTCTGTTGTTTGGCATGGTTGGTAGTTTTGCCAATACAGATATTTTAAATTTTGGTGTGGTCAAGGCTTTGTATTAAGCCTTTCCCACTTGAAGATCATAAAAGATACCTGTGTTTTCTGGTTCTGTTTTCAGAATTTCCTTAATAAAATTAAAACAAACAAAAAAAGCCCCTAATTCTTTGATGCACTAAAATTTACTCTGGGGAAAATAATTTAGAGTATTGCTATAAATTCCTCCTCACCCCAACAGTTGCTAGTCACAGAAACGAAAGGCATGAACAAATGAACAAAGGTCGGGGCACACAGCAGCACTGAATCCCTGACTTGCTGGGTAGTCTCCTCTTTCCTGTCAGGCATGCAGCTGGTACCAGATCACCTCTCTAGATTCTGGATCTGCCCATGATGGCTAAGTGGCAATGAGGGTGGTGGAGCACATACACTTATTTCCTTCATCGAAACAACTTCTTGTCCATTAATGATTTGTTTATAAGTACTGTACACCTCTAGAGCAGGGCTTCTTAACAGGGGCACTATTGACATTTTGGCCAGCTAACTCTGTTTTGGGGGGACTGTCCTGCGCATTGCAGGATGTTCAGCAGCATTCCTGGCCTCCACCTACAAGATGCCAGAAGCACCCTCCCCCCTTTTCTTTATTTTCTAGCTACTATATTTATATAGGCAAACTACTTTTTTTTCCTTCTTAAAAACATGGATTTTATTTTTGGTTTTTCTATTACATAGTACATATCAAGTGTCAAAGTTAATAAACACACAATATAGCCTACAACTGAGCACTCCTCTTTCTAACTGAACAGGCAAAGAAATTACACAAAAAACAGGACCTGATCATATTTTTGGGACAATAAAATGACTAACATAGGTTTAAACTAATACTCTTAAATCATCTAATATTCAATACTGCATAATTGAATACAGCTAAAAAATAGTTATGCAAAATGTGTTAACATCTCAGAATAAAATCAAAATTAAGACAGCAAGCAAAACCTGTATAACTTTTTTAGCAGAAAAATACTTCATGCATGCATGCATATAACTTCATTCTTTTAAAGAAAATGTTTTGCAGTTATCACCCTCCAGAAAAACCATATGTAGAATTATCAAGCATCTTCCTAAAAGTATAAACATGAACATTTAGAAAATGCAATTTTTAAAAAAATTATAAGCAATAAGTGAACTTCATATTTCTAAGAACATGAAAAGTACCTTTTTTTTTTTTTTAAAACAGGGAGAGAGGCCAAAAGTCCCATTTTTAACACAGTTGTATAAAGAACTGTCTCTTATTGTGAGGTTCATGAATTATTCTCCTGTTGGGACCAAACTTGACAAAAACACCATTATAGAACAAGACAAGGCATCTTAGCAATATTATCTTATATAAAGGTTTACTTTTTTTTAAAACTTTTAAATTTTACTTTTTACTATTCTATCAAAACATGAACCTTAGATATGTAGGATTCATTTTTAAAAACTTTTTTCCTAGAAACAATACACAAATGAGATGCACATTAATTCCCAAGCACACTCCTGGCAGATACTTCCCGGGTTTGAGAAGGGTCTTCTCTCTTCACTGGTTGTTTTTGTTCTTGGCATGAGTTAAGATATGCGATTTCAGGTTAGTTGACTGAGCGAACTTCTTATTACAAACATCAAAGGGGCACACGTAGGGCTTATCTCCGGTATGGATTCGCACATGTGTGCGCAAATTGAAATCCAGGGAAAAGCGTTTTCCACAGCCCTCAAATGTGCACTGAAAGGGCTTCTCTCCAGTATGAACCAGCTGATGTCGCTTTAATTTTGAGCTCTCCACAAAAGCTTTGCCGCATTCGGCACATACGTGGACTCTAGGACCGTGGATGTGCATATGTTTTCTCATCGCAGAGATATCCCGGAACATCTTGACACAGCCTGTATGAGCGCAAGCTATTGTTCTGGGACTGTCGTCTTTGCGTTTTTTTGGCTTCATTCTTGTAAACTCTGCCAGCTGTTTGGGATCGGAGAGGTCGATGCCAGGTATTCCTTCAGGAGGAAGTTTCTTCCCGGTCATGTACTCAGAATAATCAGGAGAAGAGTTTCCAGACTGTTCTTCAGCCACCGTCTCCTGATCATTTTTATCGGTAGAGGACCACATAGTAACGGAGAACTCACCCTCTAGGGTTTTGATCTGCACCAGCTTCTGCTCCCACTTCTTGCGGCCCCGGTCGGAGCTGCTGCCTTCCGCCCCGGCCTCACTGCTGGTATGACTCTTGCCACTGACCTTGTGGCCGCTGTACTTCCCGCTGCAGCCGGAGGTGGAGGCTGATGCCGAGGTGGAGACCGATGCCAAGGTGGAGGCCGAGGCCGATGCCGATGCCGAGGCCGATGCCGATGCCGATGCTGACAGAGAGGTCAGGGTCTGCTGGAAGTAGTCGTCTTCATTGCCGAGCGGGATGACTATTTGGTCTTCGAAATCGTTGGCCTGCAGGTTGTTGGAGTCACAGTAGCCCACCACCTCTTCTCGCGTCTGCACCTCTATCACTTCCTGGTCGTGGTTGCCTTGACCCGCGTTGTTAACGACGAGCGGCTGCAGCGCGATCAGAGGCGGGTGGTGGTGGCCACCGTGAACCCAACTGCCGCTGATATCTCCGTATTCCTCAGTGGATCCCACCGGCATGGTCTCCACAGGAACGGTTTCCACATGGATCTGGTGCAGCTGCTCCACGATCCCTGCAGGCATCGCCGAGTTTTCTATGGTGCTGTAGAGCGCTTGGTTTGAAGACATCGCTGACAGCTCAGTGGTGGTCTTGGCTATTCGGCTGCTAGTAGGCGACCGGAAGGCCGTGGGAAGAAGGCTGAGGGGACGGAGGCGCTAGCTCCAGAGAAAAGCCGCAGCTCCAGAGAAATGCCCGACCCTGACGAGAAGCGAGCAGCAAAGGAAGTTGTGGGGGGTTGGAGCGGAAGCTGGTGCCTCTGCCGCGGGTGCTTCTGGGTGTGCCAGGCGCATGCGCCTGAGCACCTGCTGCCCCCGCCACCCAGCAAGCGCGCCCACGTAAGCGTGCACGTGCTCGTGCTCTCCTTAGCGCTCCTGCCTCCTGTTCAGCTACTGTTTATTGAATGGTAATTTAGTAGCCAGGCTCTTTGCTGATTTTTCTCTGTATTTAATTTCAGTTGATTTTCTTGTCTTCTACCCTCCTCCCATATGACAGTATGCAAAACAAACAAACAAACAAACAAAAAAACCCCTGCTCCTTTCTAACATGTATATATTTTTTGAGACACAGTCTCACTCTGTTGCCTGGGCTAGAGTGCCGTGGCATCAGCCTAGCTCACAGCAACCTCAAACTCCTGGGCTCAAGCGATCCTCCTGCCTCAGCCTCCTGAGTAGCTGGGACTACAGGCATGTGCCACCATGCCCGGCTAATTTTTCTCTATATATATTTTTTAGCTGTCCATATAATTTCTTTCTATTATTAGTAGAGACCGGGTCTCGCTCTTGCTCAGGCTGGTCTCGAACTCCTGAGCTCAAACAATCCGCCCGCCTCGGACTCCCAGAGTGCTAGGATTACAGGTGTGAGCCACTGTGCCCAGCCCCTTTCTAATATTTATACTTTTTTCCTTTTGTTTAATTGCACTAAGACCAACATTTAACATCAGTAATAGCCGATAGTGGGATTGGTTGTCTTGTCCTGTAATGGGAATATTTATAAGTGTCATACCATTGTGAAGTATCCAGCTAGTCCTACTTTTACAAAGGACTTTTAAAAAATGAATGGATGTTGAATTTTGTTAAATATTGTCTCAATATCTTGAGATGAGGACTCTTTCTCCTAATGGCAAATATTTACCACATTAAAATAGATTTCCTAATGTTGAACCATCTTTGCATTCTTGAGATAGGCCGTATGTCTGTAGGTTGTTTTTGTGCTTTACCAGATGATGTACCAATCAATGTTCCACTGCCTTTAAAGAAGAAAGATCTTAGTTTCCTTCTCTATGTGATCTAGAAAGTTTATACTAATTGGAATTAAAAAGAAAAGTCTTTAAGTTCAAGATCTGAAAGAATTCCACCTATGAATCTTACAGGGGCATTCTTCATCAACTCTCTTAATTTCTTCCATTGTAATTATCGGCCTATTTCAATTTTTTTCTATCTCCTCCAGGATTAATTTCAGTTTTATTTTCTTATATATATCCAGGTGTCTGAAATATTTTTGCAGAGATGAGAAAAGAACACTTAAAATTGTTTTAATTTTCTCTGTGTTAGTTGTTATTCCCCAATCTGACTGCTAATTCTGTCTATAGATGCTTTCTCCTATTGTTTAATCTTTTTTTTTTCCTTCAAGGAACTCTTGGATTTAACAGTTCTATTTTTCTTTTTTCTAACTTACTATTTTCTGCCTATATCTGAACTAATTAATTCACTTCTTAACTATTTTATAGTTCTTTTCTCATTTCTTAAGTTGAATGCTTAACTGATTTATTTCCATTTCTAATTGCATAATAACTGCCTTAGGCAGTGAATTTTCCTTTTGGCAAAACTTTGTACATTATCTCAGTGAACTGACTTCATTATCATCCTTTTTAGAGATACTGAAATTATGGTTTTGACTTAAATTGATCCAAGATGTGATTAAGATAAATTTCTAAATTTCAGGTAGTTTTTAGTTAGGTTCCTACCCTTACCTTGGGAATTTATTGAGGCTTTCTTTGTGGACTAAAATATAGTCAAATTTTATAAGTTCCAGGGGCAGCTGAAAATAAATTATCTTCTATGTTCATGGTATAGAGTTGGACATATCCGTTTTTACCTTACTAATTATAATTAGAACTTCCATAGCCTGACTTTTTTATACTTATCTGCCATGTGTTATGAGATGAGACTTTTTATTACATTTCCATTTCTCTTTGTACTTTTCCCATTTTTGTTTTGTGTTTTGATAGTTTGTTATTTGATACAGTAAGATTCACAACTGTTGTACTTTCACTATGGCTTATATTTCTTCTTATTACTTAGTGGCCCCTTATGTCTAACTGAATGCTTTTGGTCTTATTTTTAAAAGTTCACATTTACATGGTATGTTCTGCTCATCATTTTATTTTCAATATTTTTGAGTAATCTTTTAAAAAGATGGATTCCTTTTATACATCACAAATTTGGGATGTTTTAAATCCAGACTAAAGGCATTTTTCCTTTAATAGGAGAGCTTATCTCATATATACATATATATACACACACACACACATACATATATATATGTATTTTAAATAAGAGATGGAGTCTCACTGTGTTGTCCAGGCTGTAGTGTAGTTGCTATTCACAGGTGTGATCCCACGAGTGATCAGCAGGGGAGTTTTGACTTGCTTCGGTTTCTGACCTGGCCTAGTTCACCCCTCCTTAGGCAACCTAGCGGTCCTCTACTCCCTCGGGGTCATTATATTGATGCTAAACTTAGCGCAGATAACTGATCACCATAGCACACAACAGCCCAGAACTCCTGGGCTCAACTGCTCCTCCCACCTCAGCCTCCAGAGTAGCTGGGACTACAGGCATGAGGCCCCAGCTCATTTATATTTATTGGCAAAATAAATGTGTTTTGGTCTTAAGTTTGTTACCTTAGTTTACCTTTTGATGTAAGGTCTGTTTTCTTTTGTCTGTGTTTCATGCTTTCACTCTGATAACTTGAAAGGTTTATGTGTGGTTTTAGATCTTATAGTGTTTACATTTATAATCTTAAGTGATATACTCAACCTCTATTTCTTGGTTTATCAGCTTTAGGCAGACTCTTTCTCTCCACTATGAAGTTGAGGAAGTTAGTATTTAGACTTTCTGTTTTTAACTTTTCCCACTTTCAATTTTTTTGTTCTATTATATTCATAGTCTATTCAAGAATTCTAACTCTATACTTGCCTAGCCTCGGTTATTCTATTTAAAGTGATGCAGGGTTGTGATGAATTCGTCTTGTGTCAATTTAGCTCAGATGGAACTGTGTTTCCCAGAATTTCTTCCCTACATAGCCATATATTTCTGAGTGATTCTGTTTCTCTGATTGAACTCTGACAAAGCTAGAGTTCACCACCCATTTTCACATATCATCTCTTATCTATTCCCAAATTCTTTCGATTTATCTCTTGGTTAATTCTTTGTGTTCTCCCTTGATTTCACGCAAATTTCAGTTAAAGTGATATTCTTCATAGTTTGTGGTTCCAGGTTGTGGCCATTTCTTAGCATCAGTAAAAAAGAAATTTTCCTCACTATGTTTTTTAAAAAAAATTTTAATATTTTATTTTTAGTTGGTTTTAAAGAATAAATTGGAATGTAAATTTACTGTACTTTTGAGGAAGTCTTGTAAACTGAATTTATTAACCAAAAGATAAGATGTTGTTTGTGATGTGAGTACTTTTCCACAACACCACTAGCCATAGAAAACCAAAACCAAAACCACAGATGAACATTAAAAAAAAAAAAAAAAAAAAAAAAAAAATTAAGTCTGTTACCTGCACAAAATATCCTTAGCTGCTGGACTGGTGATATAAGTTGCAAATGAGTGGTGAACAGATCAACAAATGCTCCAGGATAAATAATGAAGAGAAAAATCCCAAAGCCATTAAATCGAACTTGTTCCCTAAGAAATCACATAAGAAAAAGGAATTTACTAATACTATTGTATTTGTCAAATTCATAATGTATATAATCTTAAAACTTCTCACTGTCATTCAAATTCTTGCTTAAAAAAGTCTCTGTAGACAGCCAAAAAATTATATGTATACTATATATATAATCATAATTTTATAATAGTGTACAGATTTGGTCACCTATGAAATTGAATTTTGTAAAATAGGGCATTCTGAAATACACTTATAACTTCAAAATTTTCAGAAACCAATATGCTGAGCAAATAATTAAAATTAGTCACAGATATAAAGATAGTTAATAATACTATGAGAAACTAAATGGAAAACATTTTTATGGTTCACTTTGAAGTATTTTCAGAGGATACAGGAGCATATATAATTCAAGTATATTATCTAAATACTTATATTTGTCTTAGCAATTATAAATAATGATGGATATTTATTTAAGTGTATTCCTGGTGAGCTAAGGTTAAAATAAGTACATTTTAAAATGCATAATGCTCAAATTGTCCTTAAGAGAACTATTTTTTGTCACTTCATTTTCTAAAAGTGTACATTACATTTAATAATCTCATAAGACCAAACAGCTACTCTAAAAAAAGCATCACCTAAATATATTTTGTGCTGTCACTCAATACTAAATATATAAGACAACTGTATAATTCACTTTTTCTTGGCAGTTGGGATTAAAAAAAATTACCCAAGTCATTTTACAAACATATTGTAAATTATTAAGCTGTTAATAACGATGCCTCTCTATATAAAACCCTAAAGGCTGCAAAGCTAAAAACGTGGAAGCAAAGGTGAAAGAGATTAAAAAAAAAAAAAAAAAGGTAGCCGCCCCTTTAAACAACTACTGCAACTACTGCGCACACTTGTTTAACAGTATATGCTCTGTCAAGATGAAGGTTCATTGACAGTCAATAGACTCTTGTTCATAAGCAACTGGAAAATAATAAGTGGTTAAATCTTCTCCTCTAAAATAGCAGTTCTTAACCTTTTCTCTGGTTCACACACCCAAAGGATAAAACACCATCAACATGCTTGCTGATTATGGCAGTAATTATCACTTGGGGTAGCAGGGGAGTTGCAACGTGCCCTTTCCCCATAACAATTTTATAAGTTTAGTAAGTTTTTAAATGCTCAGGTATAATTACAATGATACATTTGGGCAGTCAAGACCAAGAAGAGGGCAGGATACTCAAAGCAGGTCCCAGGTCTCATCTTTTTCTTACTTTCCATTTGGGTTTCTAGATAGGCATGGTATTTGTTAAACCCAGTGCTTTCAGTGTTCTTGCTGTAGCCAGCAGAGGACATGAGCAGAAGCAGGAAATTATTTCAGCTGATAAGCTAAAGAAAGTACTAAAGTGAGTGGGTTTTGAGTGCAGTGGTTATCATTCTGATCCAATGATGAATAGAAAGATTAGCTTTCAGGATTGGATGAAAAACCTTGAAGCACCATGAGGATCTAATCATTCAGGCAAAGAACAAAAAGACCAGATTACAGATATGCACATTGTTAATTGAGCATATTCATGAATATATTAATTTTCTCTATAAAAGAGAAGCTACCTCAAAGTAATAAATGATGGCTATGCACTGGACAATATCCACAGAAAGAAAAACAGTGAAAGTATCAAATATAGTATCAGATGTAACAGATTTTAGTGATAAAGTCTTCTAAACGAAAAGCTTCCTTGCATTTAGTAGAAAGAAAAAGATAAATCTTGTTACCTAATAGCTGCTATCCCATGTCCAATTTCATGTACAACACCACTAATGAGAACTGCAGCGAAGAAATAGGTCAGTTGATTGACGGGTAAATTTATACCAGGAACCTGTTCATAGACACAATATGGCAGTAATTATCAGTGGGGGTGCAGGAGAGCCCCACTTGGGCACCAAGATACATGATGTTCACTCTGTATTAAAGCTTAAACCTCCAAAATGAATGTTCCATAAACTAAAAGTAATATGACTATCAACAGTTCACTTCTCCATTTCTTTTCTTTTTCTTTTTGCGACAGAGTCTCACTCTGTTGCCCAGGCTAGAGTGCCGTGGCGTCAGCCCAGCTCACAGCAACCTCAAACTCCGGGGCTCAAGCAATCCTTCTGCCTCAGCCTCCTGAGTAGCTGGGACTACAGGCATGCGCCACCATGCCCAGCTAATTTTTTCTCTATATATTTTTAGCTGTCCAAATCATTTCTATTTTTTAGCAGAGACGGGGTCTCGCTCTTGCTCAGGCTGGTCTCCAACTCCTGACCCCAAGCGATCCTCCCGCCTCAGCCTCCCAGAGTGCTAGGATTACAGGCGTGAGCCACCGGGCCTGGCCCACTTCTCCATTTCTATCATAATAAAAAGCAAAAACACCAGTTTTTTAAACTAGGCAGTTTCTCTGGAACAAGCACACTATCAATCTAAAGAAAATAGGAAATCTCAGATTAAAAAGTTGAATTTTTAATTTCCTGAAGTCATCACCACAGGAAGAATGAGGGAGCTCAGCAAAGTGCCAGGGAATGCAGGGTGACAGTGAAGGAGGCAGCAGCTGATCCACCCTCAAAGGCTGGATTCCCAATTTGGAAATTCTTTTGAAAATTCTCAGTCATTCCTGTGCCTTGTTATTGCAAGGTTCCAAGTACTTATATTGATTAATATGGATCATGTTTCCCAATCAGTGGGAATTTTAATATTCTCAAGTTACAGGAGAGTTGGTAATGAAAATTAGTGTAATAAAGTGCCTGATCAGTGTGGGAACATCATACCCTTCATTCCTTCTATTCCATCAGCTTGCCCATTACATTGGTCAGAAAAATAGCATCAAAGAGATACATAAATATAATATTAAAATTCAAACTCAATGAAGAAATTAAATTTGGAACATACATGTTATGAACATATGAAGCAGCTGTCTTGCAATCATGTGCACCTAAAATGTTGTACATGTATATATCACTACATATACAAAGGAAGTTTGCTACGGTAAGAGCTACACAGTAAATTTTTTTTAGATAGCCAAGAGTCTTCACTTAAGATAAACACTCATCCATGCAAGTTGCTGCAAAAAAAAAAAAAAAAAAAGAAAAAGAAAAAGAAAAAGACCCACTTCCAAGTATGTCTTCCGGTAAAGAGAGATTCTGTAAATTAGGCCAAGTGGGCACACCAGGCTCATGAATACAATTTACATACATCTAATTCTCATAGTCCAGGAGTTGGGACCCAAAAGGTATCCTTCTGGAGGAAATTCCTTCTTTCTTTAATTATTATTTTATATTCATTATAAAACATGTTGAAAGCAGAAAAACTGGAAAACCCACAGGAAAATAGAAGCTTACAAATCCTGCTCCCCAAACACAAAAAACCATTCTCAATGTTTTGACATGTGTCTAGTCTTTTCATGTGCACATATTTTTAAAAATTGTACTCTTTTATTATAAATATGCTTTTGAAAACTGCCCTTCTACTTAACACTATCATAGACATCTTCACATGAGTATTTTCTGGTTCAACATGATTTCTAATAGCTATGCTGTATTTTAAAGAATAGATTGTTGGGCATTTAGTTGTTTTAAAAATTTCTGCTCTTATAAATAAGGCGATAGAAAGATATTTGGGCACATACACTCAAATATTTTGGGGGCATAAATTCTTAGACGGGCATAGTTGTTAAGGGCTCAGGCTCGGAAGACATATTTATTACTTGGGTTTGAAGTCCTGGCTCTACCACTAACTAGCTAAATGACCTTGCGGAAGCTGGCATTATTTCCCCAACACTTCAATTTCCTCATCATTAAAATGGAAATAACCACATTTAGATAAAAGGGTGATTCTGAGGATCAAACGAGCAAATCTTTGTCCAATGCTTAACATTATGCCTCACAGAGAGGGTAACAAATGCTATTATTACACGAAATTTAAAGGATTTTGATACATATTAACAAATTGCTCTCCAAAAGCAGACTCTTTTATAACCTTGGGCAAGCTCATTCTATACGAATCTGCAATATGATATACATTTATTTGATCCTTAGTAAAGCAGAACTTTCCCCCTAGTTTTGACCATTTTTTGGTCTTCTGTGAGTTGCTTACTTGTGACTTGACATTTTTTTCTCCTACAGTGTTTATCTTTTCCAAAACTGATCTGTAAGATTACTTCAAATATACTAGTATTGGTCCTCTGTAATACATGACACAAATGTATTACCCAGTTTGTTTGCCTCTTAATTTTATTTTGCTTTTAGTTTTTGATACATAAAAAATTTTAGGAAGTCAAATCTACCAATATTCATGGTTTCCTACAATACCAAGGTGAACCCTAATGTAAACTATGGACTCTGGGTGATAATGATGTCAATTATAACAAAAGTACCACTCTGGTATTAGATGTTGATAATGAGGGAGGCTATGTATGTGTGGGGGCGAGAAGTACATGGGAAACTTAAAACCGCTCTAAAAAAAAATTAAGTCTTTAAAAATAAAAGATAAGGCCGGGCGCAGTGGCTCACGTCTGTAATCCTAGCACTCTGGGAGGCCGAAGTGGGTGGATCGCTGGAGGTCAGGTGTTCAAGACCAGCCTGAGCAAGAGCGAGACCCCCCTCCCACCCCCCACCCCCGTCTCTACTAAAAATAGAAAGAAATTATCTGGCCAACTAAAAATATATATAGAAAAAAAAAATTAGCCGGGCATGGTGGCACATGCCTGTAGTCCCAGCTACTCGGGAGGCTGAGGCAGGAGGATCGCTTAAGCCCAGGAGTTTGAGGTTGCTGTGAGCTAGGCTGACGCCACGGCACCCTAGCCAGGGCAACAAAGCGAGACTTGGTCTCAAAAAAGAAAAAAATAAAATAAAATAAAAATAAAAGATAAAGGTGCTATTGTTACATAAAAATATTCATGTCTTCTGCCATTAGTTTTACGTTTGTCATCCTCATTCTGTGTTGATATAAATAATAACCTGGAATTTTTTTCTTTCAAGGTCCTTTTTTTTTTTTGAGACAGTCTCGCTCTGTTGCCCAGGCTAGAGTATCGTGGCATCAGCCTACCTCACAGCAACCTCAAACTCCTGGGCTCAAGCGATCCTTCTGCCTCAGCCTCCCGAGCAGCTGGGACTACAGGCACACGCCACCATGCTGGGCTAATTTTTTCTATTTTTAGTAGAGATAGGGTCTCACTCTTCTTGCTCAGGCTGGTTTCGAACTCATGACCTCAAATGATCCTCCCACCTCGGCCTCCCAGAGTGCTAGGATTACAGGCATGAGCCACCACACCTGGCCCCCAAGGTCTTTTATGATTTCAAGTTTTAATTTTAATACAATTGGAATTAATTTTTGTGCACAACAGAGGAATCTTTAGTAACTGAAGAGGAGATTCATACAATGCTGCTTGGATCATTTTCTAAATTCCATTAATTCCAAGTGTGCTTTCTCTAGTTGTGAAACGAATTTTCATAATCATCATTTTTTAATGTATGCATAGTACGCATAATATCTCATTGAATGACAATCCAATAATTTAACCATTCTTCAATTAGATGTTTTGGTTGCTTCTAATTCTTCATAATAAATAATGTTAGAGCTTGACGGCTACTTTTTTTTTTTTTTTTTTTAATATTTGGCAGTGTTTCCTTAAGCAAGAGTCCTAAATGTGGAAGTAAGGGGCAAAAGGATATGGACATGTTTATGATGCTCATTATCTGAAATTATCTTTACTCAGACCCTACTGAACAAGTTTTTTCAAGAGCATCAATGTCCCTTTTTCTATATACCTGTTCCATTCCCATGCTCTCAGGTATCTGTTCAGTAGTTTTCTTTTCTCTGACCCCTCTCTAAATTTATGTGTTTACAATTAATTGTCATATACCCCCTCTATATAACAAAATATCCTGGTTCCTTTACCTTTTCCTAATAAATCAGTAAGCTTGATGCAATAGGATATTTGTTCCTTCTCTTTATTGTTTTCTGGATGTAATAACAAGTAAGATAAGGTAAGAATTTGAGTGTGTGACTATACCAACAGATGGTAGGTCTTATTTGCTGGCAACAGTACATGATTGCCCATCTGTCTCTGCTACGATCACACAGGGTATTAGATGTACCAGAATACTGAATACAGAATACTTTAAACAACAAAGAGTGCCAGGGTTTGGGGAATTATTACTGAACAAGGCTGTAGGGAATTATAGAGTAAACAGAAAGTATGTTCTTAAAAGTACAAAGTCAGAAGACATAACATTCTTTTTTTTTTATTTTTTTTCAGACAGTCTTGCTCTGTTGCCCGGGCTAGAGTGCCGTGGCATCAGCCTAGCTCACAGCAACCTCAAACTCCTGGGCTCAAGCAATCCTCCTGCCTCAGCCTCCCGAGTAGCTGGGACTACAGGCATATGCCACCATGCCTGGCTAATTTTTCTATATATATATTTTTTAGTTGTTCAGTTAATTTCTTTCTATTTTTAGTAGAGATGGGGTCTTGCTCTTGCTCAGGCTGGACTCGAACTCCTGAGCTCAAATGATCTACCTGTCTCGGTGTGCTAGGATTACAGGCGTGAGCCACCGTGCCCGGCCGACATAACATTCTTACTCTTATTCATAAATATGTACAGTGAACTACAGAGGGCAGCTGACTTAATGGTTCCAAAGCATGGCTCTCCTAATATAGTCAATATTTTTGTTAGCACTATAAATAAACTGAGAAGCAAAGAGAAGAAATAATTTCTTCTCTAAACAACATTTTGCCATTCTAATTCTAGCAGGCAGACAGGTCAATGATCACATTTCCTTCAAACTGGCTTTTTTCTTTCTTATGCTTTTTCTTGGTGTATGATAACCAGTCGTGTAATCTAAGAATCATCTTAAACTCTTCCTTCTCCCTCCAGCCTCACGTAGAATTAATCACCAAGGTCTGAAGATCATTTGAATCCATCCCCTTCATTCTCCTTACCACTAATTTGGTTTAGATCTTTATCACTTCTAACATGAATTATTCCTCTTAAATGATCTCCACATCTTCCTTCTAACCAACTTTAGTCTATTTTGTGCAGAAATATTATCTACAGGTGAAATCAAAACCTCTTAGGATGGCCCTTCATTAACCTAGACCCCACCTATATCTCCCATCTTATTTCCTGCACTATCCTGTTCTCTTACTGCCACTCCTACCCGTCTTTCCACCATATACCCCATAGACACAGGTCAATATTACTTATAGTTCCTTAAAGAAGTATCTGTCTTTCTTAACAAGAGTAGAGCATAATGTGTGTAGGTTCTAAGGTCAGTGATGATGGATCCACTAGTTATTAGCTGTGACCACAAGCAAGTGACTTAACGTCTCTGTGCCTTGATTTTCTCATCTGTAAGTCAGGGATAACACTAATATTAGAGAGAACACTAATATGTACCTCTGGATTGTTGCAAGAATAAAATAAAACAGGCACAAAAAAGCTCACACGGGAAGCACTTGCCAGGCACATCTCGCGGTCTTTCTCTCTGTTCCCACAGCACCTGTACAGTATCCAACTGGAGCACAATCATAGTGACTTTCCTTTTAGACTAAAAGCCCCATGAGTGTTAAGTAGGACCCAGCACATGGCCAGCAGGGAGGATACACTCAGTGTGTGCTGAAGAAATAAGTCATTTCTTAAGAGCCTCATCTGGTGAATCTTTTAACCTCTAAGAAAGAGCTATCACCATAGGAGAGATTCTTTATCATTCTCTACAAATGACTTCTAAATCGTCCCAGTGATCCAGCCTAGTGGAAGCCACAAAGAGATGAGGAAAAAAAAAAAAACATGTTAACTAACCCTCAAACAGTCTATTCCATTAATAAAAATATGACTACAAACATAATATCCATGACTCATGGAAATGGGAACTATAAATGTAAAAATGTGAACTAAAAGTGAGCCAATATAGAGCCCCCTTCTGAACTCTGGAGACATAAAACAATAAGGTACAGGTCTACACATGTGCTTTAAAGTGAGAAGTATTATAAATAATTTATAGTCAAAGAAGTATGACTCAGTACATTCTTCCTCACATTAAGAAATCACAGTGACCATTCAGAAAGTCCTTTTATCTTTAATTAAAAGGATATTATTGGTTAGATTCTGAAAGCCATAAAAGAGGAAAGGGAAGCACTTTGCATAGGATTAAAATGTAATTTATTTATCCACTATAGAGAACTTAAATCAGCATGCTTATTCCTTGAAAGTAACAATAATTGAACATCTTAAGAAGACAACATGAATGAGGTCAAATATCTGTGTAATTACTGACAGTCTTGTCAGGGGTCTATTTGTTCTCTGTTACTACTACTACAACTACTACCACATATCACAACAATTCCTTGCTGTACTCTTACTAATGGTTTTTGTTTAAGCAGGTAATTTGAAAAATTGTGACTTTTATTTTCATATTTATATTATGGATAGGAGTTATGCTAGCCAGAAGAAATATCTTGTATCTCTATTTCAACAAAGTTATTTAAAACAAAAAGAAGGTACTTACCACAACTTGTAACACCTGTTCATTGTGAAGAGAGGAGGAGGAGGAGGAGGAAGAGGATGAAGAAGAGGAAGAAGAGGAAGAAGATGAGGAAGAGGAAGAAGAGGAGGAAGAATAAGAAGAAGGGGAGTCAGCCATCATTTGTGCCAAAGTCTGCATCAGTGTTTTTCCAAGGAGAAAAAATGAGCTAAACATGGCAATTACGCCAAACACCATTCCAAAATTGAACCTGTCAAGAGGAAAAAAATCACATAAATGTACAATTCCTTGTAATTCATGGACTAGCAAATTCACTGACCAGCCACATTTCATAGCTTCAAAATAATGGCTAAAAAATTTCAACTGCCTCTTTTTCCTACCTGAACTTCAAATACTTGACTGAAGCATGGGCACTAGTTTCTTTAAGCAGTTCTTTTTTTTTTTTTTTTTTTTTTTGAGGCAGAGTCTTGCTTTGTTAGCTCACAGCAACCTCAAACTCCCGGGCTCAAGCAATCCTCCTGCCTCAACCTGCCAAGTAGCTGGGACTACAGGCATGCGCCACCATGCCCGGCTAATATTTTCTATATATATTTTTAGTTGTCTAGATAATTTCTTTCTATTTTTAGGAGAGACGGGGTCTTGCTCTTGCTCAGGCTGGTCTCGAACTCCTGACCTAGAGTGATCCTCCTGCCTCGGCCTCCCAGAGTGCTAGGATTACAGGCGTGAGCAACCGCGCCTGGCCTAAGCAGTTCTAATACTTTACATTCTCTGATAGCTAAAGAGGCTGAATATTATTTCCAATAAAAAAGTTTGTTTCCTCTTATGTATTTGCTCATCTACATAGCATTGTTTTGATTTTGTTCTCATATAGTTATGAAAGCTCTTTTGATATTATAGACATCCATCCTTTTTCATATACCTATTGTCTGCATTGTATTTTAACTTTATTTTGTGATAAATGAGCTTAAATATTAACATGGTAAAATTTAATGGTAGCTTCTTTCTTTCACTGTTTTAATAATTACAAGTTACCCTTCTATAGTTGGGAATAATCTCTTAAATTTTCTAACTTTTTGATAAGTTGTGTTTTTCAAGGAACTTGTCCATTTCATCTAAATTGTCAAATTTATAGGCATAGAATTGTTCATAATAGTCTTATTATTTTTAGTGTATATAGAATCTGTAGCAGTGCGCAATTTTCAATTCTAATTTTTAGTTACTTGTGTTTCTTTTTTTCTTGATCAGTTATAGTAGGGGTTTCTCAATTTTATTAATCTTTTCAAAGAACCAACTTTTGGCTTTGCTGATTTTCTCTACTGTATACTTTCCATTTCACTGATTTCTGCTCTTACCTTTATTATTTCCTTCTTTCTACTTTGCATGCTTTGACTTGCTGTTGTACTTTCTGCTAACTCTTTGATGATTTGATTGTTTACATTTAGCTGTAATCCGTTTGGAGCTAAAAATTTTTAACAAAAAATATGCCTTCCACTACCCTCACATTCTCTCAACTACAGAACCTGTCAGCATATCCTGGGTGTTCCAGAGATCATTGTAACCCCCCAACCATGAAACAACATAAAGGCTTTGATTTTTAATGTATGCAAAAGCATAAAACAATCTCATATGTTATATAAAATCAGAAAGTTTTAATATGTCAATATTTAAAAACTCAGTAGACTGAAAAATGATAGAAATGATTTAACAAGCTATCTCTCATGATCACAATGATTAATTTAAACCAAAAAGAGAAAGTGAAATACCATTGGTAAAGCATCCTTGCTTTTCGCCGTCCCCAACTGTAAAAGGCACGATTGAAAACAGCAGTCTGCCATCTTATATGAAAAGGGGAGATGCTCAATCCGTTGTTTTCCAGCCAGTCTTCATAAGAATGCTTAAAATAGACAGACGACTAAAAGAGAAAGAAAAATTCCATATCACTCAATTTTGAAGAATAATTTAAAATGTGTAAGAAAATAGAAAAGAAGTATTTTCTACAGGAAATCAACATATTGACTATTCAAATGCTTATAATCTTAAAGCTTCATGTTTATTCTTCTAAATATTAAAGCTCTCAGGCTAGCTGGTCTGCTGAAGTTAAGATTTGGCAAACTATGGCCCATAGGCCAAATCAAGCCTACAGTCTATTTTCATACAGCTTGTGAGCTAAGAATAGTTTTTACATTTTTAAGGGATTATAAAAAAAGGACAACAAAAAGCAAGAGTATACGACAGACACTCTGAGTGGCCCACAAAGCCTAAAATACCTACTATCTGGCCCTTTACAAAAAAGGTCTGCTGACCCCTGCTTAGAACAGTGTGGTCCCATAGAAATGTAACAGGAGCTACAAGTGCATGCCACATATATAATTTTAAATTGTCTAGTAGCTGACTTTTAAAAGTAAGCAGAAACAGATTTTCATTTATTTTTACCCCCAAATATTCAAGATATCATTTCAACATGTAATCAGTATAAAGAAGTTGTTGAGATACTTTTTCTGGCACTCATTTTTTGAAATCTGGTATCAACTTTACCCTTACAACACATCTCAGTTTGGACTAGCTCCATTTCAAAGGCTCAATAGCCACATGTAGCTAATAGCTACCATATTAGACAACACAGGTTTGGAAGCCTGTGTTATAAGTTAAAAAGACTCCCGACCAATCCAACAAAAGGGACAGGTTAGTTGATATCAGTGCTTTCTACCTTCTTCTGAGCAACAACTCTAAGGTTAGGCTGACTTTGATCATATAAAAGTATAAAACTTACATAAAGCCATCTTGGTCTCAGTAACATCTCTTAAATTCTCTGGAGTTGTGGGGATGACTGCTGATACACAGCCCCAACAAGAGTTTTATCTTTAGAGAAGTTTGAGTCCCTGACTATTGTAGGATTTTAGATAACATAAGGCTGGGTTTTATACCTGACATAGTTACAGTAAGCACAGTAGGTATTTTGTCATATTGATGCCCACTCATGTGAGAAACTTAACTCTATCCCAGAAGGGTATTTCAGCCCTATCACAGTCATAAAAAATGAATATAGGTATTTATTTGCTTTGGATCTGTAATGTTCTCTGCTCTCAGTCTTCAGGTGGTTTTTAAAACCTGCTTGCTTTCCAGAACTTGGAAAGGAGAGTGACACATACCTCCGGCAGATGTCTACTTCACAAATCCTAGAAAAACCAAAGGTGGAACAACATATCAAGCCGGAAGCAGAAAAGCTGAAGGTACCGGCTCCTAAAAGTCGAGGTTTCTCCATTCCCGAGGCAGATAACTCTGAATGTTTGGTCTTTTGCTCAGGTTATAACGCTCTCTTAGAGAGTTAGGGGCTGTCACTGAAATTAGAGTGACATCCCAATCACCTCACACACTTGTGACAGAGACTGTAGAGGTTTGAAAAGTTCGTTTTATTTTGGCTTTTTTTTTTTCACATATGCAATATGAAGAAATTATGTGGCTTTTTCCCCAAACAACAAAATCACTGTGGTCTGTATTGCTTATCACATGCTAAGCACTACGCCAAGCACCATGTCAAGTACTTTATATCCGCACTTCTAAGACACAAACATGTGCAGAGGAATCACCTGGGATCTTGTTGAGATGCAGATTCTGCTTCTGTAGGTCAGGGGTGAGGCCTGAGACTCTGCATTTCTAACAAGCTCCCAGATAATGCAAGCACTGCCAGTCCTTGAACTTCAAGTTGAGTAGCAAAACTTTATTTGGATACACTAATGTAATCCTCTCTATAATCTCAGGAGATCCTGTTATTATCACTATTTAAAGATGAGAAACCGAGGCACAAATAGTAATTTGCCCAAGGTCACAACAGCTAGGAAGTGGCAAAGCCCAGCCCTTACTCTAAAGACTACATTGTATAACCTCCTGCACTTAACAAGTTTAAATGTAACAAAGCACAAGTCTCATTTCGTTTTATTGTTAAATCTAAAACACACAATACTATAGTTTTCTGTCTAAAATGGTATTCATAACATGAAGGTTTTATTATTCATAATTGGAAGTTTTATTAAACATTTGAGAATTTATATGATCTTATTCCACACATATTGTTACTTCCTGCCCCCACCCCCCCTAGTCAATTCCAAAAGGCTGCTTGAAGCATGTGGTCAGACAACTGCAAATTTTTTGCTACCCTTCCCAAATAATTCAAAAATGCACCGTGCACCCAGGGTGTGTGTGGTTAGTGTGAAGAAAGGGGTGCAGGGTGCAAATCTGAATTCGAGTAGTCAGAAACTGCATCTAAATCCTTGCTACTTGGGTATGCTACTTTGAAGTATGGTCTCTGGACCAGCAGCATCAGTAGCACGTGGGAACTGGGTAGAAATGCAGAATCTTAGGCCTTGCCCCAGATCTGCTTAATCAGAATCTGCATTTTAACTGGAACACCAGATGACCATATGCATTTTAAAATTTGAAACCACTGCTCTAAATCACGACTTGATTTAGATTCATTCCAATACCAGAGTCTTTAGAGGGTCGTGATCTTTAAGAAAACGAGAGAAAACAATGTCTTTCCTAAGCAGATGTTTTATTTTCCTCTCTGGTGCACTGCTGCCGCGGCATCTGGTAGGGCCCCGTCCCTCCCAAGCCTACCACCGGCGCCTCCCGGGCAGGACCCGAAGGGTGAGGGGCCTGCACTGCCCCGCACTGCGACAGCGGCAGCCGGGCAGACCGCCACACCCCTCCCGCGGCCAGCAGCGTTTTATTTACTCCACAGGGCCGATGCGCCACGCGGAAGGCCGCACGTGGGCACCGGCCGCGCGGCTTCCAGCCCGGGAGGCACTAGGCAGGAGAAGACAAAAGAAAGCCTGGGGCGACGCAGGGCCTTCCGCTCCGGCCCTGGGCACCGCGGGCTTGAGCCTTAGGCCCGAGGCCCTCACCTTCAGCACCAAGTCGGTCAGGTACACTGCAGTCCAGCCACCCACCACTGCCACCACCAGCGACACCGGAATCATGGCGGCGGCAGCGGCAGAGGGAAGGCGAGCCCTGTTGTCCTCCTCCCTGCGCCGCAAACAGCCGACCACGCCGCGCCTTACAGCCCCAGCATCCGCACGGGAACCAAGCTACAGCCGGCTCCTTTCCCGCGGTGGCGATGTTTCTCTCCGGACTCTTCCGGCGGGCACACACGGGCGGGCTCGGGAATACCGGAAAATGGCGCGGGGGCTTATTTTTGTGGGACGTTTGGGCGCCGCCGTCCAGGCAGCAGCTCGGTTATGGGGCCTAGCCTTGTAGCTATTTCTTAGGCTTTGGCCTTCCCTGTTGTCTGCTCTCCGTTCTCGCCAGTTCTGGTCTGGGGTTTGCTGTTCCTTTTAATCTAGCGAGGGTTTGGGGATGATCTGAAGTAATAATCGTCTACCTCCCCGACCCTGTCATAGGTATCCAGATTTAAATTAATTGTGGTTGATTCCTTTTTATCGAAATGTAATTTACATATAGCGAAATCATACATATAGATCTCAGTTGTCCATTTCAATGACTTTTGATAAATGTATATATCCATGTACCCTAATCAAAATAGAGGAATATTTCTTTCTCCGGAATTTCCTTCTCGCGTCCCTTCCCAGTCAATCTTCCCTTCCCCCCACGTTCTGATTTTTTTTTAACCTTATTTAAATAGAATGATGCAATAGGTCCTCTTTGTGTCTGGGTTATTTCAATCAACATGTTTTTGGCATTTATTCATGTTGATTAAATTAGTTTCTTTTTTCAACTTTTTCCAGTATAAAATTTAAGATTGGTGCTAACAGTTAAAAATTGGAGCTCTGAACATCTATGCATTTTAATGTTGATAATATACCTGATTATATATTGAACTAGGGCAATGGTTTTCACCCTTGACTGCACATTAGGAACACCAAGTGGCTTTTAAAATTCCAGATGCCTATTCAGTAGCTTAGATCAATTAAACCAGAAGCTCATTGGGACCCAAGCAAGCTCCTTAGGTCATTGCACTGTGCAGCCTAGATTGAGAACCACTGAACTAGATAATCTCTAACAGGAAGGAAAACTAATATTGTTTTTCTGTATTCTATTAATGTTCATCTTTAAAAGTTATTTAACTTTCCTGGAAAAGCATCATTAGCAATAATATTATACTAATACCAAAATATAGAGAACATAATAGTATCTTAAGAACAAGTATAAATGGACCCTTAACCCTTTTCCAAGTGAAAATACCAGAAAGCTGTATTACAGATATTGCTAATTTGCCTCTATCTCTCATACTTTTCCTAAAGTTTTAATCACTTAGCAAAGTGTTTTTCCAGCTTCAAGAAGTCTTATGATTCAGTTTTACATCTGTTTGTGTATATGTGTTGTTATAAGTGGCTTCAATTTTCTTTGGACATAGCTGAGTATAAATTATATATGTAAAGTTTATATTCAAGTACCCTGTGACTCCACAGGTTTCCATATACAAGTGTCCCAAAAGTCTTAGTGCTGTTTTAAGCTTTGATAATTTCTGAAGTATAAATGCTATGAACTTGCAAAAACCATCACGTGTAAAGTTTATTTAAATTTCTTATATGCTTATTTCATTTTGTGATTTTTAAAAAATTTTAAGTTTTACATTTTTTAGTCCCTCTAACAGTAGATGGCAAATGTTGACTGAAACAAAAAATTAAAATACATTTACTGTTCAAAAATTCACAAAACCAAATAAACATAAAGGAAATTTGAATAATTTTACTTTCAAATGATGTTTTGTGTAAGTTCATAGAATTTATACTTCTGAAATTGTTAAAGCTTAAAACTAAAGAATATTGGTACACTATTGTGTTCGATCTGACCTTTGTTTGCTCATATATGACTCATAGTTTTTTACAATATTCTTCCCTGGGAGGAGAATATTAATTTAAGAATTGAAATGGCTTCTCTTTGGTTAGCCTGAAGCCTTGTCTGGACCACTTACTGGGACAAGTACCAGCTACCATGTGGCTATCTGATAGCCCAAAGTATATAGGAAATGAGTTGATTGTGCTTTTCTGTTTCCAGCTTAAAAATTAAGTTATTCAGCTGACTTGGTATTCTCATCAGGGACCCAGCAGTCAAAACAGAGCACTGAATTGAATCCTGCTGGTTGCTGGAATTTTAGCAGTAGCAGAAGCTAGCTGGTGGCAGCAGAAGAGACAAGATAGAGGATGCAAAATGGCAGCAAAGAACACCTGAATTCTAGAAGATCAAGGTATTCTTCCGTAGAATAAATTTGTGACTTAATTTACAAATCATTTCAGGTTTCTCTGAAGTAACTATTTTAAATAAAGGACACATAGCCAAGTATTTATTCCTATCATTTTTATTTAGTATATTATTTTTAGAGAGGGCACCAAATATATATTTTGGCTGAATGCAAAGCAGCTTCATGTTAAAAATCAATATTTGGCTGAAGCAGAATATCACCATCCTGTAATAAACTTTGGCAATAAAAGAATAGACATGAAATATAAAAATTAAAAATTAAATTTTTGTATTAACATTACAGTTTTATTATTGAAATGTTAGTGTTCAATTAGCCATTCCACAATGTATATGTATTTCAAAACAATGTGTTGTACATGATAAATATATACAATTTTTATTTATCAATTGAAAAAATATTAGTATTCAAATTTTCTTTAAAATTTTGAGATGGGATCTCACTATATTGCCCAGGCTGGCCTCAAACTCCTTGTCTTAAGTGATCCTCCCGCCTCAGCCTCCCAATAGCTAGGACTATAGGCGTGCATCACCATGCCTGGCTAGTATTTTCAATTTTTTCAATTGTCAGTTTTTAAAGTCTGACATTGCATTCAGGAATATTTATTTCTCATCAATGTAAGCTGATAGTTTGTTTCTGGGGTCATTATAGTCTACATTTATGACACCAACACTAAATTGCACCAGCCAGGATAAGCTAGGTTATGCTTTGGAAACAAACCCTAAAGTCCAGTGCCTTAAAACAAATATTTATTTTTTGTTTGTGCTGCATATCCATCATAAACTGGCAGGATGTGCCGGTGGGAGGAGGGTAGCAGGCTGATGGAGACTCCACCGTTTTATCATGTCCACATCTCAAGATGAGGCTTAGGGTTTACCAGGGTAGGGAAAGAGTGGACTAGGGAGTCTACCACTGACAGTGAAATGCTATAGCCCAGATATGCACATGTTACTTCCACCCATGTTCCATTAGTCAAAACTAGTCAAATAGCTTTGCCTCACTTAAAGGTCAGGGGAAGTACAATCCCCAGTACACCTAGAAGTAGAGAAGAATATTCCCAGAAAGAAACACTAGTGCTGTCTACAACATAAGTAGATGCTCACTTTTACCTAAGGAGGATACAGTGGCAGATAATATTTGGTTAGCTGTGCCATTATGGGATACTGCTAGTGTTGATGGTGCCACAAAATTATTAAGCTTTTCTTTTTGTTTAATAGGAACTGAGTAAGGTAAAGATTCATCTCCACTTAAGATCCTAGTCTTGGTATTGTTGCTGATGGTGGTGTAGTTTGATTGAAGTAGTCCCACAAATGGAAGCTTCAAGTACCAGTTGAAGAAAATATTTTCTGAATCTTTTCAGAAAGTGTTGTCCTCACTTATATTTTTCATTTCATATATATGTGTATTTTTTTTGTTTGCACTTGGCGCTTTACACAGTCACTTGAATAAAATTTGTCCTTAAACCTTGGTTCTACCAATGTGTTACCTTACTACATTCTGAGTAATTTCTTGAAATCTTTCAGTTCATTAATTCTCACTTCAACTGTGTCTAATCTGCTGTTTTAATCAGTCTATTCATTTTCTAATTCAAATTATTTTATTTTTTATTTCTTGAAATTGTTTGTTTTTGTTTCAAATATGATTTGCTATTTTTTAACTCTGTCTTGTTCCTTAGTCATACTTTCAATTCTACATATTAAACATGTTCATTATATTTTATGTATCTGATAATTCCAGTATCTGTAGTATCTGCATGTCTGGTCCTTTGTTTTTGTTAACTGTCGCTTATAGTGACTTGTGGTTTTTTTTTTTCTTTTTCATTGCAAACTATGCATTGCAAACCATGTTTGTTGAGACTCTATCTGGTCCAAGTACTTAATGCCTGGGCTTAAGGTAAGTTCCTCCAGAGAGGATTGACATTTGTTTTTGCCAAGTACCTAGGGTTCTTATTAGCCTGGGATCACTTAAACTAAATCATTAACGTGGGGTTTTTCTTTAGGTCACAATTTTAGGTTCAGGATTAGAAGCATGGCGTCCAGTTGTGGTAGGCTGTTCTGAAATGGCCCCTGGTGACCCCTGCCTCTTGGTATTCATGCCTTGTGTAATCCACTCCCCCTGTATGCGTTGGCTGGACCTAGTGATATGCTTCTAACAAATATTTGATAGAATACAGCAAAAATGATGGTCTATGATTTCTGTGATTAGGTTATAAAAGACTGCGACTTCTGTCTTGCTTATTCTCTTTCTCTGACTCTCCTCACTTGCTCGCTCTGATGAAGCAGGCTACTATGTTGTGAGCTGCTCTGTAGAGAGGCCCAGGTGGCAAAGAGCTGAAGGCAGCCTCCTGCCCATAGCCAGCAAGGAGCTGAAGGCTGTTGGATCAACAGCCTGTGAGAAGCAGAACCCTGCCCACAAGCACACAAGTGAGCTTGGAAGCAGATCCTTCCCCAGCTGGGCCTTGAGATGACTGCCATCCCCGCCAACACCTTGACTCCCACCTGTGAGAGACCCTGAGCCAGAAGACCCAGCTAAGCCATGCACAGATTCCTGACCCACAGAAATGGTGAGATATTAAATGTTACTGTTTCAAGTCACTAAGTTTTGCAGTAATTTGTTATTCAGCAGTGGATAACTAATATACCAATCAAGAGTGGCCATAGTCTGCCTCTATTATGTATAGGCTTAGCCATATCTGGATCACTCTTTCCAGTTATGGCCATCAATCCTTAAGAAGCATACTGGAACAAGCCAGAAAGTACTCTAAGGAAGACTGTTGTAGGGCTGGTGGTGGTGGTAAAATGTCTGAAAAATATGTCATATGAAGAACAGGTGAATGAATTGTGTGTGTTATACCTAAAAAATTGACCTATGATAACTTTTCAAATGTTTAAAAACATGGTAGAAAAGAAGCCAGAACTAAGAGCAACAGAAATTAGTAAGACTTACAGACCTCAAACCTCCTGGAGGCCAGTTTATAATCAGAAGATTTCATAGGAGACTTTTTTCTCTTCCATATATAGCCAAGGCCAAGAGAGGCAAATTTCTTTAAGTTCACGCTCTGGGAGTGGTTGGTTTGTTCTGATTCACCCTCTGATGGTCAGTTTCCAAGTCTTTGAGCTTTATCATCTGTCCCCACTGAAGGCCTGTTAAAACAGCAGCTCTGGGCCACCTAAGATCAGCAAATGGCATCAGGGCAGCTATCAGCTTTAGAGCTCACTTCCCTCTCTTAGATTTATGTTTTTTCATCCTGTATTTTTTTTTTTTTTAACCTCTGAGGATTTCTTTTACTTTTCACCGTCTTAACTGTGCATTTAGGAAATCTTTAAAATATTTTATCTAATATTTTGGGTATTTTTGTACTAGGAGGGTTTTTTCAGGATGATTCCTAGGCCATGTTGCTGGAAATGGAAGTCCCTATGGATTTGACTTTTTAAAACTGTGCTAAAGTATACATAACATAAAAATTTGCCTTTTAGCCATTTTTAAGTGTACAATTCAGTGTTAATGCCTGAGTTGCATAACCATCATCATTATCTATTTCTAGACCTTTTTTTATCTTCCCAAACAGAAATTCTATACCCATTAAAGAGCAACTTCCCATTCCTCCTCCCCCCCAGCCCCTGGTAACCTCCTGTGGACCTGTTTTAAAGGGAGAAGTTACTGCAGATCTTTGAGAATATATCTGCAGAAGCCCAGGTAGTCTCAGACCCAAAGTTGAGAAAAAATGGTCAAAGACTAGAAATTTAACATCCTGGAATTACACCAGGAAAGTGCTACTGATTATCACTGTGCTCACTGTGCCCATGTCCAGTGCCTTTTAAAGTTGAAACGTGCTGACAATATTTATATTTAAGAAAGTACAATTGGTTTCTTCTGTCAATCTCCAGATGCCATGCTGCTTCTCAATTTTATCTTTACAATTTTCAGAAAAAAAAAAAAATCCAAAAATCATCCTGCATGGAATACCTGGTACAGGCTAGTAGATACTGTTAAGAAGAACAAGACAAAAGCTTCCTACACTTTAGGTGAAGGGTCAGTTATTTGTACTGTTACAGCAAGTGTTACAGGGAGTGTTCCCGGGGACTAACCAAGCGGCACACGGAGAGTTGGAGAATCAAGGTTTATTTGCCAGCGGGCTCAGATGGGTCTCGCTACCAAATTCTGAGCCCCTTCTACCCAATTTTTCCCACTTTTATTAAGTTGGGGTGATCCAAGGGCTGGGGTCTCAGGTGACTAATGCCCGCCAGGTAACCGGTTAGGTTGGTTGCTACACCAGGTAATAGGTTTAGTGTTATGCTGATGTGCCAGGTAATAGGTTAGTATTATGCTGATGTGCCAGGTGTTAGGTTAGTATTATGCTAATGCGGGTCTTCCGTGAGGGGTGGGGGTCTCAGGTGGCTGCTGTGCTAAGCAATAGATGGGGGTTTTCCTTATCAGTACTGGTACACAATCATTAAAAAGAAATAACAACTCAGTGGTATCTTTTCTCTAGGGAGGGTCAATTAACTTTATAACTGAGGATGTGTGAGAGGACAAAATATATTACTGGCTAAACATTCTTCACTTCTCTCCTCATAACTGTCTAGTAAAGAGAATTTTGTCTTTTTTATTCTTTTCTGCATCTTTCGTTATGCAGAATTAGGAGAACAAGATGGACTTAGGAAGAGGTGGGCAAGAGGAAAGGATTTAGCAAAAAGCCAAGTCAAGGCTGGTATTAAGATTGAAAGAAAGGAAAGTTGAAGGAAAAACTACCTGCCTGATACCAGATAGAGTTTTAGGGTTTGGTCAGTGAGAGGTACTGTAGCAGAATTGGGGAAAAGAAAAAAGCTGACTTAAGATGGCTGCTGTCACTTATTGTTTGGATGGCCTTTAATGCTCTTTGTTGTTTTTGTGGTTTTCTTTTACTTTGAGATGTTACTCATGTACATTCAGGTGCACAATCTTAAGAGTTGAGCTCAGTGCATTTTTACATGGGTCTATACCTGTGTCACCGCCACCCAAATCAAAATACAGACATAACAGCACCCAGTGTATCTTCTTCTCACCCCTTTCAACAATCCCCCCACTCGCCCTAAGAAGTAACCACTCTCCTGGTTTCTATCACCGTAGATTAGTTTTTGTCTGTTTTGTGACTTCATAAAAATGGAATCATATAGTCAGTATGCACTCTTTTGCGTCGGATTTCTTTCAATATTACAAGATTGATCAAAATTGTTTTATGTAGCAAAAACAGGGTTTTTAAATCACTGTGTAGTATTTCATAGATTATTTATCTATTCTATAGTTGATGGACATTTGGATGTTCCATTGTTTGGCTATTATGAATAAGAGTGCTAGAAACATTCTTGTCTATATATGAGTGGACATAATCACTCATTTATGTTGGCTGTGTGTCCAGGTGTGGAATTACAGCATGATAGAGTGGACATATCTGAATCTTTAGTTTCTGTTGTCAGATAGTTTTCTAAAATGGATGTATCAATGTACACTCCTACCACTAATACAAGAGTGTTCCAGTTGCTTTTTATCCTTGCCTAGACTTGATATTTTTAGTCCTTTAATTTTAGTCAACTTGAATGTTTTTGGAGGGGCACAAGAAGAGATTAGAAATCCTCTTAAATTATTTTGGTTATTAAACTCTGCTGCAGTATAAAGGATTCTATACATAAATTGGGCACATGAAGCCTTGGAAATTTTTATGGAAATCCATATGGGAAATCCATATGAGACCCGAGGATTTAGATTTGTGCAGATCCAGTTCAGCTGTTGAAGCAAGCACATATTCAAGAAGAACTGAAGAAGATCCTTGTGTTTTTTAAAGGTGAAACTTTATTCTGTAGAGCCAGAAGAGTGGCTCCTAAAAGAAAGGTGGTTCAACAGGAATTGTCTAAAGTTGGCAAAAAGAAATGCATCTTTTTGTTGGCTAGTTGTTAAACTTAAGTGTGCATCAAAATTACCTGGAAGCTTTGTTAAAACACCACTTGCAAGCCCCACTCCTAGAATTTCTCATTCAGTAGGTCTGGAGTAGAGTCAGAGAATCTGCATTTATTTATTTATTTATTTATTATTTCAGCATATTGTGAGGGTACAAAAGGTTAGTTACATATATTGTCCTTGTCCCCCCCCCTTTTTTTTTGAGACAGAGTCTTGCTCTGTTGCCCAGGCTAGAGTGCTGTGGCGTCAGCCTCGCTCACAGCAACCTGAAACTCCTGGGCTCAAGTGATCCTTCTGCCTCAGCCTCCCGAGTAGCTGGGACTACAGGCATGCGCCACCATGCCCGGCTAATTTTTTATATATAGATTTTTAGCTGTCCAAATCATTTCTTTCTATTTTTAGTAGAGATGGGGTCTTGCTCTTGCTCAGGCTGGTCTCGAACTCCTGACCTCTAGCGATCCACCCGCCTCGGCCTCCCAAAGTGCTAGGATTACAGGCATGAGCCACTGTCCCTGGCCGAGAATCTGCATTTCTAACAACTTCCTAGGTAATACCACTCCTGCTGGTCCTGGGACCCACAAAGTGAGAGCACTGAGTTTGTCTGTTGTAATAGTCCCAGTGAGAGGCGGTGTTGAAGGAGGTGAGAGGTAGTTAGATTTGGGATATATTATATTTGGAGGGGTATAGCCAATAAAACTTATTAAACATTGTGATCCTAGAATGTTCCTTAGGTAGGTTTCTTGTTTGTGTATTTTTTTTTTTAAGTTTTTTAAAATTTAAGAGCCAGTTCAGTTTTATTGTTAAATATACAAGCTCTAGGGTCAGATGGTCTGGGTTCAAATTGCAACTCTACTACATATTGGTTGTACAGTCTTACAAATTATTTCATTTATCATTTGTAAAATGTAGATAATATTAACAAGAGTTTTCTGCAAGGAACAAATGAGATACCTCCTACGAAACACTTCTCATGGTGCATGGAATATGGATTTTTAATTGGTTCAATTTGGGGCAAGAACATACTGCTTAGACATGACAATGAGGATTGTCAAAATAAGTGAGAAGAAAAATTTGCATTTATTTTATAATATTTTCTATAAGAAAATTTGCAGAAAGCTAATTTAAAATGTATTCATTTTTATTACTTTTACACAAAGCATAAATTGTGTTAATAATGATTCTAGTAGGTCATTTGAAAAATGTAGCTTGCACCTTGTCTTAGTCTGCTTTGTGCTGCTATAACAGAGTACCACAGACTAGGTACTTTATAAAGAACAGAAATTTATTTTTTCACAGTTCTGGAGGCCAGGAAGTTCAAGATCAAGGTACCAGCATGTGATGAAGGCCTTCTTGCTGGGTCCTCACATGGCTGAAGGCAAAAGGACATGAGAGCAAGAGGGGGCCGAACTCATCCTTTTAGAACAGCATGAATTGGCCGGGCGAGGTGGTTCACGTCTGTAATCCTAGCACTCTGGGAGGCCGAGGCGGACAGATTGTTTGAGCTCAGGCGTTTGAGACCAGCCTGAGCAAGAGTGAGACCCCCGTCTCTACTAAAAATAGAAAGAAATTATATGGACAGCTAAAAATATATATAGAAAAAATTAGCGGGGCATGGTGGCACACGCCTGTAGTCCCACCTACTTGGGAGGCTGAGACAGGCTATCGCTTGAGCCCAGGAGTTTGAGATTGCTGTGAGCTAGGCTGATGCCACGGCACTCTAGCCCGGGCAACAGAGTGAGACTCTGTCTCAAAAAAAAAAAAAAAAAAAAAGCTGTGACTGACAAAAAACAAAAACAAAACTCCATTTTAAAATTAAATAAATAAATAAATAGAACAGCATGAATGTCACCCATGAGGGTAAAGCCCTTATGGCCCAATTACTTCCCACAGGTCCCACCTCCCTACACTGCCACAATGGCAATCAAATTTCAACATGAGTTTTGGAGGGAAAAAACATTAAAACCATAGCACACCTTTTGTGTAAATTCTGTACAATATTCTGTATGATATTTACAATGGACATTTTATCCATTTGGATTTAATAGGTTTTACTAAGAACTGCAAACTAGATAGCAGCTGTACTTAGCACTTGCAATTCTTCATCTACTTGTTTAGTTATCTTATCAGTGACACAATTAAAAATTGCTGAATTAGGCGGGCTCACGCCTGTAATCCTAGCACTCTGGGAGGCCGAGGCGGGTGGATCGCTCGAGGTCAGGAGTTCGAGACCAGCCTGAGCAAGAGCAAGACCCCGTCTCTACTAAAAATAGAAAGACAGTATATGGACAACTAAAAATCTATATAGAAAAAATTAGCCGGGCATAGTGGTGCATGCCTGTAGTCCCAGCTACTCACTCGGGAGGCTGAGGCAGTAGGATTGCTTAAACCGAAGAGTCTGAGGTTGCTGTGAGCTAAGCTGACGCCACGGCACTCACTCTAGCCTGGGCAACAAAGTGAGACTCTGTCTCAACAAAAAAAAAAAACAAAAAAAAATTGCTGAACTATTATCCATTCAGCTATAAAACTGCCAAAGGTCAAATGCTATGATACTGGCTTGTGGCATCTTGACAGGCCAAAGCAAATGATGCAAAAGTTTTGAAATGTTTTCAGAGCTCAGCAAAATTTTGTCCAAGGAAATTTTTCATGCAGGAAACATGATGCAAACATCTATTTTTTCTTACCCTCTCAGAAAATGGAATTGTACACAATATAATAATACATAATTCCAACAAAATCTCCTGCATTCAATTAGCTATAAAAAGAGCTAACCATCAAAAGGCAATCATCTGTAGCAAAAGCGTTTTTATCTTTGTAGATGTCAATAAAGGTTTCATTTCTTTTGAAAAATAGGCTAAGATTATTTTCCAGCAAAATATAAAGGCTCCTTGCATGATATAATGACCCAGGTTTGTTATTTTCTGTTGCAGTGGGTCTTAAGTGAAGATGCACATTAGAATCCCTAGATGCAAGGCTGGGACTCAGGCTGGAGTGTGGCTGTGTTTATATTTACATATTTCCTAGGCTTCAATGGGACTTCCATTTTGGGCCATGTGGCAGTTTGGTTAATCTGAAAACCCTTTTGCTATAGAACACCTAGAAGTACCAGATAAAATCAGGCAAATATTTTATGGCCTAGGATGTGATCAATCTTAGAGAATGTTCTGTGAGTTAATGAAAAGAATGTATATTCAGTAGTTTTGGGGTAGGATGTTCTGTAAGTATCTGTTAGGCCTATTTGTTCTAGAGTCCTGTTTAAGTCCATTGTGTCTTTGTTTATTTTCTGTTTGGAGGATCTGTCCCATTCTGTCAGTGGGGTGTTGAAGTCCCTGGCTATTGTAATGCTGCTGTTTATCACTTTGTTTAGATCAAGTAGGGTTTGCTTTATTAATCTGGGTGTACCTGTGTTAGGTGCATAAATATTTAGGATCATTATGTCTTCCTGTGGAATTGTTCCCTTCACCATTATATAATGACCATCTTTGTCTTTCTTTACTTTCGCTGATTTGCAGTCTATGCTGTCTGATATGAGAATGGCTATACCAGCTTTCTTTTGGTTTCTATTTGCATGGAATATTGTTTTCCATCCCTTCACCTTGAGTCTGAATGAGTCCTTGTGGGTTAGATGCATTTCCTGGAGATAGCAGATATTTGGCTTGCATTTTTTTTTTTTTTTTTGAGACAGAGTCTCACTCTGTTACCCGGCCTAGAGTGCCATGGTGTCAGCCTAGCTCACAGCAACCTCAAACTCCTGGGCTCAAGCTATCCTCCTGCCTCAGCCTCCCGAGTAGCTGGGCCTACAGGCATGCGCCACCATGCCTGGCTAATTTTTCTATATATATATTTTTTAGCTGTCCATATAATTTTTTTCTATTTTTAGTAGAGACGGAGTCTCACTCTTGCTCAGGCTGGTCTAAAACTCCTGAGCTCAAGCGATCCTCCTGCCTCGGCCTCCCAGAGTGCTAGGATTACAGGTGTGAGCCACTGCGCCCGGCCTGGCTTGCATTTTTTTTATCCATTCAGCCAGCCCATGCCTCTTTGGTGGGGAGTTCAAGCCACTCACATTTATTGAAAGAGTTGATAAGTGGGGTGAATTTCTGTTTAGCCCGTTGCATAGAACGTTATTGCTTTGTTTTACCTTTTGAGCCATTGTGGTATCTGGGCTCTGAACTTTAGCTTTTGGATGGTTTTACACTGGTGGGTGTCTGTTGTGCTGATTGGTATATAATGCAGATCTGAGTACTTCCTGCAGGGCAGGTCTGGTCTTGACAAATTCCCTCAGTGTTTGCTGGTCTGAGAAAGTCTTTATTTCTCCCTCACATAAGAAACTTAATTTTGCAGGATACAAAATTCTATGCTGGCCATTATTCTATTTGAGAAGACCGAGAATGGAGCCCCAATCCCTTCTGGCTTGTAAGGTCTCAGTTGAGAAGTCTGCAGTTAGTTTGCTGGGTTTTCCTTTGTTACTTACCTGATACGTTTGCCTTACAGTTCATAGGAATTCCTCTTTTGTGTTAACTTTGGCCAGTTATATGGCATGGTGATTGCCTCTTGGCAATGAATCTCCCAGCTTCTAGGCAAAGCCGCCAGGGAGAGGCTGTAGTGGTTTCACCCAGTCACAAATCTTCCCTCCTTGCCTCCCCGCCCCCAGCAATGCGATTGAGACCTGGACATAAGGGATCTGTCTTGTGGGCCTGTCCCCAGGTCCCTGAAGATCAATCCCTGACCATGCCAGGGAGAAGTGTGCTTGTCCCGAGTCGCCCACAGAGTGCCCAAGCAGGTTTGATGTCCCTCTGCTTTGGGGCATGCCCCACACTGATGGAGTCTCCAGGCATGCGGCACCAGGGAGAGCCGGTGGGCAGGGAGCTCACCGTCCAAGCACCCCTAAGTCCACTGCAGGGCCCCTAGAGGAAAGGTCTGAGCCCCATTCTCTGTGGAAGCCTCAGCGTGGTGGCTCTATTGTTTCTCTCAGTAGCCACAGGTGGGGGAGGGGAAGGGGAGAAAAGAATCTGGAAAGGTTTGAGCCCCACTCTATGTGGAAGGCCCAGTGTGGTGGATGCACTAACAGAGAGGAGAAGCAGTTCCTGCAAGCCCTGACTCAATCATCTCTCAGCAGCCACTGGTGGGGCAGGGGAAGGGGAGGAAAAGAGTTGAGTGGAAGAGCCAGCACTCTGGTTATCTCTGGCCCACTCTCCAGAAGGCAGCCCACCCAGAATTTCCACATTCAGGGGACACGTGGATCCCCCAGGGCCCACTGGCCCCCTGTGGCTCCCGCAGTCTGGGCCGGAGTTGGGAAATGTTTGTGTGGGAATGAGCAAGATGAAAACTAAGGGTCTGAGGCCCCCTGTGGAGGACAAAGGTGCACGGTGGGTGGAGAAGCAATGTGGCGCCTGCCATCTTGGCTCGGTTTTGCGGTGATGGGAAGTGACCCCAAGGGTGCCAGCTGTGTGGTGCTTCATCCTCAAGAAGCTCTTAGTTTACTGGTGGCAGCAGCTTTTGGGCTTGTGAGGGTAGAGGAGCTCTCCAGCTGCTCAGGAGCCCACTGACTGCCAGAGATATGGGGGAGGGAGAAATAAGCAGCTCCACCTACCCTTCTTGTTGGACTCCAAGTCCCTGGGGGTTGATCTCTGCCAATATCCTGCTCTTTCGTGTTCTGCTTCTAATTCTGGGGGCTAGAAGTCCCAGATCAAGGTGTCAGTGGGGTTGATTTCTTCTGAACCTCTTTCCTAGGCTTTCAGATGGCTGTCTTCTCTTCTCCCTGGGTCGAGTCTCCCAGGCAAATAGTTTAAATGCATAGTTAGGATTGTAAGGCTAATAGTTCAGGGCCAAAATTGGAACTGGACCTCCAATTCCACATGGTAAGCACATGCTGATACCTTATTTCCTCTGGCAGAAGAAGAGAGTACAGCAGGTCCTCGAATAACATCATTTTGTTTAACAACCTTTTGTTATAACATTAATGAGAAAAAAATCGATTCTGGGCCGGGACCACTGTCTGTGTGTAGTTGGCACCTTCTCCCCTTGTCTGCATGGGTTTTCTCCAGTACTCCCGTTTCCTCCCACATCCCAAAGCTGTGCAAGGTTCATTGGCATGTCTAGATGATCCTGGTGTGAGTGTGAGTGTGTCTTTGAGTGTGCCCTGTGATGGGATGGCATCCTCTCCAGGGCTGGTTTCTGCCTGGTACCCTAAGCTGCTGGGATAGGCTCTGGCCACCCGCAACCTTGAACTGTAATAATTGGGTAAATAATTATCTTACTTGTTTTTATTAATCTTTCTTAAATGTATGTATGGCTCACATGTATTTCAGTGTTTAATATTAGAAGTGTTTTGGCCTTTATTTAGAAGTTTGGCTATGTTTTGTGACCAGAAATACGCTGTAGGAACTTAACCCTTGTTTATGTCAATTAGCCTATGGTAAGATTGGCTTCACTATACTATGTTGTTTGCTTAAAGTCGCGGTTTCTAAGAACCATGAATGACGCCAAGTGAAGATTTACTGTGCTCTGATCTTTGTAACCAAGGAGCTTGGGTTTTAATAGCTTTAGGGGTCAGGGAACAAGGCTGTGGGCACAGAAAAGGTGGGGAATTGGAACTAAGAATCTTGTATAAACTTGGGACCTTGGAAAGCCTACAGCTGCATAGAAAGAAAAGGCATCCATCAGCTGACATGGAAAAACAAAGAAATTTGTCTGCCCTTGCCTGAGCTTTGAGTGAAAAAAATGTGTATCCATGAGAATGAATAATCGCTGTCTTTGTTCAGGTGGTTTGTAGTCTGAATTTATATTACCTGTGTGGTCTGGCAGCCCCAAGCTGGGATATTAATATAAAGAATGGTCCCAGGTTGGAACACTTTTAGGACTCCTGGCAAAAGCAAATACAGGACCTCTCTTGAGGGATGTACTCAAGCCAGACCAAACCAGGGTTGCGGGGGGGGGGGGGGGGGGGGAGGGGGGTCATGGGAATGATGTTTCTCAGAGCCCAAGCACTCCTGGGGTGAGAAGTGACTGAAAACAGTGTGGACTGCCTGGCATCAGGCAATCACCCCTGCCCCTGCCAACCTTCCAGGCTGATGGAATGCCACCTATGGGGATGGCCTTCTCCAAGTGCTGCTTCTCTCTGAGGGTTCAAAGGTGTGCCCCTGACCTGAGAATTTGTTTGGTGGGATGAGAGCAAACAGGAGTGATTAACTCTGGTTTTTGAGGTGCTCAGACCTAGGACTCCTTTTCACTCCTCTCCTTGAATTTTGGAGCTGACCCAGATTAGGGGCTGGCCTTCAGCCATTACCTGTAGAGATAGATATATATATATATATATATATATATATTTTTTTTTTTTTTTGAGACAGAGTCTCACTCTGTTGCCCAGGCTAGAGTGAGTGCCGTGGCGTCAGCCTAGCTCACAGCAACCTCAAACTCCTGGGCTCAAGCGATCCTCCTGCCTCAGCCTCCCGAGTAGCTGGGACTACCGGCATGCGCCACCATGCCCGGCTAATTTTTCTATATATATTTTTAGCTGTCCATATAATTTCTTTCTATTTTTAGTAGAGACGGGGTCTCGCTCTTACTCAGGCTGGTCTCGAACTCCTGAGGTCAAACAATCCTCCCGCCTCGGCCTCCCAGAGTGCTAGGATTACAGGCGTGAGCCACCACACCCGGCCTACCTGTAGATATTAATATTATGACGCAAAGGAGTCAGTACCTCCATGGGAATGTGAGTTCATAGGCCCAAATAACTAGGCATCTGAAGAGGACAGTTATCTCAAAAGAAAAACAAGAAACTGGGAACCATGTACCAGTTGTGGTAGAAAGACTAACAAACAAACCAGGAATTTTAAATCAATATGAAAGACTTCCCATTCTGGTTAGGATATAGAAAGTTGTAAAAGGCTGTCATTCTTATCCTACCAGGTGATTCTGAAGTAACCCCCCTCCCCATGGAAAACTGATGCTCTGTTCCAATGACATGGATAGCAATAAATGCATGGGTACATGTCCACAGGCTAAGTTTGACAAGTATGGTGATCTATGGTGATATTGTTTACATGTTGTGATTACATTTTATTTAGTGTGTGTAATTTTATCTTGAAACTGCTTAGTCAATTACGGATTAGTTGGGGGAGATATAAAGGTGAATATACCACTGACACAGTGATTTATTACTTTGTGGTTCATTGGAAGACAATGGATATTCAAACAGTTGTACAATTTTCCTTAATCCCTTGTCATGGAGGTATAACTCCAAACTAAAATCAGTGTGCCAGCATTATAATGCTACAATCAGCTTTATAAGAAGAGCCGGCCAAATTTTAATTTAGCACTACTTCACTTGCTGATTTTTTACAAATTGCATTTGCCTATCTAACCCTTCTGTATTGAAACATTCCACGTGCAAAGGCCCTGTCGCCTCGAGGCAGGGAATTGCCTACAGTGGCTTCTTGGAAACCCCAGTGTCAGTCAGAAACAAGGATTGGCCAGGAATGGGACCCTGGAAAAAAGTGGGGTGAGCTAGGTAAACATGAGCAGTGCCTTTCTGTGCACTGTTCTATGGAGAGGGTCCCCTATGAATCTTGATTAGTATCCAAAATGCCTGATACTTCAAACCCTGAAATTATATCAGGCTAATAAAACCTGATTCCATTTTAACATTTAAGTCCTCTTTCTTTTGCTCTAATTCCATAAACCTCAAGCTACCTTCTGATTGTTAGACATCCCCTATAGCTTGTCTAAAGGAAAAAAAAATGTACTGGTTTGACAGATAAGAATAGAAAAGTTCACACAATAGTTAAATTTCTCAGTACAAATTAATCATGAAACATAGTAGCGTGTATTATTTAGTCCCTGGCAGGTTAATGTGAATCAGGATCTCTGAGATGAAGCTCATAGATTTTGGCAACTGAGAGCCAGACTTAGAGCAGGGTGAATTCATTAAAGTAAATGCCATTAAGGCAACGGTAGCATCCTGCTAGCCCTTCTTGGCTGTGTGTCTTCCTTCCCATATCTACAGTGCATAAGGGGAAATATTCCATTCCACACTGATGTAGAACTTAAAACCCAAAGAAGCAGGATGAGGAAGCTTGTGGTTTCTGAACCTAGCACTCTATTTTTTTCTTTTTTGAGACAGAGTCTCACTCTGTTGCCCAGGCTAGAGTGCTGTGGCATCAGCCTAGCTCACAGCTACCTCAAACTCCCAGGCTCAAGCAATCCTTCTGCCTCAACCTCCCAAGTAGCTGGGACTACAGGCATGCGCCACCATGCCCGGCTAATTTTTTCTATATATTTTTAGTTGTTCAGATAATTTCTTTATATTTTTAGTAGAGAAGGGGGTCTCGCTCTTGCTCAGGCTGGTCTCGAACTCCTGACCTCGAGCGATCCCTCTGCTTCAGCCTCCCAGAGTGCTAGGATTACAGGCGTGAGCCACTGCGCCTGGCCCCTAGCACTCTATTGAAACTGCCGCAAAAGTTAAAAGCAGCAGGGCATCATGGTGCACATGTCTGTAGTCCCAGCTACCTGGGAGGCTGAGGCGGGAGGGTCGCTGGAGCCCAGGAGTCTGAGGCCAGCCTGGGCAACATAGCGAGACTGTGTCTCTAAAAAATAAAAAAATAAAGATAATACTGCAACTTCCTAGTAGCAATGTCTTCTCAGTCTTCATCCTATATTCTCTTCAGCACTCAAAACTATTAACCATCACCTCCATTCATGGGAATCCTATCTGAGGCAATCTAGACGGGAAAGAGACAGAAGAGTAGATCTGAGACAAAGCTCAGAAAACTAAGCACAAAACCCACTATTTACCAGGCATCTACTGGGTGTTAGGCATTTTCTTTTAGGCACCTGGTATATATCAGTGAATAAAACAAACAAGGGCCCTTGCCCACATGGATGAATATAAATGTCTCCAGGAACATTAACAGAATAAAGAAAGGATCATGTTCTCCTTTATGTTCCTCTAGGTTTTATTCTCACTTTTATTACAGTATATTACAGTACTTACAACATATTATTGCGATTATTTGTTTACGTGTCTGTCTCTCTTTGCTGAATTGTGAGCTTTTGGATAGCAGGAATGTCATATCTTATTATTCTGACACATGGCAGGTATTCCATAAATGTCAGTATAATGAATGCATGAATGAACACGTGAAGCTGGATTACTAAAGAAGCTATTGAGCTCTAATGGCTTAGAGAGAAAGTGCTCATCTTGGTCTTAAAGGAAAATAGGTTTTATATTAAAAAGAAAAAAACTACAAAAATGAATACTGCACTAAAGGAATATTAAACAGGAATCAGTACTTTTTTCTATCCTCTACTGCTGACACCCTAGGCAAGGCCACCATTATCTCTCTGGATTAACAAAGCCTTGGCTGCTGGCACCTCCTCCAACTGGTCTTCTCTCCTTTAATCTGTTCTCCGTGATGGAGCCAGGGAGCATTTTAAAATACAACTATGACCATGTCACCCTTGCTTGAAAATTTTGCCATGGTTTTATATTTTAGCCAGTTTCTGCTATATAACAACCCCAAATCTCAGTGGCTTACAAAAATAAATATATATTTTTGTGCTTTCAGGTCTGTAGGTTGGTGGCAGTTAGGTTCACTACGGCTGGGTTCAGCTGGATAGGACCCTAGGCTTCTGGTTGGGTTCAGGTCTAGTCCATGAATCTTCACTATAGGGCCTAGGCTGAAGGGGCAGCAGCTAACTGAAGCATGTCCTGTTCATAGAAGATTGCAGGGGTGCTAGAAGGCAAGCCAAACCATGCAGGTTCATTCATGGCCTGTGCTAACATTCCATTGGCCAAATCAAGTCACACTGCTAAACCCAAAGTCAAGGGACAGAGAAGTACACTCTGCCCACCATGAAGCCGTGGCAAGGGCAAGGAACTCTGTAAGATGAAGGGAGGGAAGAATTGGGAACAATAATGCAATCAGCCCTACTTTTCCTTGGTCTTTCCTTGATCTTGGAATCAAGTCCAAAACCCTTCACAATCTGTTTTTCTTATTTTGTTTTCTTCTCTTTCACCTTACCCATCTGCATTCTGCATTCTCCTCATTCTGTTCTGCCTGTCATTTTTTAGTTCCAATAATGGAGCATCCCATCTCTCACTTTCAAGCCTCCATACATGCTATTACCTTGTCCTGACCCACTCTTCCATCTTTCCCACTTCTTTCTTCCTGACCCCACTCACCCCAGGGTGTCACTGCTTTTTTTTTTTTTTACTTAATTAACTGTTGCTCCTTCTAGACTATGACCTTCCTGAGGTTGAGACTGTGACTCTGTTTTGCCATCCTGTCCCCAGCACCTAATATAGTGCCTTACATATAGGAAGTACTCATTTTGTTTTTATTTAATGACTGTATATATGAGTGAGAGCAAACAACTGAGAATACAGTTTGGTTTCAGGATCTGCTCAAAGGAATTTATTTTGAGAAGTCTAGTGCACAGACATATACTCAAAACTCATGGCAATGAAATATGTGCACAGCCTTTGCATTTTTCAAAGTCTTCTCTGTTCTCTGCTGTTTATTTTCATCACACAAAATCTCCCCTTTGTTAGACTTTTGTCATTCACGTATTACATTGCAAGACAGCCTATAGGTGACCCTAGTAGTTTGAAGAGAGACTTTATCCTGTGGCTATAATATGAAAGCACTGGGCTAATGATGTTTAGTTTACAACATTTCAAAGGGTGCAGCCCCCAAAATGATCAGTTTTTATGGCTGATTAGATGCCAAGGGAGAAAGACATCTCCCCTAGGAGGGAGTGGTAGGATCTGCCCTGTAAGCTACAGTGCTCCAAGTTATTTGTTTATAGCCAGAAAACCAATTCTTAATTGATACATTTCTGAGTGAAGAGATCCAGATGTTACATGCTAATTTTCTTTTTTAGAGTGTGTCAATTTATGCAATTCTGGCTTGAGGGCTGGGAGAGTCAATCAGTCATACCTGACTAGCTGCTCTGCATGAAAATATGAACAATAATGTTTTGTCTCTGAAATTTGAGGAAGAAAATCTCATTAAAGACAGGAGCCATTCCTAGTCCCCAGTAAAGGGCAGCTAAGAAGGCTGATTAAGGATTTGAAAGTGATTGGCTGGTGAGTAGTATGGGGTGGGAGGGTGGGGAAGGGTGTAGGGGGAATGGGAAAAGTAGTGGAAGAGACCCAAATCTTTCAGGGTCCCAGCGTATGGATTTGTTTACTTCAAGAGGTAATTGCCAGCTGAGGCCTGTGTTCTTGCAGCTCATTTCGAATTTTGATGACAAAGAAATTATTCCTTTTTCTGATGATGAGAAATCTGATCCAAGTTGTATAGGCTTGGAAATGTCTATGCTAGTAATTTGCTAGATTTAAGGATCTAGTATTTCACAATTAGATTCTCATTTAAGAAAAACCATCTTGCTTTATTTAGAGAATTAGTCTTTTATTAGTCAAAATGGATTTGCTCCTGAGGCCTAAACTATTTGGACTCATTTCAGGCAAATGTTTTCTAGGAGCTGGGTTCTTAAATTGAAAGAGAAACATAGCCAACATAATAATATATTTAATGAACTGCACAAACGCCCTGGAAAATCCCATTCTGGCCAAACATTAGAATAGAAATCAAGACCGAAGGTGCCAAATGGTTTCCATTTCCCCCAAAGGCCCAAATCATCCTAGGTTACAGTACACAGACTTGTGCATTTATTTATTTTTTTATTTTTGGAATTTCTTCTTGTACAAAGCCTGATCCTTTTAAAATTTGTCCTGCTTTTCCTGGCTAACTTAAGGGCATGTTTAGCAACAGTGAATCAATTGTTTCTCAAATGAGATAGTAATCCCTTTGGGAAGAGAGTGTGTGTGTGTGTGTGTGTGTGTGTGTGTATTTATATGTGTTGCAATGGCAGAGAGTTATGAAGAGCCTTTGGGAACTACACTATAAATGCCTGAGCAGGGATTACTCTAGATAGTATGATTAGTCTCTTCCAAAATGTGTATCTCCCATCTTTTGTGTTGAGACCCTTTATCTCCCAATTATTTCAAAGGTTGCCATGAAATTCTCAGCACAGCTGGTTGAACTAAATAATGGCCTTGGGGACTTCCCCTCTGCCCATTTCCTCACCTACTTTGAGAGTGAACCTCTCCAAGTCCAGGCAGGAATTGTTCAACGGCCAGAGAGAGGAGCCTCAGCAGGGCAAGTCCTGAGTGAGGAGTGGAGGTGAGGGAGAGAGGGGTGAGAGTGGAAGGAGAAGGTTGTAGCAGGATCTGGAGTACTGGAGGATAATAAACTGAAAGGTGAGGAAATATTTCTCAATGTACACGTTTCTAAAGTTCCAAGGAGAAACCCTAGAAAGAGAATTTTCATGGACGGTTGATTTGCTGACCATTCTGTTCTGACTCAGCCCTCCTAAATAGTACCTTCTCCTTGGAGTTCTCTCACTGGTGATGCTGCCACCACCACCAGCAGCACTGCTAGAGCTCCTGTATATGAATCTAAGCCTGCGTGGCTGCTTGGTAATAGCCAGGTTCTTTGGTTAATATAGAGAAATATAATCAGAGATAGATGAAAGTTTGGTATCACTTACCCCACAGCCAGGTGGGATTTAACTGTAAAAGCAAGCAGCAGACCAAATTCTGCCAAACACACAAGGGCTTAAGAGCAAACAGACATGAAACAGGCAACCTGTTCCTGTGAGCTCAGTGACCTTTTTACTCTCAGTTCTTTAGGCATTCCAACAAGCACCAAAGGTTTAGTGTAAGGCAGATTCAGCAATATTCTGAAGACAGGTAAGCAAGTCTTTTAGTCAGATCAGGCCCCACTGTCCTTCATGAAGGGAGTAGGACACAAGATCAAATAGAATGCTGGGCCTAGATGTTAGGCTACTGAATGTGCTGGATTCTTCTTTTTCATTTATGCAAAAACTGTGAGTCCTATCCAGTCTTTCTGGCCCATCATATACCTGGAACCCCACTCATTCCATCAATGAGAAATTATTTCTAACACCTCTTAAGTTAATATAAAAACCCCAGGGCAGATTCAGATGGCCGTGTTTGCATAGCTACCCTGGAATGTGGATTGCTGGCTAGGGCCCTTCAACGTTAACTGTCTATCCCTGTGGTGTAGGTGAAAGCATTTTCATTCACAGACTTAGCAATTCCCGTGTTCCTCTCCCCCACCAATATCCATAAACTAAAAATCATTCATGGAAATAAAATAATAAAATCCTTGCCACTCAGGGTAAAGCAGTGTGCAAATTATTCAGCCATTGTTTCTCAATTCCAAACTCTTCTTTATGGTGCTGAAGCTCGGACTCTGCAAAAGCCATTTTTGCTTTGCCAGCTGTCTCTGTTAGGCTCCGCCTAGAGGGGCACTGGAGAGAGACTGTAAGTCTGGACAAAAGACAAGGGACTGCTCCTTCATGTTTGCTTCCTGTGTCTATCAGCATCAGCCCATCAACTGCCCTCACTTTGTCAACAGCAGTTGGTTCCAGCACAATTGGTTCCACTTTCCAGGTGGATTTTGGCACTCTTGGAGCCAGCCTCTCATGCTTTCCTCAGAGGCCTGGGTCTTAGCCATGAGAACCTCTTCTTAGCTTTCTGAGGCATCTGCATCAGCCAAGGAGCTCCCCAGAGATCTGGGTCCCAGCTCCATATAGGGTCCCTCCTCTGAGCTTCTAGGCTCTGCCAGCTCTAACTTCTCTTTGTTTCCCCAGCCCTAGGGTTGGTAGCTGCTTCTTGCAGTTCACTGTCTTTGTGTTACCCCAGTGTTCCCTTTTTGCTTTCTCAGCCCTTTAATAGCTGTTTTACTAAATCCTCATAATCAATTTTCTCTATTAAATCAACCGGTGTGGTTTCTGTTTTCCAGCCTAGATCCTGAACCGTATAGTCAGGGTCTAAACATAAGAATGGAAGTAGAAAAAAATCCTAGGAATTTTACCAAGAAAACTTCAACCCAAAAGGTTGGTTTACAAGGAAAAGACTAATAGAATATGATTATCTTTGGATAGCCCCAGATAAAAAATATCAGTATGGCAAGCCTGTGTCAGGTAATTAGAAGACTGTCCAAAATCTAGTCATTACAGTGATCTGATAGCAGTTATTGGGGAAGCAGGCACTGAGTGCTTGGGAGTTATAGGCAGTGTGCTAGCTAGTCTCCAAAGATGGCCCCAACGGTTCCTTCCCCCTCTCTATACACATACCACTCTTTACATCCAGGGTAGAACTTGTTTTCCCTCCCCATGAATCTGAACTGGCCTTGTGCCTGGCTTTATGTTCATATTCTAGGATTTCTGGGCCTAGTCATTAAGAGGACTGGCAGTTTATGCTTCCTCCTCTTGGGATGTGTGTTCTTCAGATACTCCCACTCATAACCTAGCCACCATGATATAAGAAGCCTGAGCCACAGGCTCATGGAGAGGATCCATGAAGGAGAACTGAGGTACACTGGTCAACAGTCCTAGCTGAGGTCTCAGCAGGCAGCCAGCATTTTCTGCCAGAAATGTGAGTGAGCCATCTTGAGTGTTCCAGACCAGCTGGGATCCCAGATGACTGCAGTCCCAGCTGACATCATGTGGAACAGGAAAACCACCCAGTTAACCAAGGAACTGGTAAAAGATAGTGGAATGGTCATTGTTTTATGCCATTAGGTTTTGGAATGGTTTGCATGCAACAAAAGAGAACTGAAAACAGACAGGAAGCCCAGTTCTCAGATACTAGGAAATTTGGTGACATGGTTACTAAGGTGGGTCAAACCTATCCTAGCAAGAGTATTTATACCTCTTCCAAATGATTTAAGCTAGCACAGCAGGGTGAAAATTTGATTACACTCACTGGTATCAGAGTTTAGGGAGAGTCTAAAATCCTTTCATATGTTGCTTAGGAGATGGAAGATGAAACACTTGGACATTGACTAGAAGGAGACAACAAAGAATTGGCAAAATTGCCTACACAGAAATGGACAGGAATTCCTGGGGTGAGTGGAGACAGAGGAAAGAGGAGAAGGGGAGTAGAGAGTGAGAAAGCAAGTGAACAAATAAGTAAGGACTAGGGTGAGAGTGAGGCTGAGAATGAGAGTGAGAAAGAGTGTACAGACGACATGACTGGAGGCCAGGTTCTGTGAGGAAACAAAACCCATGAGAAATTTTCAGTGGCAGGAGGGTGGAAGACTTTTAGAACAAGCTTTTCCAGTATCCAGTATTTGCTATAAACTTATATGCCTTTTTGGAACGTTTTCTGTTGAAATTGATATAGAAATGAGACCATAGACTCAAAAATTTTTGAAATAGAACATTTGACATGCACTAAAAATTATTCATGTGGGAAGAAAGGAGGAGAGCAGCTACAAACCAGAGCCACATGTCCTTGTGCCTCAGTTCTGAACACATCAGTTTTACTGCCTCTCTTATCCAGGAGTACAATCCAAGATCTCCCACCCCACCCCTTTCCAGAAATTGTGTTGGGATCCACAAGTATGAAGACTCTGGTATATGTAAACAAATTTATACAGCTCTGAAGAGCAATTCAAATATACATTTTGAAAACAAGGGGAGTCAAAGTAAATAGGATAGGAATAAGATTTAGGTAATTACATAAAAAGAAAGAATTACAGTATTTACTCAGAAGAACAGAATGATTAAATGCTGAGGGAACAAAGCATTAGGATCTGTTTTGTTAGTGGGAGTTTTAACTTTTGGAATATGTGTGCAGTAGTTTGAATGTGTCCCTCAAAGTTCATGTGTGGTAAACTTAATGGGCAGTACATCAGTGTTGAGAGGCGGGACTGTAAGAGGTGATTAGATCATGAGGGCTCTGCCTCATGAATGGATTAATATTGTTATCATGACAATGGATCAGTTATCCTGGGAGTGGGTTCCTGATAAAACGTTTCTTCTCCCCCTTCTCTCTCTCTCTCTCTCTCTCTCCCCCCCCATCCCCCTACCTCACACGCGAATGTGTGCATACATGTGCATGCTCTCTTGCCCTTCTGCCTTCCACCTTCCACCATGGGATGATGCAGCAAGAAGGCCCTTGTCAGATGCCAGCACCATGATATTGTGCTTCCTGACCTCCAGAACTGTGAGAAATACATTTTTTTCCGGCCAACTAAAATATATATAGAAAAAATTAGCGGGCATGGTGGCGCATGCCTGTCGTCCCAGCTACTTGGGAGGCTGAGGCAGTAGGATCGCTTAAGCCCAGGAGTTTGAGGTTGCTGTGAGCTAGGCTGATGCCACGGCACTCACTCTAGCCCGGGCAACAAAGCAACACTTTGTCTCAAAAACAAAAAATAAATAAATAAAAAAAAATACATTTTTTTCTTCATAAATTACTGAGTCTGTGGTATTCGGTTATAGCAACACAAAACAGACTAAGACAACATGACTTAGAATTCTCTTGCTTTTGGTATAGCTGATTTCCCTCAAGTAGTTGAAGGATAAAGGAGCTGCATTTCCTGGACAGAGACAAGATAACAGAACAGGAAGAAATGTGTGAATGAGACTCAGTAAGAGCTGGAAATCTTATTAAGAAGTGGTCCGGAAATCATGAAGCTCCTAGGAATCTGCAGACATTTGGGGGACGGCTTGGAATTTCTCACAAGGCTTGGAGAGGTTTGAGCAGAGCTCCTCCAAATCTAAAGAAAAGATGCAAGATACAATTAGAGCCTTTCTCAAATGGATTCCAAGAGATAATTAGACTTTAGTGTGCTGTGGGCATCCATTGTATGCAATGAATTAACTTCTTTCCTGTAACTTTTATCTCAGAAGTACCTTTTAGAATGGTACCTGTTATCAACTATCCTTGGGAGAATTGAGATGGGAGTCACTCAAATTATCTTCTGTGTTCTGGGATTTAGATATGGAACCCTAGTTGAGACATCAGGCTTTTAAAAACCCAAATAAGGTGCCTTCTGATAGGGTTAGAAGAGTTTTTAGAGAAAAACTTTGGTGGTGTGCTCCACGCCCTGGCTGGTGAGAGGGTTCCTGTTCTAGCCATCAGGAGCCTCTCTTTGGTCACACAACCTCCAAGCTAAAAGGCACCTTGAGAGTCATGGAATCCAATCGCCTTATTTTTTTTTATTGTGAAAGTGAAGCTCAGAGAGGTGAGAGTTGGTTAGACAGCAGAGCTAGAAGTGGAACCTGTTTTTTTGACTCTAAGCCTGGGACTCTTCAGAGAGTGTGAACTAAAATAAAATTTTAAGGCTCACCGCTTCCCCTCCCCCGCAACTGGCTGACTGAATGGACCCCCTCTTGGCCAAAGGAATATCCTAAAACTAAATTGCCTGCCAGGAGGAGGGAGGTCAGACTTGCCTCATCATGCCCAGCTCCCTTCTTGGGGACATCCTTTGTAACCCATTAACAGGCTTAAGGGAATGCAAGACAAACCAGCAGGTACTCAATTTACATAACAAATACATTTCCAGGTGGCTTGTCTCTGATAGACAGCTCCTAATGTTAAAACATTCCAAGCCTTTAGAAAAAGCTTCATGTCTTTAACCCATTACAAGTCAAAGAATCTTTAAGCACACTTACAACCTGTAAGCACCCCCCTCCCTTCGAGATGGCCCACCGTTTTGGGCCAAACCAATGTATGCGTCCCACGTATTGATTTATGACTTTACCTGTAACCCCTGTCTCCCTGAAATGTATAAAACCAAACTGTAACCCAGCCACACCGAGTCCACTTGTTCAAGGCTCCTTGGGTGTGGCTCCGGGACATAGTCCTCAAATTTGACTTAGAGTAAATCTCTTTAAAATTATTTTACAGAGTTTGGCTTTTTTTTTCCTGCTGACAAGAGATAATTCCATTACTTGTTGTGGTAGTCTGTGTTACTGTTCCCCAGATATTCTTTCCCCCTCTTCCTTCAGTGCCCCTCCCCTGTGGTTCATGATCTTTCTTTTCCTTTTGCCTCAACAGCCTAAGTGAATACGACATGGAACAAAGCTGTGATAGACATGTCATGTGAATGAGAAATACCCTTTTCTGGTTGCAAGCCAGAAAGTTTTGGAGTTGTTCATTACCACAGACAACTTAGCTTATCCCAACTATTGCAGTTTTCTTCTGCCTTGTAGGCAGGCTGTCTTGCAAGTGAGGGAATGTATTATGCATTGGTCTACCTGGAAACTACATTTCTGTTGAAGAACAGGAATTGATAGTAGGAAAATGTGTGCTCTCTTTGATTCTAACTGATGCTATTCGCTTCTGTGACTGTGCTTGCTTTTAGTTGTTTGATAAATATAGTTAATCAGAATGAAAAACAGGGATAAGAGCAAGGGTAACTCCATGATAGGCTAGGCTTCCTGGATGTGAGAAGCTAACAGCCTAGTTCTGCTTCTGTATATATAGCTTGCTGGTTTGGTGCTTAGCGTAAGTGGAGCCATGGCAGGCTTCACTAAAGTAAAGGAAAACAAGGCCCCGGGGAGGTAACCGAAAGTTACTTCCTGATAAAGGGCTGGAGAGTCCAGGGGCCCTCCAGCCAACTAAGTAGATAAGAAGGGCAAGACATGATCAGCGCATGAACGGCTTGTGCAGGGCGTGTGTTCCCAGTATCGCTTGTAACCAAAAACTAGAAGGTATGCAACAACAGCCCCCGGCTTGGAAACGGGCCAATCAGGAGACGAGCCCCCCGGCTTGGAAACCGGCCAATCAGGAGCCAACCCCCCCCTTGGAAACCAGCCAATCAGGAGCCAACACTATCAGCCACTTTTGAAAGAACAAAGGAACTAAGGGGGGGGGGGATGGTGTGCCCAGTACATGTAACCCAGTGATGAGTATAAAAGCTTAGTTCCGACCCTAGGGCGGGGTCCTGGTTCGTGGAGAGGCCACTGCGTTGGCGCTCTGGGACTGGGACCCTAGCTCGAGCTAGACAATAAACTCCTTTGCCTGTTGCAGCCTTGGTGACTCTGCCTATCTGTTCCTGGGGTGGAGAGAAACTGGTTCTAACACTGTTGTAGCTATTAATTTGGAATGCTGCTACAAATTTATTTTCTATGAGTCTGGGTTGCATGAGCAGTGTCTAAACAGATCTAATCAACCTGGATAAATGGAACATCAGAGTCAGGAGTTCAGAAAAGTGACAGTGACCTTGAAGCCTTCCCTGACCATCCCTTTGTCCACTAGAAAGGAAGCAAGGGAGAGAAGTTGGAGGGTGAGGGGAAGGGGGCGAGGCAGAGAAAGGGACTTGAGCTACTGAAGACAAGCAAAATTTCCGGACTTCATACTTTTGTATAGGACTAATCTTGAGAGTTAGCTCCATACCTGAGCCTTAGAAGGTTCTTCCTTACCCTGTGCCATTCCATGTGACCCACTCTCTCATAGGAAGCTATTCCTTATCCCAAATCAGAGCCAGAAGGAACTTCTAAGTTGGTGGCTTTTAGACTGTATCCTAAATGTTAAATTTCACTTTCCATGTTAGCAGTGCAAAACAAGGTCTTCATTCTATTAATATATTGCTGATTTTTTCATAATCAAGTGTTAAATGATTGAAGGAATTGAATTAGAGTAATAATTGGTGATTATTACATATGTCATTGATGTCACCCATTGTAAGTCATTAGAGTGAGTCAGCCTAAGGTGAGGTAATGCCAGCCCCAGAATTGGATTATGTCACTAGAGAGTCACTCTTTGGCTAAATATATTGTTTGCGTGCCCTGTGATTTACACATCATCCAGAAGCAAATCCTAAGCATTTGATTTAGGTTAAATATTATTATTATTTTAGAGATGAGGTCTTACTGTGTTACCATGGCTGGCCTTGAACTGCTGGGCCCTTCCCTCAGCCTCCCGAGTAGCTGGGACTACAGGTGCATGCCACCACACCCAGGTTTAAATATTATTTTGGGCTTTTAAAATTTTTGTGTTCCCCTTGACAGAGTCAGAGTCACCTCAGAGCATTGCCAAAGTCAGAGGGAGATTCACTTTCATCATTACAGCCTCAAAACATCAGTTCATTAAACATTCCTCGTATCTTAACCCCAATTTTGTATATTTTATAAAGTAGTGAGTAACCTTTTAAAGCAAGTTCTGCATGAAATTTATGTATACAAAAGTCCTTCTTAAAATGAATTTTATATTTGGCACTTCAGGGGCAAAAAAGGCACAAAGTACTTAAAACAGATAGGAGTAACCTTTGTGTTTCAAATATTGATACCTAATGACTCCAACAGTCAAGACAAAAGCTATTTCATGTCAACATTAGGCAGGCAGTCATAAAATCTCTCTGAAGTAACTGCACGAGAAACAAGATGTTTTGTTTATATATTTTAAAAAGTTCACAAAGTGGGAATGTTAAATGTAACCCAGGTGACAACTCCATTGTAACATATGCCTTGTCTGTTCTTGCCTGGCCCAGAACAGCCCAACTATGGACACTCCTCTTTTCATAAATATTTGGATTAAACACTCTCCATTTAGGCTTCTTATTAACACAGCATGCTGTTGTTCAGATGGAATGGTCCTCACGGCCCATTGAGTGCCACTACGACCTACCGCAACAGCACCAGATCCTGGAGTCTGATGAATGAATGAATGACAGTGCCCACCATTCCCTCTTCATTTACATGTTCACATGTTTCCTACTGCCTCTGTGAGCTGCTTTTTTTTTTTTTTTTTTTTTTTTTTTTTTGCTGTGTTTGGTCAAAGCACTGCAAAGTTTACTTGGATAAGAGGCACTAAAGTGGGAGCCAGGCTCCCCAGCTTCAAATCCTGGCTCTGCCACTTATTAGTTGTGTGACCTCGGCAAGTTCCTTAACCTCGCTATGCCTCAGTTTCCTTATCAGTAAAATGGGATGATGATAACAGCACCTACTCACAGGGTTGTTGTGAGGGCTAAATGAGTTGGGCATATAAAGAGCATAGAACATGTTTCTGGCTCATAGTAAGTGCTACATAAATGTTAGCTGTGACTATTGCCTTTGGTTACAGTTGCTATGATTTGGAATTGCATCTGTCAGGAGAAGGTTTATCTGGTTTATCAGGACACTCAGTTGCCAAGACACTTAGAAAGCCCAACACAGGAACTAATTTGAGGTCCTAGTCTCCCAAGGGGCACCTGAACAGGCCAGAGTCTTAGGGGCAATTTCACTAAACTTTGTTCACTGGGAGGGGCATGGTAGCCCCAGGATGGTAATGCCTCCCTTTACCCGAGTGGGGCCAGGGCAGGCCTGGAAGTTGCTGACATAGATGCAAAGATGGGCAGTTAGGCCAGGCACGGTGGCTCACGCCTGTAATCCTAGCACTCTGGGAGGCTGAGGCGGGTGGATCATTTGAGCTCAGGCGTTTGAGACCAGCCTGAACAAGAGCGAGACCCCATCTCTACTAAAAAATAGAAAGAAATTAACTGGACAACTAAAAATATATATAGAAAATTAGCCGGGCATGGTGGCACATGCCTGTAGTCCCAGCTACTCAGGAGGCTGAGGCAGGAGGATCGCTTGAGCCCAGGAGTTTGAGGTTGCTGTGAGCTAGGCTGATGTCACAGCACTCTAGACTGGGCAACAGAGTGAGACTCTGTCTCAGAAAAAAAAAAAAAAAAAGGGCAATTAACTCGTGGCAGCAGCCAGGCTGGAAGGGCATAAAGGCGGGCTTTGGCATTATTTCTTATATGACCAGAGCATTTCATACATGCAGTTTTAGGTTAAGAGGATTTTTTTTCCCCAAAAACACATGTTGTGCCAAAGACCTTCAATCAAAGGTTTAGTCCCATAACAGGCCCTGAGACATCTGAACAAGAGTATTAGAAGCCCCATGCCCACAAGGAAATGGGGGTCTAGAATTGGTCTGGTTGTCCAAGCCTGGTGTCTGGGATGCTTGATGGGGTGATCCTGAGCCCCAGCATTTCCCATCAAGTTGCACTTTCCCTGCCACACTGTGGCAAACACTGTTGCCTGGTTATTCAACAACCATTCCTCTTTTTCCTTTGCTTTCCTCACACTAGAGAAATGAAAAAGTCAAATACTACTTGCTCTTGTGGGTCGTCACGTGACACAGCTCTGGCCAGTGAGACATAAAGGAACTCTTCTGAGAAATATTTTCCCCTCCTTTCTGTCTTTGGGGCTAGTTATATGAGGATATCATGCTTATAGCTGTGGCAACCATTTTGTGATCATTAGGTAATACGTCTAAGGGCATAAAAGCCAATATAATTGAAGAATAGTAGAGGGGAAGGATGAAAAAAGCCTGAAATTTCAATGACATTATTGAGCTGTCTAACAAATCCCAGGACTATTTATCTCTGGACTCTATTCAGTAAACAACAAATGCTCTTCAGGTTTAAGCCACTGTTAGTTGTTTCTCTGTTATTTATAGCTAGAAGCATTCCCAAATGATACCTAAACTCTCACCCTGTGTGTCTAGCCTGTTTTTTCTCCTGAATCAGACCCTTGTTTGACCAGGCTTAGATAGCATTCCCAGCTCTTACATTTTTCTGTCTCTCCACGGTGCTGGATGTGACTATCCTCAACCACTGGCCGAGACCAAGGATACCTCACATCCATACACTAGGAGGCAGAATCTGGCCAGAGATTCTGGCCATGGGGTCTCATTCACTAATTTGCATCCCTTCTGTATTGATTCCTATCCAGACCGAAGGCTTCCCTATAATTTTGAACATTGTGATTTGAACTCCAGGCCACCAAAGGCAAGGACAGCTCCCTTAGTCCTGGGCCTATCCAGTTCTGCCTACTCATGCCCTCCTGATAGACCTTCAGCTGAGGTGACATCCCAGCATGGCTGGCAGCTTGGCCCATGCTGGTTGGAACCCATATAGCCTGAAAGGGTAGGGCCCAGAAACAGCTCCTCTGAGTCCTGAAGATTTTGAGTTTTAGGTGCTTTATCATATCCCTCACGCCTCAGAATTTCTCATACTGCTGACTTGTCATTTTGACCCTAGCCAAGAAACCTGATCTTGATCCCTGCATTGCATCTGTTCAGAATGGTATTTTAGAAAAGAGGCCTGGATTTTAAGAGTCAGGAGGTTTTGGCTCTAGTCCTGTCTCTCCCACAAACAAACCAAAGTAGGCTGCTACTGTTCTCTTGATGCTTCTATTTTCTGTGTACAAATGGAGTGTTGATCCTTGCCTGACACTGCCATTTACCTATTTAGAAAGTGAATTTTAAATGTAGACACACAATAAAAATTATAGAGTACACCTTAAAGACATTATTTAGAACATTAGGGACATTTCTATAAGTACTCATGGTGTCTTTTTAATTTTGAGGTTGGGGGAGTATAATGAAAATTTCACTGGAGCCAGTCTTAATTGAAAAAAAAAAACAAAAAAAAAACCCCACAATCGTTTTCCCCCAGGGTTTTCTAACACACCAGAAATAAATTACAGAAAGGAGAAAAAAAGCACTAAACAGTAATTCTGCCCAGCTGTAAACCTTGCTTTTCATATGAATTAAGTCTTTGATCCCTAAAAATCCATTTGCTCTTGGACAAGTTCCAGAGATGCCACCCTCTTGGGGAAGCAACGGTGCCAGGGACAGAATGACTGTTGGGAGCGGAGGTTTCTCCTACAGTTGTGCTGATCCAAGGAGGCAGCTTGAGGAATAGGGGTGGGGAGGGGGCATGAGCTCAGTGTTCCCACTCTCTGGTGTAAGATGGTGCCTTCCCCCTTTTCAATTGACTCTGCTGCTTCTCTCTGCCGTCTTAAGAAACACAGGCCTTGACTCTTTCCCTGATGAGTATATTTGTCTTTGTAACTCTGCAAGGCCACAGCAGTCCTGCTAAATAAACTCTGCTTGAAATGGTAAGGCCTTTGGCGTGTAGTCACTTCTATGCTTATGTAAGCTCATCTGTTTCTCATATCGGAGCATGTCTATGTGCCAACTACTGTCCACAGATGTATTGAGAGTCAAAGTGGAGGGCACCGAAAGGGGAAAACTTTGTAAAAGCACTTTTTAGAAAATTGAAAAAGGAAAGACTTAAAAAATAATTTTAAAAGAACTGTGGTAAAGTATACATAATAATACTTATTTTAACCATTTGTGAATGTATAATTCAGTAGCACAAATTACATTCACAGTGCTGTGTAACCATCACCACTATCTATGCCCCAAATTTTCCCATCATCCCCATTGTAAACTCTATCCGTTAAACAACTCCTCACTTTCGCCTCCCCTGAGCCTCTGGTAACCTCTATTCCACTTTCTATCTCTCGTACAGTATTTGTCCTTTTGTGTCTGGCTTATTTCACTTAGTATAATGTCCTCAACGTTCATCCATGTTGTAACATATATCAGAATTTCATTCCTTTTTATGACTAATATTCCATTATGTGGATATACTGCATTTTGTTTATCCATTCATTAGTTCATGGACATTTGGGTTGTTTCCACCTTCTGGCTATTGTGAAAAGTGCTGCTGTGAATATTGGTGTACAGAGATCTGTTGGAGTTCCTGCTTTTAATTGAATATATACCTAGGAGTGGAATTGCTAGATCATAGGGTTTTTACATATAGATGTGGTATCAATAGTACCAATAAAGGCAGTAGGGATTTGCAAAGACAGGACATGTAGCCATGTCCAGAGAGCTGAGGCAACTGAAGTATCAGAGCCAAGTGCAAGAAGTGTTGGAAAAGATGGACCATGCTGCAGTCCAGTGGTGAAGGCAGAACCTTCAGGAGCCTGGTGAACTGTCAGAGCAGTCAGACAGGGAGACTGAGCAGCCAGGAAGGCAACAGGCAGCAGGGAGGCACCATTAAACTTGGTGGACATGGCAGGAGGACCAAGCTGTTGATCAAATGCCAGCTGCGCAGTGAAGAGCCAGAGAGTCCACAGGAACCTAGCAGCAGGGCAGAGTAGGGGTCAGGGGCCAAACAAGCTATCCAGGAAGCTGTATGGGCCCTGGCAACCAAAAAGCCTTGATCTTGTGGGAATTTTCCCTAAGCTAGAAAGCCTCTTGTATTCCTCCTACTGATACAAGGAGAAAACTCCTGATTCTCTTGGTTCTTGAGGGAGGTTATCGAGATAAGGACAGATCCTGACCCAAGCTTACTTGTGGGAAAGAATCTCTGAAGCAATTCCCTTTTAGAGACCAAAATGAGCAGCTAAAGCTTCAAGATGATCTATCATCCTGAACTATAATATGAACAACTATTACAGAACAGCACAGTTTTATTACATGTTACACCTGAGGATAAATATATTGCATGTGTACTGAGCACCATTTTCTGTTATGAGGCCAAGAAACACACGTATTAAATTCTAGGTGATGACTAATTCCCAACTACTTGGCTTAAAAATAACTGCAAAGGCCATTCCAGGCCACTGTGGTCAGTAATTCCATGAGGGTACAAACCAGGTGACATCCTAATCCCCCTGACCTATAGCCTGCTGGGAAGGGAGTTTACACCTCATTTTTAAGTTTATCCCTAACAGTCATCTAGTGAAGACAGCTAGGAGAACAGCTGCCTGGGACACATCCAGGGTAGGTGAGCTCTTAGCCCAGGATCATACAGCGATACACTTTTGGGCTCACCAGATGAGGCTATACAAATCTTGAATGGTACAAAACCTGCTTAGCTGGAAACTCCAGGTGTTTTTCAAAGGGGCCTTTTAGACAAATTGTCTCTGGGGTAATAAGTTGCAAAGCTCAATCTAGCCCAATCTGTGAGCCTGCATTGGGACTAATTTATACTAAAATAACATCCAGATGTAATTAGGAAAGATTCTCTTTGTCATATCCCTGCCAGATAGAATTGCACCGCTGCTGTCCAGAAAGCACATAGACATTGCTTCAAATTTGCAAAATACACTGAGGAAAATCCACATTATGAGAGAATTTAGTTCGTGTTCTTTAGAGATTCCCTTCCCCCAAGCATTCTAAAATAGTAATAAGTCCAACTGTGGTAATTTGGACTCTGTGAGAAAATCCTGTGCTTTCTGGCTTCTGATGTGTTTATTTATGCCAGCCCCTATCTCTGGTGGCTTCTCCCACCCTCTCTATTTGTGCAAATTGGAACTTCTTGAGGTTCAAAGATTGCCTTTTACGAAACCCTCTCTGGGATTGCTTACTGCCCCCAGGGGCCTTTGCTTCCTCTGAAAACCTAATGGCACTTCCATATTCTGTTTTATCTGTGTATCTTTAAATCTCCTCTACTATCTGGTAAACTTCTCGAGGGCACATATTTTTCTTCATTTTCTCATTTCTCCAGTGTGTACTGCAGTTAAGAGACATGCGATAGATATTTATAGAAATAATGAATAAACTCATGAATATAGGAGCAAATTATATTTAGTACAACTTTTTGGAATCTATTTCATAAAGTGGGATGTGCCAATATGTTTTGAGGAAGTGTTCCTAAGTATCTGATTTAAATTCTTAGTGTTTCAATGTATCTATTTTTTCCTCTCTTAGTAGAAAAGGCACCATCTGCTCTGTATTTACTTAACTAATTAATTAAATGATTGATGAAGTCCTAAGTGCCTCTGCAGCTAGTTCTTCAGGGTGGCTAACTCCCATTCTTTTTGTCCTCAATTTCTACCCCCGTGCCTTAGTTTTCTCAGCTGTGAAATAGGTCAGTCTAATACCTCACTGGGTAGTAGCTGTGAGATGTTTGGAAAAGTGATAAGCACGAGGCAGAGTGATACTGGACTAGGAACTTTTCAAACCACTGCCACAATGACACCTTTGACCGTATGGGAGAAGACAGTACCATAAAACAAGTTCTTCATCATAATGAGCTCTTGGGGAGGTTGTGTGGCACAAGAGTCGAGCGAGGAACAGGCAAAGAGCAGGACTAAGGAAATTTCTCCCATTAATCATGGTACTGAGAACAGAGCTCGCTGGTGTACCCACTTAATCAAAACAGCACACCTTCCCTCCAAAGCAGCCAATCCCTAAAACACACAAGTGTGTTATTTCAAAGTCACAGGAGTTACCTTCCAGAACAAGACAGTCTATTTAAAAATGAGTAATGTGCATTTCTTCCTGGAAAGAACAAATCAATACCCCTCAGTGGGCCCTGTGCCACCCACCAGTCTCCACACAGCACTTTGCCTTTATCCAGAAGGAAGGGTGGAAACACCTTTTTTTCCGCCTCCCCTGAACTCACCAGTTTTGCCCCAGTAGGAGCACTTCGCATCTCTCTCCCCTTGGAGGAGGCCGAATTAAAGGTGAAAAAAGTTCACCTCCCCCCACAGAGCACATTATGCATTTCAGCTGTGCTGGACACGATGGGGGCAAACATTCTTTTCTAAACACCACACAGACTTGAGGTTCAGATTGCTCAGAGAGGTACAATTGTCCATTTTGTAGATTCAACTACAATCTCTTGGCAGTTCAGTTCAACAGATATTTCCTTTTAGGTTAATAATTTTGAGCTTCTATGTACTAGACACTGTGCTAAGAACTTTCCATAAATTATGTCTTTTAATTCTCACATTTTATAAACAAGGAGATTGGTATCAGAGAGGTTAAGTTGTAAGTGTGCCCAAAGTCACATGTTTGGTAAGTGGTAGAGCTGGGTTTTGAACCCAGGGCTGTGTAGCTCCACCACCCTTGCTTTTAACCATTAGGCTGTATCGGTCATATGCTGTGTACCAAGCACTTAAATGCTAGGGACACAAGAATGATTCAGATTTGCTTCTTGCTACCCCCACCCCTGCCAGGTGTGAGAAACTGGCATATTACCTTGCCAATTTTCCTACCTTTCATTTAGAGTTCAGTGGACTGAGTTCCATTGTGAGGTGGAAACTGCAGAGCCCCAGAGTTTAAGATCTTGCCCAAAGTTGGGTTAGTAGGTGAACAAAGTGGAAATTCAAATGCAGGCAGTCTGACTCCACAGTCCACATGCCTAACCACTGTGCCACACTCCTCCTTGCAAATATTTGTAAACAGATATTCACGCAAGGTGTGGTGACGTCTGTCACAGAGGTAAATAAGTGCATAGTGTAACATAACCACTGCTTGGGTCAAGCAGGCAGGGACACCAGATTTGGGGCTTAAATAATGCCACCAAGGGAGGTGACAAAGGTAGAAACAGCATTCCATGCAGTAGGTCCCAAAGAGCAGAAGGGTGTATCTGTGTCCGTCCTGCGCATTTCCTCACTTTGGTCTTATTCAAAAGTGACCCAGTAGCCCAGACATTGCAGAACAGTCTCCCCAAACCAGTGTTTTTGTTGTTGTTATTTCTTGTTTTTTACTTTTTATTAAGGTTTTATTTTTTATTTATTTATTTATTTATTTTTTTTTTTTGAGACAGAGTCTCACTTTGTTGCTCGGGCTAGAGTGAGTGCCGTGGCGTCAGCCTAGCTCACAGCAACCTCAAACTCCTGGGCTCAAGCGATCCTACTGCCTCAGCCTCCCGAGTAGCTGGGACTACAGGCATGCGCCACCATGCCTGGCTAATTTTTTCTATATATATTTTAGTTGTCCATATAATTTCTTTCTATTTTTAGTAGAGACGGGTCTCACTCTTGCTCAGGCTGGTCTCGAACTCCTGACCTTGAGCGATCCACCCGCCTCGGCCTCCCAGAGTGCTAGGATTACAGGCGTGAGCCACCGCGCCCGGCCGTATTAAGGTTTTATTTACATACAATAAAGTGCACTGATCTTAAGTGTAAGCTTGATGAATTATTATATAGATGTATACCCACATGAACACTACTCAGGGTAAGATATAAAGTATTTCCATAGCCCCAGAAGGTTCCTTTGTGCCCCTTCCCAGTCAGTACCCATACTCCTCACCTGAGAAAATCAGTATTCTGACCTCTGTCACATCTATTGGTTGGTTTTGCCAGTTCTTGAATTTCACGTAAAAAGAATCATACACTATGTATTCTTTTGTGTCCAGCTCAACAAAAATGTGTCTGAGGTTCCTCTGTGTGATTGTGTGTAGCACTAGGATGTCTCATTTCTAATTGTATGAATATACCTCAATTTACTCAACCATTTTAATGCTCATGGACATTTGAGTTGTTTCTAGGCCTTGGGTATTATAAATGAAACTACTATGAGCATTCTTTCACATGTCCTTGGTGGACACATGCTCTCATTTCACTTGAGTTATACCAAGGAGTGAAATTGTCAACCCAAAAGATCCACATATATACATATACATATGTTTAGCTTTAGTAGGTGTAGTCAAACTGTTTTCTAAAGTGATTGTATCAATTTATACTCCCAGCAGCAGTATATGAAAAGTTCCAGTTACTCCACATTCTTAACAACATTTGATATGGTTCAGTATGACCAATGTTTTTTTTTGAGACAGAGTCTCACTCTGTTGCCCAGGCTAGAGTGCCGTGGCGTCAGCCCAGCTCACAGCAACCTCAAACTCCTGGGCTCAAGCCATCCTCCTGCCTCAGCCTCCCAAGTAGCTGGGACTACAGGCATGCGCCACCATGCCTGGCTAATTTTTTCTATATATTTTTAGCTGTCCAGATCATTTCTTTCTATTTTTTAGGAGAGACAGGGTCTGGCTCTTGCTGAGTTTTTTTATATGCTTGCAGATTTTTTCAAGTTGTTCTATCAATTGTTGTGGATTTGTCTATTTCTCATTGTAGTTCTATCAGTTTTTGTTTCACATATTTTGCAGCTCTATTGTTTTATGCATTTGAATGACTTTGTCTTCTTGATTAACCCTTTTATTATTATTATTATTATTATTATTATTTTTGAGACAGAGTCTCTCTCTGTTGCCCAGGCTAGAGTGAGTGCCGTGGCGTCAGCCTAGCTCACAGCAACCTCAAACTCTTGAGCTCAAGGGATCCTCCTGTCTCAGCCTTCCGAGTAGCTGGGACTATAGGCATGCACCACCATGCCCGGCTAATTTTTTCTATATATATTTTTAGCTGTCCATATAATTTCTTTCTATTTTTAGTAGAGATGGGGTCTCACTCTTGCTCAGGCTGGTCTCGAACTCCTGAGCTCAAACAATCTGCCCACCTAGCCTCCCAGAGTGCTAGGATTACAGGCGTGAGCCACCACGCCCGGCCAACCCTTTTATTATTATGTAATATCCTTCTCTGTCCCTGGTAATTTCTTTGCTCTGAATTTTACCTTATCTGATATTAATATAGCCAGTCCTTTCTCTTGATTAACGTCTGCATGGCATATCTTTTTCCATCCTTTTACTTTCAACTTACCTATATATTTAGATTGGAAGTGAGTTTTTTCAAAGATAGCATATAATTGGGTCATGTTTTTTTAATCCATCCTGCCAATTCTTACTTGGTATATTTAGATTCTTTATGTTTAGTGTAATTATTGATATGCTAAGCCTTGAGTCTGCCACTGAATTTTTTATTTTTGGTTCTGTTTTTATTTCTGTTTTTTTCCCTGCCTTTCTATGGGTTACTTGAGTATTCCTTAGAATTCCATTTTTATTTTTTTTTATTTATTTGTATTTATTTGATTTATTGTATTATTGATTATACCTTTTTGAATAACTTTATCTTTTTTTTTTTTTTTTTTTTTGAGACAGGGTCTCACTCTGTTGCCCGGGCTGGAGTGTAGTGGCATCATAGCTCACTGCAACCTCAAGCTCCTGGGCTCAAGCAATCCTCCTGCCTCAGCCTCCCACGTAGCTGGGACTACAGGCATGCACCACCATGCCCGGCTAAGTTTTTGGAAAACTTTTTTTGTAGAGATAGGGTCTCACTATTGCTCAGGCTAGTCTCAAACTCCTTGCCTTAAGCAATCCTCCCGCCACCTTGGCCTCCCAGAGTACTAGAATTACAGACATGAGCCACTGCACCTGGACTATAACTGGCCTCTCTTGACATCTCTCTGGCAGAGATAAGAAAGAGTGCTGCCTCATAATTGCCAGGTAGTGGTAGAAATCCAATTTCCCTATCAGCCTCCATTGATACCTGGGGCTTGGGAAGGAGCTTCTGATTACTGTTGGGTTGAGGCAGGAGTTCAGATTCCTTCCCTACGAGGCCTCTACTGATACAGCCCTGGCTGGGAAGAACAGGAATACCTCTTTACTGCTCCCCATGTAGTCTCCACTGACACCATGGGTGGAAGGCCTTATCACCACTGGGTGGTGGTGAAAGTCCTGACTCTTCACTAGTCCTCTTCTGATACCACTCCTGTGTGGGGGTGGGTTGGAGAGGGATGCCTCATTATTGCCAGATGGGAGTGAAAGTCCAGGTTCCCCATGTGGTCTCTACTGACACTGGGAGATGGGTGAGCGGAGATGAAAGACCTGGTTCCTCATGTGGCTTTCTCTGACAACACCATGGCAGGGAATTGGGGTGTCTTTTGGTGCCTCATTATAGCCTAGCAAGTATGGAAGTTTGGATCTTCCACTCAGCCTTTGCTGATGAAGATGGGGGTGGAGACTTCAGTATTCTCTGTGGTAGTGGTCCCCAACCTTTTTGGCACCAGGGTCCAGTTTCATGGAAGAGAATTTTTCCATGGATGGCAGGGGGTGGGGAAGGGAGGGCGCAGAGCTCAGGCGGTGATGCCAGCGATGGGGAGAAGCTCACCTCTTGCTGTGTGGGGATGGGGCCCTTCCTAGTTTCATGGAAGACAATTTTTCCATGGACGATGGGGGCAGGAGGGGGTTTGGGACCGCAGCTCTATGGTATTTGGTTGGAGTACAGCAGTTACTGTCTAAAAGTTTTCTGTCTTTCTAGGTTATTCCTTTCGTGGTCCTTTGGCTAGGGAGGGCTGGCTTTTCTTGGGACTTGTTTTGGTCTGCACCCATTGGAGTTTCCACTTTGCAGGCTTCTCTAGTATCTGGTATGGGATATTTGAGGCAAAAACAAAAATCAAAATAAAAAAAAAAAGGAATTTACCACTATGTTGTTCTTCAGGTCTCAAGGTCCCTCGCTCATCTGCCTTCTTCTCTCCCCCTTTCTGAGTCTTATATTTGTTTTATATATAATGTCCAGGGGTGTTAGCTGTATTTAGTAGGTGGAATAGGGAAAATATATCTAGTCCATCTTTCTGAAAGCAGAAGTTCTTTCTGAAGGGTGGTTTTTAAATGCTGTTTCATGGTGGTGTGGGTTCTAAGGTTTTACCTCAGGGATTGCCATGGCAAGGAGAAGATGTGGCAGAGGGTGATGTCAAGTGGCAATACTCTAGGAGCCCTTATCTATGATTTAAGAGAGCAGCTTCATTTTTGTTGATTTTACATATAGGGATTCTATCTAAGATTTCATGGACAAAAGAGTTCTACTGCCTAAAATAAGTTGGAAACTACTGCCATAAACTATTGCTATGTCCTCAAATTCTAACATTTTGGTTTCAAAACTATGTTTCTATCATTGTCTTTTATGCCTGAAAGAAGTGCAAAAATCTTTTGTCAAAAGCCTGTGTCTGTGTTTTTAATTTGGGTGACATGGTAGCCATTAACAATATGCCATGAAAGCAAAGTATCTAGGAAAGTCCCAGATATTTGCACACCTAACACAGATGTTTCATTTTGCTGTTCTTTCAGCTAGTGGGACAGAAGAAAGGATTTAGCAGCCTGTAGGGTCCAAATGCCTAGATGTGAGTCTTAACTAATCCCTAGTTGTGTTATCTTACATGAGTGACAACTCAGAGCCTCCATGTCCTCATTTGAAAACAGGGATAATAAAGTCGAATTTATGTGATAACCTGTTAAATGCTAATTGGCCATACAAAGGACACTTACTTAAAAGGCTGGCCTCTGCAACACTGTCCAATACAGCAGCCAGTAGCCACGTGTAACTATTAAGCATTTGAAATATGACTAATGTGACTGAGGAATTTAATTTTATTTAATTTGAATTAAAACAAAAAATGATACTTGATTCAATTATTGAAAAACTTTTCAGTATATTTGGAAAACCTTGAGTATGAGTATTTGGAATACCTTGAGTATGGAACAACTGTAAATGTTATGAAATCTAAGCACAGGTCAAGTATTTCTGATGGAAATTTAGTGTCTAAGTTGCATTGTGCCATAAATGTAAAATGCACTGTATTTTGAAGACTTAGCATGAGAAAAAGAATATAAAATACTGATGATTTTTATATTTAGTACATGTTGAAGTGATAATATTTTATAAATATTAGATTAAATAAAATATATATATATATATATTTTTTTTTTTTTGAGACAGAGTCTCACTCTGTTGCCCGGGCTAGAGTGAGTGCCGTGGCATCAGCCTAGCTCACAGCAACCTCAAACTCCTGGGCTTAAGCGATCCTACTGCCTCAGCCTCCCGAGTAGCTGGGACTACAGGCATGAGCCACCATGCCCGGCTAATTTTTTTTGTATATATATATTTTAGTTGTCCATATAATTTCTTTCTATTTTTAGTAGAGACGGGGTCTCACTCTTGCTCAGGCTGGTCTCGAACTCCTGACCTCGAGCGATCCACCCGCCTCGGCCTCCCAGAGTGCTAGGATTACAGGCGTGAGCCACCGCGCCCGGCCTAAATAAAATATATTTTAAAATAATTTCATTCCATTCTTTTTATTTTTTAAATGTGGCTACTAGAAAATTTTAAATTACATATGTGGCTTAGATCATATTTCTATTGGATAGTGCTACTTTAGAGTGATACTTACATATGATGTGGGTAAATAAACATCACATACTTTTAACTTTGGTAAGACTGAGTGACTCCTTTAGATAGCTTTGTCTGCTTAAGCTATTAAAATATGTTTTCCTAAACAACTGAGCATTTATGGGATATGTATAAATTTTGCCCAAAAGTTACCTACTGAAGTTGTGAGATATAAGCTTCTCTCATTATTGGTGGGAATGTAAATTGATATCATCCTTATCAGGTGACCATTCATTCATTTAGGAAATGATTTTTGAGCTTCTGTGTACCAGCCACTATACTGTGTCTGCGGACACAAGGGTAAGCAGATATAAGATGCCTGCCCTTATAGAAGTTACTGGATATAAGGAACAATTTGGTGGTAGGTGTACAGATATCTGGGACTTTACTGAACACTTTGTTTTTATGGCATATGGTTATGGCTACCATGTTTCCCAAACTAAAAACATAGACACATGTTCTTGACAAAAGATTTTTACACTTCTCTCGGGCATGAAAGACAGTGAGGGAGATATAGATTGGGAGCCAAAATGTTGGAATTTACTGACTACTTGGAAAATCAGTCACTTGAAAAATAATTACAAGAACAGCCATTTAGTTGCAATTGTGGTGGGTTCTACAGAGTAAAAAATACCTTAAAAAAACCTTTTAAAACAAGCATCTCATTTGTATATAAACTTTCCTCCTGGGAATTTATCCTAGAGAAATAATCATGGATGTACCCAAAGGTGTATGTACAGGAATGTTCTCTGAAGTGTTAAAAATAGCAAAAATACCTAGGAGCAACCCAAATGTGGCAACAACAGTTTGGGATTGGGTATTTAAATTATCTGTTTGATGGAATACTGTGCAGCCATTGAAAATCATGTGGAGAAAGACATTGAATGACTTGAAAATGTGATTACAAAAGCAATATGTGCACTATGATCTGATTACATAAACCATATAAATGCATAGAAAACTATAAGAGTGATCTTCACAAATATATTAATAATGTTTATTTCTCAAGTGGGTCTATGAGAGATTTTTTTTCTTCTTTGGTTTTTGTGAAATTCTGTAAACATCTATTAGTTTACTATCCTCAGATATGATTTTTTTTTAAAGTGAACTGACTGAATCAGGATGTATTTCATTTCATAATTTTGTTGAATTGGGACAGAAGACAGGAAGTAGAAAATGGGACTGCTAGTCCTATTGGATTTAATGGTTAAAAAACAGTTAGACCATGTTTATTCTATCTTCATCACTTGTTTGAAACAATTAACATCAATACAAAAAAGAAATTCAAGGTAAATGGAAAAGATAGCAGTCTCAGCAAGCTGAGTGGAACAGAAAATGATTGTTTCTTCTGTGCTTGGGTTTGTCATCATAAGCCAGATTTCTCTGCACAATTCACTTTTTCAGGATACGCAGTTTGCAAATTCCAGATGCTTCATAAGTTCACAATAAAGATATTTCATCAAAGCTGGGATTTGATCAATTTCAAAGATTAAAGGTCCCCTTCAACAAAATGGAGATTACTTGAGGCTAAAAATAAGCTACAAAACAAGAAGCAGTCTTCATTTTTCATGACCCAGATACCACTTGGCTTATCTTGTGTTTCACGGGACCAGGATTGTGGTTCTCTCTCATTTTATCTGTTCTTTGGGTTGCTTCTTCCATCGTCCAAGAAAAAAACTGTACAAGCCTTCTAGAATGGAGATTTCATAATACCACAATCTGTTTCTAGTAGTGGTCTCCAAATGCAACCACCCTGAGGACTGTTTTAAGCAATAATCCAGCTTCGTTCCCTCAGATAAAAAATACTTGTATTTAAGCAGTGACTAAAAGGAAGTTGGTTGCAGTTAAAGAGTGCCAGTGGGGGCAAGAGTGCTAAAGGAATTAGGGAATGAGAACTTAGAGTGAGGACCAAACCCAAACCAGCTTTCCTAACTGCTGTTTTATGAGGATAATAGACATTTCTAATGATACATTGGGTGCCTCATGGTGGAGAGATAGCTATGGGCCACTAGCCAAAGAGCTGACCTCCAGGGATTTTGAAGAAATGTCCAGTGATTGGGGACAAGGATCAGTAAGGAAAGGTCATGAGGTCCTAGGCAAACAAAAGCAAGTCAATAATAATAGCTACTGCATTAATTAAATGCCTACTATGAGCCAGACACTGTGCTTGGCATTTAAAATAAGTTATTTCATTTGCAAATTCATTCTCAGAACTTTTACAAGATGAGTCTTATTTTTTTCAATTTACAGATGAAAAAAATGAGATTCAGAGAAGTTCTTAAGTAATGGTAACACTATCATTACTACTGCTACTACTATGACAGCTGGTTAATTTTATGGAGCAATTGCTATGCACCAGGCACATGCTCTGTATTTCTGTATCTCATTTAATCCTGACAACAACACAATTAAGTAGACACCGGAACACACAGCTAGTGACTTGAGATTCACATCCAAGTGTGTTTGACTTCAAAGTCCACTTCTTTCCATTGCACCGTACAGTGTCATCTACCACCAATCATCCTTAAAATGGTAATTTAATGATACAGATGAAGAATAACTGAAGAATGAAAGTTAATTTGATTTTTCTTCTGGTTCTATGTTTTCTGTAGAATTCTTTTGGAGGGTTGTTAATATGTTATATATGTCACTAATTTTTGTCCTCCTCTTTGAGGAGATAAAAGTTTGCGGACTTGCATGTATTGCAATGTTTATTTCCATCCCATTTATTAATGTAAGAACTCTTGGTTCACTCAGTGATAATCCTTGAGGCTGATATTTAATCTGTTGCTATCCTGGGACTCCCTGCCAACAAACATCGAACAGTAACATTGTTTTCCTTAAAGGCTTGTCTAAAATCAAATCAGAAATTATTTTCCACTCCAAATCAGGGCAATAGAGACCATGAATAAGAGTCATCTAGTCTATTGGATTTGTCTCCAGTCAGGTAAAAGGAACTCCTGGGCCTAGCCATATGTTCTCACTTACACACATTCATTCATTCCTCTCGCAGGTTTTGTAGATCAAATGCTTGTTAGAAAAATTGTTATTTTGATTCTAAGAAAACTAGACTACCTTGAAACTAGCTTCAGTGTGGTGATACATTTAAAAGAAAAACCTTGTCTAATTCTAAAGCCTTCAAGAGTAATGTAGATATCTATTCAACGCTCAGCTAGCTTTCCTTTTCTTTCTTCCTCCTTTTCCATTCATTTTTAGTGAATACTTGCTCTTACAAGTATGCATTTCTATCTATTCTCCTGGTCACAACAGTACAGCACCAAATATCAGAGCAGCATAAAGCAGGGATTGGAGGGGCAGGAGAGGCAGGAGACAGACTGTATATTTATAATTGTGTGAATGGGTCCTGGGTATTTTTGTTTTGTTTTTATTAATCTTCTCAGGTGATTTTATTGTGCAGCCTAAGTTAAAAACCTCTGCTGTAAGGGCTGATCGTTGGATTCCTCTATTTCATCTCTTCCAGGATGTGGTTAGTTTTCTTTTAGTCTTTCCTGCCTCTTATTGTTTTGTTTTTCATATTCTCATTTGTTCCCTCATACATTCTTTCTAATCAACATATAGGATGTGAATTCAAGTACGAGTTGTTTCTTTGGGAGATGACAGCAGGGGAGTGGGGAAGTAAGAAAGGGCAGGGAACGCAGCCAATAAAGGATGTGTTATCCAGGGTGCCCACTCTGGGCAATGAGAGCGTAGTCTGGTTGGAGAGGTAAAACAAATACCTCAGAGTTATCCCATCCAAGGGGGACAGGAGCTGAGGTATTTATCTACCAGTTCCTGCCAGTCACTGGTTGAGGACTGTTCTCAGGACCTCTTAATTCCCTGTCACTTCTAGCCCGTTGTATGTGCAGGCAGAGTGGGCTGTAGCAGCCAGAAAGAGCCCACGAGCAAAGGGCTACAGGTGTTGACAGCTGGAAGTCTAGCTAGTACACAGCAGACTTAAGTTACACCATACTCTTGTTCTCAACTACTGGTAAACAGATTCTAGTTTAGAACCTTTACAACTTCTTTAGTGTCTGCATCTACTGTGTTCTCCCTCAGCTTTTTTCTCTTTTTATCATCATCTTATTTTATACCATGAGGCCTCATATTTCATCATACCTCATATTTTCTCTTTCCTCTCTGGCACTCTCTTTTGATGTTTAGGCTATGATCCCCTTTCTCTTGGGCAAGCCTGCATGAGGCACTGGTGGTTAATTATGGTGACTGTAAAGAAAGAGAGAATGGGCATGATCCACACTGTTGCCAGATCTAAACCCTGGTGTGTTTCCGAAACTCATATCTAGGCTGGGCGCGGTGGCTCATGCCTGTAATCCTAGCACTCTGGGAGGCTGAGGCGGGGGGATTGCTTGAGGTCAGGAGTTCGAGACCAGCCTGAGCAAGAGTGAGACCCCCGTCTCTACTAAAAATAGAAAGAAATGATCTGGACAGGTAAAAACATACATAGAAAAAAATTAGCCGGGCATGGTGGCACATGCCTGTAGTCCCAGCTGCTTGGGAGGCTGAGGCGAAGGATTGGATAAGCCCAGGAATTTGAGGTTGCTGTGAGCTAGGCTGATGGCACAGCACTCTAGCCCGGGCAACAGAGCGAGACTCTGTCTCAAAAATAAATAAATAAATAAATAAATAAAAATAAATAAAAAATCAACCAAAACTCATATCTGGTCAGTTCACTTTCCCAGCTCTCTGAGCCCAAGATCTAGCCTTTCTTTCCTTCATGCCTTTACTATATTTTGCACATGGCTAACTCATCCTTTAATACCCAGCTCAAATATCACCCCCTCTGTAAAGCCACTGTGCACAGCCAAATTAATCCCCCTTCCCTCAGTGTTGTCATAATGCTGTGTGCAAACCTCAATTGCAGTATAGTGATCATCACAAACCATCCTATCATTTATATGCTGGTTTCCTCACACAGAACATGAATTTGGGGAAGACAGAAGTTATTTTCTTTGTATTCCTTTTTTAAATGAAGTGTGCCACAAAAGGATGTGTTCCAAAAATGTAAATAGGATTACATCAAAGTCATATTGAGTTGAAGTTGGTTTTGGAATATGAGCACTGTTTTACAAGTGTGCTAACAAACATATTTACGAAAGACATAACTAATAGATCTAGTCAGAGAAGCTTTAATCAGAAATGAGTTTTGGGAATTGGCTTAATATCTGAAAAGTGACATTGAAAGTTGCGAAGTGACTGAAATTTGAGGAAATACAATTATATATTGCCAAACCATACCTTGGAGAATGAATAATTGGAACATTTATTATGTTAGAATAATTGTGACAGTGAACTCTTATTTGCATGATAAACAATGGAATATTAATCAAAGGAACACCAATGTACTGGATGTTATAAAAATTCAGGTACATTAGTCAGAATAGCTTTCCACAGCACAAGGTAGAGGTGGTGGAGAGAAGTACTGGGGGTCCTTGACTGAAAGAATGGTAACAGAAGAACTCTCCAAAAGAATTTGAGGCAGATTCTCCATTGAAATGAAGCTATTTTCATTGCAGTCTTGCCCTGTAATTTTGCCTGTGTCCTTTGGCCTCCCTGACTTAATCATCTATGCATTAGCAATTTAACATAATACTGTTCCTCCCTGGGATGTCATTTTACTTAAGCTGTGAGTGGAAAAAACACACCCAAACTCAAAGTATCTTTTCTATTCTCCCACTCAACAACAATCAACACTGAAGACTTTTGCCACCAAGTGTATGGGGATTTCTCCCCACCAACAAGAAAAGCAATAACTTTTGCAGCAGACACTAGGTAGGTGTCCTCCAGCTCAATTCTGACACTATTTACTTGGAGATAGCATCAGATCTCACAGGTTGAAGGATCAGTCCCACAAGAATGAGGCCCCCTCGCCTTCTGATGCCAATTGCAAGCCTCAGGTTGTTTTACCTGTGCTTGTGACTCACTAGCTATAAATCAGGGATCCCACGAGTAGGTCACTGCAGCCCCCAACTCCTGAGCTCAAGTGATCCTCCCACCCCAGCCTCCCAGAGTGCAGGGATTACAGGCGTGAGCCACCATACCCAACGCAGTTCAATTAATTTGCTAGAGTGGCTCACAGAACTCAGGGAAACATTTACCTAGGTTTATTGGTTTATCATAGAGGATATTACAAAGGATACAGATAAAGGGATGCAGAGAGCATGGCATGTGAGGAGGACCTAGAGCTTCCATGCTTTCCCTGGTGCTTTGCCCTCCAGGAACTTCCACGTGTTCAACTATCTGGAAGCCCTCAGAACTCTATTCTTTTGGGTTTTTATGGACACTTCATTACGTAGGCATGATTGATTAAACCATTGGTCATTGGTGATCAACTAAATCTTCAGCCCCTCTTCCTGGAGGTCAGGGAGTGGGCTGAAAAGTCCCAACACTCTATCCTGCTTTGTTCTCTCCAGTAACCAGACCCCATCCCGAAGCTACCTAGAGGCTGCCAATCTTCAGGCAACTCATTAGTGTACCAAAAAGACATCACTTTGGAGATTCTATCCATTTTTATATATTTTATTTTCAACATTCTTGAGTCAGGAGGTAGGAATTGGAAGTGTGGGGTAAGAGCTCAAAGAGGGGTTTATTGTGTTGGTAAATGGTTTGGGGGTAGAGCAGGTAAAATTTTAGGATGTCCTGGTTGATCTGCAATTTATGAATTGGGGAACCTTCCCATATAAGGGATGGATAAAAGATAATTTCTGTCTTTCTTCTAATGGAATTTATTAACTACCTTAACCTTCTCTACCTTAGTTTAAATAAATTCTTTAGTAGTTTTTGTTATTTATTTATAATTTTGACAAATTTTTAGAAATGTAGAAAAGTACAGAGACCAATATAATAAACACTTTTGTGCCCAAAGCCATAATTGCTAACAATTAACATTTCGTCAAATTTGCTTTGCTTTTTAATATAAAAGTAAGTCATTATAGATAAACTTGAAATCTCTTTTCTCATTTTTTCTCTCCTTTCTAGAGGCAATTATTTTTATGCATTTCATATAAGTGGCACGTGCTAACCCATTGTGCCACTGGAGCTCCAATTTCATATGTATCTTTCTCATCCAATTTTTAAACTAATATATTTAAGTTTACTTTTTGAACTTTTAATTAGTTTTGTTTTCTGAACATTTTATATCTCAAAGCTAGAGAGTCTTTTTTCAGGCTTCTCCACTGGAAAACTCCTACTTGTCCTTCAGGACCCAATGCAAAAATCATTATCTCTTTGAAATCTTTCTTTAATCCCGTAGACAGATTAACTGCAAGTTCCTTAGTACTTCTACAGCATTCAGTTGCTTCCTCTATTACACTACCAGTCAGGTTATAGTGTGGTTAGGTTTATCTGTTTTCCTCACTATGAGACCTTCAGGGATCAGAACACTTCTTATTTATTATTGCATTGCCAGGTATAGTTCACTGCTTATCATATAGGAGGCTCTCGGTAAATATTTGTTGAACAAATGAATGGGAGTGTAGAACATCTGAGCAGCTAAGAATTGAATAAACAATGCTTTTACTTAAGAAACCTTACAGAGTGGGAGTGGGAAGAAAGAATTTGATGTGTTAGATAGTCTTCAAGGATTGAGACTGATTAAATTTGTTTCTTTTGAGAACTAAATATGTTTATACAAAAATTAATGAAGAAAACTAACCCAAGTTTGGTAAAAATTTACACTGCTTGTTTGAAATTTGCTATGCCTATTCTTCTAAGATAAAATGGAAATTTTAAGATGTTTTGTCTGAGGGAGATATGTAAATATGGTAAGAATGGAGGAATTATGAATATTCATGAAGCATTATTACTATATTAATAGAAAAATGAGTCAGGTCCAAATCTGTTCAATATAGGCCATAATTGCTTGCTGACATAAAGTGTGAGCTCTAAAGAGAACTGTCATTTCAAGTTTTTCGAAAGCACATTATCCTTCAAAATATTTTAATTAAAAGAACTCAGTAAAATGCTCAGAAGCAAATGCAAAGGTTTTTCCTCCTTTTTTCTAGTGCATTGGTCAGGAAGAAAGCAGGTCAGAAACAGCTCTTTGAAGGTGAAGGACAACACATCTCATACCATCCTCAGAAGTGCCAATTACAATTAACATCTTACAAACCACATAGTTCACACTGTTTTGGTGAGTCATTTTCTACTGCTGAATTTTCATATTCCAAATTTCTGGTGCTTTTTAGGTATAAGTGTTCCCAAAATGCTTTATTTTTACTTTTCAAGGAGATTTTGGGCATCTGTCTAGTGCCTGACCTTATTCCCAAGGACCGTGAGATGGCCTTGGACCCTGAAAGAGGTAGGGGCCACTGGGCCTTCCTGGGAGCCAAGTCACTGGTCATAGCATTTGACCTGATGGAACACAGCACAAACTTGTCTTTTTTAGTTTGTGTGTGTGTGTGTGTGTTTGTACGAGCTACTTAACAGTTTGTATTAATAAGAATGACATGATACCTGCCTTCTAAAGTCTATCTACGCCAAGGCTTCTTAACATAGGCAATGAACCACAGTAATACTAAGCCATTGACCTGTAAATTTATCACCAATGGAATATTATAATTGTTCCAATTACATTATAATTGTTGCAATCATTGAAATGTTATTTATGCCCATCACTTGGGAATATGATACTTAACAGAACTGCCTCTAGATCTTGTTATTTAATGTACTAATAAACATACATTATTATATTACAGATTCATTTTTCATATTTTGGTAACTATTTCAATTTAATTGGTTAGCTTTGTAATCCTGTGTATTTTATTTTATGCATTAAAAATATTACTCTGAGAAGGGGCCCATAGGCTTTACTAGATGCAAAGGGGTCCATGGCACAAAGTTAAGAATCCTTGGTCTACAGAGAGATTCAGCTTCCTCAAATGAAACACACTGTGGATGCAGCTGTGGTGTAGAACAGTGTTTTTGAAACTTTGTAAGGTCATTGAGCTGTGTCTTCAAATACTAGCTCATGTGGAAGGCCAGTACATGTAATAGATCAAAGCATGGCTGCCTTGAGGTAGGACCCTTGTCCCAAAGCCCCAAATTTGTGATAAATCATTTTGAAGTTGGCCCTGGACAATGTTAGGAAATGCAAGCCTGTGATGGACTGTGCCTGTAGCTTCGGATGGAGTCAAAGAGGGCAATAGGGCAATGCAAGGTGAAGAGAAAAAAATAATAGTTGTTGAGGAAGGCAAGTATAGAGAGCAGAATACCAAAAAAGAGAGGGGAAAGACTGGGAGGTAAATATTCATGCCCATGAGTAGAAGGATCTCCTTGACAAATTAGAGACAGTAGCCTCCTATTTTTGTATTAGTTGTAGACATGCAGTACTTCTATTGTGAGAAGCCTATTTGCTTGCTAGAGTTAAAGGAAAATGCATGAAAGTTGGTCTTGGTGTGTGAGAGCAGACTTAGGAAAAATGTCGATTCACATTGGGAGTTTAGGGGAGACTTCTTGTTCGAAATGACCTCTGAAAAGAACCTCATTATAGGACAACTTCTTTAAGTCTAGTGGATGCTGTTGGTGCCCCACTCAGATCTCCTTTACTAGTTGGTGTACTCACTAACCCCCCATTCCCAGCTGCTGTGAGTATTGGCTGCCTCTTCTCCAAAGAGTTGTCCTTACCCAAACAGTAGCCCTTACCACCACCAGCCCCCCCAACCCCCATCAGGAAAGATTGCCTGACATTTTTGGGGTGTAAATGCTGACACCTTGTTGTCATGGTGCCATTTGCACTCCAGAGCTCTCCAGAGTGCTGGCTTGGTTGTATGGCTGTATCAGCTGAAACTCATCTCCAGCTGAGACCACACCATTGTAAAGCCTGTACTTGTGTGGTAGCCTGATTACCTCATGCCCCTGCTCCCTGGAGCACTCCCACCAAAATCGCTTAAACAAGAATCCCTCTGTCAGGCTCTGCTTCTAGGGAACCCACACTCCAACACTGGATTCTTCATCTTTAAAAAACACATAACTCCTACCTCTCAGAACTGTAGCAAGAATTAAAAAAGAAGGTGGATCTACAATATAGAAAATATAATTGCTTCTAAGAGCATTCAAAATCAGTTTCCTCAATTTGTCTTGGCCCCAAATGTCTTTAAATGGCTTCTTTTTTGTTTTTATTTATTTATTTTCTTGAGACAGAGTCTCACTCTGTTGCTCTGGCTAGAGTGCCATGGCGTCAGCCTAGCTCACAGCAACCTCAAACTCCTGGGCTTAAGCAATCCTCCTGCCTCAGCCTCCCAAGTAGCTGGGACTACAGGCATGCACCACCATGCCTGGCTAATTTTTTCTATATATATTTTTAGTTGTCCAGATAATTTCTTTCTATTTTTAGTGGAGATGGGGTCTCGCTCTTGCTCAGGCTGGTCTCAAACTCCTGACCTTGAGTGATTCTCCAGCCTCGGCCTCCCAGAGTGCTAGGATTACAGGCGTGAGCCACTGCACCCAGCCTGTTTTTATTTTTAAAATAATATTGCCACCCACTTCCTATATGCAGAAGGAGAGAAATGAAATATAAATATGTTTGTACTTGAATGTTGAGAGGTTGTATCACTGAAGGGTTAAGGGTGTGGACCGTGGAGCTAGACTGCCTGGGATCACTCCTGCTCCACCAATAACTGGCTCTGTGACCTTGAGCAATTCACAGAATTTCTTAGTGTCTCAGTTTTATGGGGAAAATGATAGTACTACCTACCTTATAAGATTTTGTAACGGAATAATTGATGTCACTGATGTCACTAAAGCACTTAACCACACTCAGCATAGAAAACATTAGCTATGTTATAGCCTTCTTATGTTACATTCTTTTCCAGTTTATATATGTCTCATGGATTTCATCATAACTAAAAGTCTCCAAACCCTTTTCTCTCACAACTTTGACTATTATCTTTTTGTTAGGATTTAATTTTACTTTATAAGAAAGAATTTGAAGAATTCATATTTGAGATTTTTTTGGGAGGGGCTGGTGAAACAACTCTTCAAATATAGAGATCTGGTGAGTCCTTGTATATTTACTGTTTCAAGAGAAAAATAATGAAACAGAAATTGAGACCATATACTAGAGGTAATTTTGCATATCCTGATTTAGAAAAGTATTAAATGAATATTCTGGTTGTTTGTATTGTGAAACTAATGCCTTTAAAAAAAAATTATTACTTTCATTCTTATCCAATGAGGGATAAGGAAAGAATGTATGCATTGTTTTCTATTTACTAAAGACTTTAGTTTGGGAACTAGAAAGAAGTAAAAAATTTATAAGCGGAGAAATATCTGCTTTAGCAGAGGAATGGAAAAGTGAACTAGGTAGTACCAGATATAGGAACACTAATCTATATACAGTAGACCAAGGTTTTCTCCAGAGTGGTCTGCAGAAATAATGAACAGGGGTTGATGCCCTGTGACCTAGAGTTGCTGACTGAGAATCTGATGGGGCCTCTACTGTATTAGTCTGCTAGGGCTGTTGTAACAAAGTACCACAAACTGGGTGGCTTAAACAACAGTAATTTATTGTCTCACAGTTCTGGAGGCTCGAAGTCTGAGTTCCAGGTGTGGGCAGGGTTGGTTCCTTCTGAGGGCTGTGAGGAGACTCTGTTCCATGCCACTTGCCTAGCCTCTGGTGATCTTTGGCTTTCCTTGGCTTGTAGATGCATTTCCCTGATCTCTGCCTCGGTATTCAGATTGTGTTCTCCCTGTGTGTGTGTCTGTGTCCAAATTTTCCCTTTTTGTAAAGACACTAGTCATATTGGAGTAGGGCCCACCCTACTCCAGTATGACCTCATCTTAACTAATTAATTACATCTGCAATGACATTTTTTCCAAATAAGGTTACATTCTTATGTGCTGGGGATTAGGAACAGGGGACACAATTTAATCTATAGCACCTACTAATGGGAAAGGAATCAATTATGATTTCAAAGCTTGGCTGTGCCCAGAAGCAGATTGCTAATGGGTAAGCTCTTCTCTTCAAAGGGTAGACATAAAACATTCAGAATTAGCAAGAATATTTCCAGCTCCTTTCTTTAACCAAATTGCATATTCTTCCTTTCTTTGACCTGAAGATATTACTCTTATCTTCTTTCCAAAATCTTCTTATGTTAATGCTTATGCTTCTCTCTAAGGCTTTCCTTGGCCTAGACTTCTTTTTCATTTCTATTTTGGAAAAATTTCAGCCTTTACAACAGGTGACCTAATACTTCCCAAGCTACTCAATGGTTAGCGACTAGAAGAAAGCATTAGAAGAGAAGTCAGGGATGAGGGAAGTGATATGTCCAAATGGCAATAATGAAGAAAACTGTGAATATTAAGCATGACTACATTTCAGGTTTTTAAAGCTGATATTTTCCTGGTTCTTATTTCTTCTGGGCCTCAGAAGTGGTTTCCTAAAAATCTAGTTCAAAAACAAACCAAAGGTTTTTTCCTCCTAAAAGCTAATTCAAATGCCAAAGGATAGCAAACCTGTTGGTTCTAGGTGGAGTGATTTTTAGAATACATATGAAATAATACTTGGCAGGAAAGAGGAAAGTTTACACTGCCATCTTGTTAGGCCACATGGCTGTGGCTCCAGTTTTTTGATGATCGCAAATACCAGTGTGGGATTAATCCAATGCCAACTAATATCTTAGTTTCTCAAAGGATATTTTACTGCTGGATATTTGCTATATTTGAAGAGTAAATGGTAACTGAAACCAGCCTTGGGTCTAATGCAGCTGTCCCAGAGTTATGTTTCAGTGTTTGTGTGGGCTACATTCATAATACACTTTGTAAGAGCTTAATATAAATTCTTGGAACTCAGATAATACCCCTATATCTATTAAAAGAAGTTGGAACTTTGGGATTTAAGATGAGGTTGCTTGGTAGTAATAAAACAGAACGAAGCAAGTCACCTTAACACAAAGCAATTATTACTTCTACAAGATAGATTGCCACACTTTAAGGAAAAAAGCTTTCATTTAAGAAAAATGGAAAAAAGCAAGTTACCCACATTGCAAAATACATTTTTTCATTTATAAAAGCAAAATTTTATTTCTAATAATTCAGTAAAATAGAAAGTAAAATAAAAAATAATTATAATTCTGTATTATTTTATTGTTGGAAGAGTTGAAAACATACCACCCTGTGTTTTTCACACATTTATAAAGAATTTTTTGAATGAGAGTGTTTTTTTTCACGTGTGAAAACAAACACAGTCATTCCCCATAACTGTGGTCCCCCACCCCATGGCCTGTTAGGAACTGGGCCACATAGCAGGAGGTGAGTGGCAGGTGAGTGAGAGAAGCTTCATCTTTATTTATAGCCACTCCCCATTGCTCGCATCACCACCTGAGCTCCACCTCCTGTCAGATCAGTGGCAGCATTAGAGTCTCATAGGAGCACGAAGCCTACTGTAAACTGCACATGCGAGGGATCTAGGTTGCATGCTCGTTATGAGAATCTAATGCCTGATGATCTGAGGTGGAGCTGAGGCAGTGATGCTAGTGCTGGGGCGTGGCTGCAAATACAGATTATCATTAGCAGAGAGGTTTGACTGCACAGAGGCCATAATAAATCAATTGCTTGCAGACTCATATCAAAACCCTATCAGTGAGTGGCAAGTGACAAGTAAGCTGCATCTGGTGGCAGGCTTTACAGTGGCAAGTGAGTTGATGTACTTCAATTGTACAGCTGCATGTGGTGGCAGGCTTTAAGTCAGAATCTGACACTTATGAGTAAAAAGCAGACGTCACTGGAGAGCTTCTTTGAAAAGGGGGAAAGACCCAGAGATGAGACAACAGAAGACTCTAAGACTGCCAACAAAATGAAAGCTGCATTTAAAAGAAAATATCAAGAGTCCTACTTAAATTACGGGTTCATTGCAAGAGGTGATTCACATTCTCCAAGCCCGCTTTGTATAATCTGTGGCGATTGGCTATCCAACAAAGCCACGAAACCTTCAAAACTGCTTCGCCACATGGAGACGAAGCACCTGCATTAAAAGACAAGCCTTTGGAGTTTTTCAAAAGAAACAAAAGTGAACACGAAGAACAGAAGCAATTATTGAAGGCCACTACTTCATCAAATGTGTCTGCACTGAGAGCATCATTCTTAGTAGCTTAACCGCATTGCTAAAGCTAAGAAGCCCTTTACTATTGATGAAGAGTTGACCCTGCCTGCTGCTAAGGACATTTGCAGTGAACTTTTAGGAAAGGCTGCAGTTTAAGAGATGGCACATGTTCTTCTTTCGGCTAGCACCAAAACCAGACGAAATGATGAAATAGCAGAGGATATTGAGCAACAATTCTTACAGAGAATTAACGAGTCACTGTGGTACACAATCCAGATTGATGAGTATACCGATGTTGACAACAAAGCAACAATGCTTGTTTTTGTATGATACATTTTTCAGGAGGATGTGCATGAGGACATGTTATGTGCACTTTTGTTGCCAACCAGCACCACAGAACTATTCAAGTCTTTGAATGATTATATGTCAGGAAAACTGAATTGGTCATTTTGTGTTGGTGTATGCACGACGGAGCGGCTGCCATGACTGGACGGCTTTCTGGTTTCACTACTGGGGTCAAGGAGGTTGCTTCTCAGTGTGAGTCTATGCACTGTGTCATCCATAGAGAAATGCTGGCTAGCTGAAAAATGTCAACTAAACAACATTTTGCAGGATTTGATTAAAATTATCAACCACATTAAAGGTACATGCCCTTAACTCACATCTGTTCGTGCAGCTCTGTGAGGAGATGGACACAGAGAACACACGTCTTCTCTTATATACAGAAGCAAGACGGCTTTCTAAAGGTAAATCACTGGCCAGTGTTTTTGAGTTACAAGAGCTGCTTCAGAGATTTCTTGTAGAAAAACAGTCACCACTGGTAGCACATTTCAGTGACACAGAATGGGTCACAAAACTTGCTTACTTGTGTGACATATTCAACCTGCTCAATGAACTCAATCTGTCACTTCAGGGAGAATGACAACTGTGTTCAAGTTGGCAGATAAAGTGGCTGCATTCAAGGCCAAACTGGAATTATGGGGGCGGCGAGTGAACATTGGGATTTTTGACATGTTTCAAACATTAGCAGAGATTTTGAAAGAGACTGAGACAGGGCCTTCTTTCTCCCAGCTGGTGCATGATCATCTATCTCAGCTTTCAAAAGAGTTTGGGCATTAATTCCCAAACACAAAAGACCCCCGAACGGGGAAGGAGTGGATCTGCGACCCATTTGTGAATAAGCCAGGTGAATCGACTTTGTGCTAGAAGAGGATCAGCTGCTTGAGATCGCAAATGACGGTGGCCTTAAAAGTATGTTTGAGACAACTTCAGATCTCCATACATTCTGGATTAAAGTCAAGGCAGAATATCCTGAGATTGCCACAAAAGCACTGAAAAGCCTCCTTCCATTTCCAACATCCTATCTACGTGAAGCAGGGTTTTCTGCAGTGACAGCAACCAAAACGAGATTATGGAGTAGACTGGACATCAGCAACACACTTCGGGTGTCACTGTCTCCTATCACCCCCCAGATTATAGTTGCAGGAAAACAAGATCAGGGCTCCCACTGATTCTGTATTATGGTAAGTTGTATAATTATTTCATTATATATTACAATGTAATAATAATAGAAATAAAGTACACAATAAATGCAATGCGCTTCAATCATCCTGAAACCATTGCCCCTAGCCCTGGTCTGTGGAAAAATTGTCTTCCATGAAACTGGTCCCTGGTGCCAAAAAGGTTGGGGACTGCTGTCCCACAGGGAAAAGAAAGAAGATTCAGGAGAATTGAATGACCCAGAGAACATTTGAATGACTCTACATATCAGAGGTTGGCAATCTTTACCTGTAAAAGGAAGATCATAAATATTTTAAGCTTTGAGGGCCATGCCATTTCTGTTGCAACTACTCCACTCTGCTTTTGTAGGGAGAAAGCACCCATAGGCAATAGGAGAATCAATGGATGTGACTGTGGTCCAATAAAACTTTATTTACAAATACAGGCAGCAGGCTATAGTTTGCCAACCCCTGCTATATATTATTACTGAGACCTTTATGATCAAGTACTAAACAGTGAGAATAATATAGAATTTGATGCTTTATAACCTTTTAAATAATTTCACAAATATTTTTTCATTGGATCACTCCAGCTTTCAACTGAGGAAAAAGCTTTAATGAATATTGTAGGAGAGCCTCTACCAAACTATGAGTTTCTTAAAGACATGCTTTATATCTTATTCTCCAGTTCCAGGCAGTGTTTATTGAATTGAATTAGTACATTTCCTATAAACTCAATGTACTGATTGTATTTCCTTGCCTATGCTACTTTCCCTGTCTCAGTGATGCATTTTGTCCTTCCCAGCAGCTGTTCCCTTGACCCTGCACACATTGGAATCTTCCCTATTTATGCTGAGTATTTATACATGTTCCTAAAGATATTTCAGTTGACCTAAAGAATTGGGGTGGAGTAAATGGTTTTCCTCCCTTACATATAACTGGCCTATGTGGATCAACCTCATTGAGCTTCCATCACCAGGCACTTAAAAAGGAAAAAGACTATTCATATGGGCATAGTAGACAAAGAAGGAAAAGGCAGAATCCTTTATTCCTCTATTCCTAACCTTGGAAGGAATACTGGATGTTCTTCAGTCTGGCCACTTCCTTGAGATGGTAGTAGCTGGAGAGTAGCTGAGATGCTAGTGAGTGTTTTTGGAGGAAGTTTTGACTTTTGCTGGTCCCCTCTCTGAGTCATTTATTCCTAAGCAGCACGTATTTCAGGTTGCTAAATTGGATCTCAAAGTATCATCTAAGCAAGAAGATATACACTTCAATGGTTTCCCCATTAACCTTGCTAAGTTGTCCTTATTTTTGTCTCTATGGTTGATTGAAAAACATGGCCACACTATTTTGCAGCTCCTCCCATCAAGAGTTAGAGTTTTAGGGCTATGGATTTTCCTCTGAGTGTGCATTGTTTTCACTGCTGTTAATTTATAAATAAATGTTGGAATTTCAATTTTAATTTTTTCTTCAGCCTCTGAGTTATTTGGAAGAGTATTTTAGAGTTATCTTAATAGTTCTATTTTTCTTTTTGGTATTAATTTCTAGTTTTTTACCATCTGGGTCAGAGATTGTGGAACATGCAACTTCTAAATTTGGGAATTTGAGGTTTTTCTTGGTCTCATAGTACCTTAAACACTTTTGCAAATATTTCATGGCAGTAAAAAATAAATTTTGAACTAAAAATTTATGTGTATTTATACATATATGTGTATATACAATATATGTGCATATAACACATATAATATATGTACATATAGCATAATATATAATACATACACATAAACATTGCTATGGTTTGGATGTGGTTTGTTCCCTCCAAAACTCATGTTGAAATTTGGTCCCCAATGTGATAGTGTTGAGATGTGGTGGGACCTTTAAGAGGTATTTGGGTCTTGGGGACTCTGCCCTCACAGGAGGATTAATGTCTTTCTCTCAGGACTTGGTTGGCTATCTTGGGAGTTCAGCCCCCTTTTCTTTCATGCGCATGTGCCCTCTCTGCCCTTCCATTTTTCTGCCATGCTATGAAGCAGCTTGAGGTTCTCACCAGATGTGACTGCCAGATCTTAGACTTCCCAGCCTCCAGAATCATGAGCCAAAATAAACCTCTTTTCCTTATAAATAACCCAGTCTTAGGTATTCTGTTATAGCAACAGAAAATGGACTAAGATATTTATAAATCATGTATAATCATGTATGTGTATATATATTCAATCAAGTTTCATAACTGTAGTATTAAAATCTTTTATATCCAATTTTAGCTAGAATTTTTCAAATTCAGAAGAGGTGTTTTGTCAAAACTTTTTTTTGTATTTATAATAGTCTCTGCTCTATATATTTTGACAAAATGTTGTCAGTACTTAGAGATAGATGATTGATATATTTTGGTGGCTGTATTTTCTAAAAAAATTTCTAACTTCTTAAAAATATTTAAAAATCCTTGACTATAATAAGTGAATCAAAGAGGAAATAAAAACTGAAGTTATAGACTATTAAGAAAGTATTAACAATAAAAATAATACATATTCAGATGAAAATTGATTCTGGCCTCACTTTACATTTTTGACCACAAATCTTAATTAGGCCCCAAGAGCTGCACTGCAGTTCTACTACAATTCCCATGCCAATTCCCTCTCCTTTTCTCTAAGAGGGCTATTTTAAACTTTCTCAAAACTTCAGAATCTCTTCTCTACTCCTCACTTTCAGCTGACAACCTTGCTTCTTATTTCACTGCAAAATGATTCTCAATCAGAGGAGCATGTCCTTACCCTCCCCCCTGACAAGTGGACCCACCTGCTCGCCTCTGCATCCGCATGCCTCGTCCCCTTCTTGACACAACAGGTCAGCTGCATGTGCTTTGCTTATATGGAGGCCAGTCCTGCCGTCCCCCTGTGTAAATCAGAACCCCAGTGCTCTCAGCTACTCAGGGACTGAGTGTGGTTTTGACAAATGTCCTTCCTCTCTCCTGCTTCATCAGTGTTTCCCTCTCTGTGGGATCATTGCAACCTCAGCCCCCAAAGACAATCCATTATCTTTCCTGTGAAAATAAGACTCCTCCTGTGATCACCTCCAGTCATTGCCCCCATTTTTCTGCCGTCCTGAGCTGACTGCCTTTTCTATCTTGCTTTCCTCATCCCCCATTGTGTCTTTGAGCTCACTGCAAGCGTTTACCAACACCTGCTCTGCTGTCAAGGTCACTGCTGTTCTCCACATTGCCAAAACCGATGATTAACTCCTCATTGATTTCTCAGTAGTATTTGATCTGATTGGTCATCCCCGCCTTCTGGAAACACTTCCTTCCTTTGGGTTCTTATGCCCATTTACTCCTCAGTCTCTCTTTGTCTCTCTTTTTTTATTGATGTTGCGGTAAAATACACCTAACATAAAATTTACGATCTGCTATGGTTTGAATGTATCCCTCAAATTTCATGTGTTGGAAACTTAATGTCTAAATTCATATGTTGATGGTATTTGGAAGTGGGGTCTTTGGGAGGTAATTAGGATTAAATAAGGTCATCAGGGTAGAAACCCCATGATGGGACTGGTGGCTTTATTAGAATAGGAAGAAAGACCTGAGCTGGCATGCTCTTGCCCTCTCCACATGTGATGCCCTCTGTCCTTACAAGATGCCAGCACCTTCACATTAGACTTCTCAGCCTCCGGAACTGTAAGAAATAAATTTATTTTCTTTACAAATGATACAGTCTATGGTAATCTTTTATAGCAACAGAAAACAGATTAAGACACCATCTCAACCATTTTCAAGGATCCAGTTCAGTGGCCTTAAGTGCATTCATATTGTTGCACTAGCATCACTACAGTCCATTTACAGAACTCTCTTTATCTTGCAAAACTGAAATTCTGTACCTATGAAACACTAACTACCGCCATCCCTAACTCCTCAGTCTCTCCTTGATGTCTAAATGTTGTCTTGCTCTAGGGCTCAGCCCTTTGACCCCATCCCTGCCCTAGTTCCACCCCTTCTCTAAGTGATCTCATCGAGACCCCTGGTTTTAAATACCATCTCCTCAATGGTGACCCCTCAGTTTGGATCATAGCCTGGACTTCTTCCCTGAACTCTATATTGGGATATCCATCTTCTTTGATATCTCCATTTAGAGATCTATTTAATAATAGGCATTGCAAACTTAACATTATGCAAACTAACCGTTATTTTCTGTCCCAAAAGCTGCTTCTTCCCTAGTGTTCCCCACCCTGGCAGTCCCCACCTCACCAGTTACTGACTTGCTCAGGTCCAAAGCTAGGGGTTCTTCCTATAATATAAGGTCCAAGAGAGCATGGATTCCTGTTATCTGCCAAGATACCTCTAGTGCCTAGAACTGTACCTGGCACATAAAATGTTCTTTAAAACTCTACACGATCTAACTTTGGCTACATCTTTCCTTCTATCTTCTAACTACCTACTGCTGCACTGAAGCCATTTGGTTCAGTGTGCCAAGCACTTAGAACTTCTGTGGTTATTATTCTTCAATCTGCTTTTGGAGTGATATTAAGAAGATGAATCTAAGAGAAAATTCTTAAGGAGATTCAGGAATATCCAAATTAATCTTTTACTAGTCATTCTTGTCCCCCTCCCCACCCTCTGCCAAATGTGGTCCTCAAGGTAAATGGATGCACACAAGAGGCAAACCTGGCTCTATTACTTCCTGGGGTGGTGGCTCCAAATCATACTGCAAACTTATAGATGTCATAGAAAATTCCTTTACCTTGGCCAGGTTCACCTAAAAAGCCAGTCTTCTCCTTTTCTAAGTCCAAACCCAAGTTTAGTCTTGGCCCTCCTAAGTGATGAAGGCCACACTTTTCTACTTGTACAGGAGGAAATGGAATGAGAGAGACCCAGCAAATGAGCATGTTTGTCCCAGGGATTAGAGCTGCTGCCCCAAACCTTTAAATGCAGGGACAAGTGGCTCTGAGGCGTGTTGTCATGGCAGAAACAAAAAAATCAGAAGGGAGAATCAAAGGGTTGGGGAAGAGGAGATAGAGACAGGCAGACAGAGAGACAGAGAGAAAGAGTGATAAATAGAGGCAAGCCACAGACAGAGACAACTGCCAATAGATCTTGGGAGAGTGTTGAAGAGAACAACGTGGCAGAGAGCAAAGCCAGGGGAGAAAGGTAGCTATTGACAAAGTGCCTGCAGCAGGAGGAGCCAATGATACTCAGGACAGCAACTTAAAACTTAAGCTAAACTGCATAGCGCTATGATCCTCCTCCACCACCCCCCCCAGCCCTGCACATCACAGCCTTTCATACATGGTGATTTGGGGCATGAAGGAATAGGGGTGATTTGCAGGGTGGGGCCTATGGCAAGGCTGCTGGATGCACACAGGGCTGGACAAGGGGCAAGTGGGGCTGAAATCAAGCCCAGCACGTACCATTTGCCAAACCCTGTGCCTGTTGGGCTGCATCCTCTTGGAATGAGAGTATATTTAAGACAGAAGGTTTTCTTGGTGCTCTGTCCTTGTGCTCATCTGGGTTATGTTTCTTGATGTTTCTTTTGATGTGAAGTAACCCAGGCTTGAATTATTGAGTTCCTACTACATGTTGTCGGGCATTGTGCTGGCTGCTGGGGATCCCGTCATCAACAAAACAGGTGTACTTGTGGTCTCATTGTTTTCCACTGTTAAAGGTGAATTCCCTCCCATTCTTTAAGTCACAGCGTAAACATCATAGCATCCTCGGGGAAGCTGCTGCTGATGCCAGCTCCATGTCCCCTCAGTCTACCTCTCTTCTCCAGCATCTTTCTCCTTCTCTAACTTAGGGTATTTTCTGGCACTGCGGATCCTTGCTCAGCTGCATATGGACCAGGGGACATTTGACAATGTCTGGAACATTTTTAGTTGTCACACTTCAGGGGGCAGGGTGGAGTGCTACTGGCATCTAGTGGGTAGAGGCCAGGGATGCTGCTGAACATCCTACAGTGCACAGGACAGCCCCGCCAAGAAAGGAAGATCTGGCCCCAAATGTCAATGGTGCTGAGGTGGAGAAACCATAATGTAGATTTAACTCAGAAGTATGTGGCAGGGTGTGTGTGTGTGTGTGTGTGTGTGTGTGTTTATGTTAATGCTGCTGAAAGACAGCCTTCAGGGAATGAGCGACAGAGCCAGTAGATAAATACCCAAGGCTCCCTGGCCTCTGGCGACATAATTCTGAGATGTGTTTCACACAGTTTCTCAAAGGGTTCCCAGTAGGACTGAGCCTCAGTTGCCCACAAAGGCCAGTTGCTCATTATGGCACCCTTTGTTGGTTTTTAAAAACATCTTTCTATCTTAGTCTCCCCACTCCCTCACGCCTGCTCTTGGGGATCACCTCCCAAATTAACTACACCCAAATCCTTCTCTCAGCATCTGCTTTTAGAGGCACCCAAACTAAGACAGAAGCCTTCCTGGATGCCCAGGTAGATCAGGTTTCTCTACCTTGAGCATGTTTGTCCCTCTTTGAAATAACTGCTTATTCAATGTCAGTCTCCTCCATAGGCTATGGACTCTATAAGGGCAGTCTCTATAACTGTCTTGTTCAGTGCTATATTTTCATGGCCGAGTGCAGGTCCTGGCACATGGTAGGTGCTCAGAAACCTTTGTTGAATAACTGAATGAATAAAGGAGTTAACTCAGGCTTTCTTCTTTTGAATTCAGAGCCTCTTTAATATACTCTTCCCCATGCTTTGAATGGCTTAACGAGACAACGGGAAAACCTACAGGAGAGTGGGAGGTCAGGCCTTGGGTGACTTGGTGGCAGTATTCTTTGAGCTAAAATGAGACCATTTTGTCAGATTCTTCAGACTTGAGGTTAGGATCTTGGAATATTCAACTGAGGACATTCACAATAGTTTTGTTTAACAAAGCAGACACTCAAAGCCTGTAACGTAATAAAGAGGATTATTTTAAGACTAGCAGGAAATAGAGAAGTTGGAAACAATGGGAGATTTTAGTGAAGGAAAGGAAAATAACACTGATGTAGCATCTCCAGTGTGCCTTGCCCTGCACTTTAGTTCCATTAGCTCACTTACAGTTAGGTGTTATAATACCCATTTTGCATATGAAGAAATTGTAATTTAGAGAGGGGAAATGGCAGAACCCAAATTTGATCTTTGACTGGCCCCTCTCCAAGGTTGATAGTGTTTTCTGTTACAGCACAAGGTGGTGGTGGGTAGGTGTCCAGAGACTGCAAAGATTTGGAGCTAGTATGATGGGGGCAGGGGGGCGGCCACTAAGTGAGAGTTTGGACATGATGCCCTTTTGGGTTTTCTTATGATGTTATGATTCACTGACTGCAGTGACTGTCGGTTCTCTATCTGTCCTCCTTGGTTGGCTCATCAGTTTCAGCTCAGAAGTAACAGGAATTTTCACATCCTTTACTTTGCTTTCATTGCTTCTCATTAGCTAAGGCTTTATCTAGGAGCTGTAGAGTCTTTGGCATTTACTATGTTTCATCCAAGAAGCTACTGGTTGGATGATACATAGTTATCTTATGTACTCCTAAGAAAGAAAAAGCAATGCTAAATATCATCGTAAAATGCCATAAATTTTAATGAGTGTCAATTCCAGATATATTAAAATGTGAAAAATGTGCATCTTAGAATCCATGAACTATTCCCATGACCTCAGACACAGTTATCAAAATCAGAGCAATATTCCTGTCTTCTCCCTGTCATTATCGTCAACACACACTTAGGGGGTACCTGCTATGGATAAGGCTCTGGGTCAGATGGTTTAAAAGAAATACAAGATATCTGGAACCAGAGACCCAAATTATAATCACGGTGAGGTGGTTTTAAAATATGGCCAGAAATTCTGTAACACTCCTCCCATAGAGATGGAGGTCCATTCTTCTTCTCTTGAATCTGTGCAGGCTTGTGACTGCTTCAACCAATAGAATACAGCAGAAGTGTTGCTATGTGACTTCCAAGGGTGAGCATAAAAGGTCATGCAGCTTCTGGTCTTATATTGCATCACTTGCTCTTGGAGCTCTGAACCTCCATGTAAGAAGTCAACTACCCTGAGGCCACTGCCCTGGAGAGGCAGTCTGATTAATAATCCGTGGCCAAGGGTGCCAGACATACTAATAAAGCAGCCGTCTTTGAAGTGGATCCTTCAGTGCCAGCTCATCCAGCTCCCAGAACAAGAGCAATAATTCCATGTATAAATCAAGTAATCCTAGGCTGTGCTTCAGTACAAACCCAAATTTCTGCAGTTTTACATAGTAAACATTTATTTTCTGCTCACATCAGAGTCTCACTTGGGTTGAGTGATCCTTTTCCGTCTTGTAGCCATGACATCTAGGACCAATGGCTTTAAGTTGCTACAGCTGGGGAAGATTGCATAGGATGTTTTTAAAGGCCAGGCCTGGAATGGCTTATAGCATCACAGTGCTTCTTAAACAATCCAAGGACCAGGTTTAAATTTTTTTTTTAATCCATCATGGACCAATACTTTTAAAATGCAACAAAAATGAATTCTTAGAAAAGGGAAATGCTGCTTGGATGTAGTGGCAATATCAGATAGCTATTAAAGTCCCTAATTGCTACTTTTAAATTTCTGTATTTAGCTCATGGCAAACTGGTAACATATAGTTTGCAAATGAGCACTGGTCCACGGACCACACTTGGAGTAGCACTGGCTTACAATAACTGGGCCTGCATCTTATTGGCTAGAATTCAGTCACGTGGCCCCAATCCAATAGTGAGTGAGCCTGGAAAACATAGTATCGTGGGAAGAGGGGATCATGTGCTGAATTTTAAGCATTGTCTCTGTGACATACTTTAAGTTCAGGTTTTATTTCTGTCTTCTCTTTATGAGGATCAAGTTGTTTACAAGTTTATTGTCTCATTTATGTTCATAGGTCTAGTTATTTTAAAAAAAGGCTTTACAGGGCAGGAGGGAAAGGACACCAGGGAAATTGCCCTGTATAGTGTGTGGTGCAAATGTGATTCTCCCAGTTTTACAGATCCTGACCTTGGGTAAAATTCCAGGTGGGTAAAATCTTGTTCAAGGGTACAGCAGTGATGTTTTTGTAATAGTCTAGATCTCTGATGCTTGTGCCAGGATAGCTACTGTTACTGCTTCAGTCCCTAGAGGAGTACTTCCCTCCCCTCACCCCATCTACCATGTGTCACCAAAGGGATTAGAATTACCTCATTTTTGGAAAAGAGCCAGGTTATAGAGGTCTCATGTGACAAAGCAGGAAAATGTAATTCTAAATATATTTATAGACTGCCAAACCCTGCAAAAATAGTCCATTTCAACACTTATTAGAAAATGACCAATAAGAAACACATCTCAACATTGCAATAATATAACTTTGTGAGACTAATCCAAATAAATTAGGCTTTTAAGAAACAAGATATCAATGTAGTTAAGAACAACTTTGCTGAGGCTTATATGCCATAATGGACAGCTGTGCAGGGACAGATAATGACCATGTGCTCTGCCCAGAACTCCTTCCTCTGTTTGTTGTCTGCTCCTGGCTTTAGTGTGCATTTGCTTTCAACACCTTAGTGCTTTTTTGGAGGCCTGCCCTAGGGCTTCTGGAGCCTACCTTTCCGGCTGGTAAGGAGAGCCAGAAGCTCTGGGAATTTGTTCCCCTGGGCAGCCCTTAACCAATAACTAGTGCACACAGGAGAATGACAGCCTCCGTGCCTTTACCTGGGTTGGGACAAGAGAATACCTTCTGTGGGACCTGAGATCACACTCTTGTGTTCCAGTTTTTCCTGGAAACACTTTTTAAAATAAATCACTTGTACACAAATCCGCATTTTAAGATCTGCTTCTAGGGAGCTCAGCTGAAGACATGTGTTCTTGAGGACCAGCACCCCAACAAAACAGTCCCCATGCTGATGAAATAACCATCTCCAAGGCAGCAAGGTTCCAGCCTCAGCTGGACCCTCAACATTGCTGGGCAATCTTTTCAGTTCTTCCCTGTTCCCTACACCTGATTTCCTCTTGAAGGCCCTTAGAAAGTTGAGGCAGGCCTTCAGGTGGCTTATGTTGTCCCTGTTCCTCCTCCCTCAGCCCCACAGACTCTCACAAACTTTTTGGTACCAGCCTTCTACCTTAGCTCCTTCTCAGGGAAAGAACATCTTTTCCTGCCTCTGGAGGCTGGATTTCATCCCCTCCTCAGGATCTTGCTTGTCAATGACCTCCTCTTGACCTTTATCATCCTCTTTATCTTGGCATATAAACATATTTAAGTATTGTCCATATTGAGATAAGATATAGCCAAAATAATTTCTCTCCATATTGGATATCTCCAAACCTAGCTACTATCCTTTTTATTTTTATTCTTAGGCAAGGGTCTCAGAAAAGATGGATCCACTTGCTGCCTCAACCCTTCATTCATGCCACACTCCACAGTGACCTGGATTTTGAACAGCCCTCATAATCTATTGAAACTCTTCTCTCTGAGATCAACAATGGTTTTTTAATTCTTCATACCTTGCCTTAAGAACTCACTAAGTGCCGGGCCCAACGTCAAGCACTTAAGATGTATATCTTATTGTCGCTGTTACCTTCACTCCTCCCCCAATGCAACACATTCCTTTAAATCTCATGATCCAAGCCTGAAACTTCACTTTCCTTCCTACCATATCCAATTCATTAGCAAGGATACCTTTGACTCCGTTACTAAAATACATTTTGAACCTCACTTGTTCTCTTTATCTCCACTGCCAACACTTTTGTTCAGGTCACCATCATCTCTATCCTTTTCATCGTTCTTCCTCCCCCCACCGGCTTGTTCTAGTGCAGTCCATTTTCTGCATAGCAGCAATCGTGAGCTCATGAAAGCTCAAGCCTCTGCTGGGCTTGGTGGCTCATGCCTGTAATCCTAGCACTTTGGGAGGCTGAGGCAGGAGGATTGTTTGAGGCCAGGACTTCGAGACCAGCCTGGGGAACATAGTAAGACTCCTTTCTACAAAAAATAGAAAAATTAGCTGGACGTATGGTGCACGCCTATACTCCCAGCTACTTGGGAGGCTGAGGCAGGAGGATCACTTGAGACTCGCAGTTTGAGGCTGCAGTGAGCTATGATAACGCCACTGCACTCTAACCCAGGCAGCAGAGCGAGACCTTATCTCAAAACAAAACAAAACAAAAAAATAGCTCAAACCAGGCAACTCCACTGCTTAAAACCTTCCAAGGACTCCTAGTACATTTAGGATAAAACCAGCACCTCTAGCCAAAATGGTCTAGGAAGGTCCTGCTAGCCTCTGCCTAGTTTTCTCCTCTCATCTCATGCCCACCTTCTGTATGCTCAGGCCACATTGGTTTCCTTTGAGTTCTGAGAACATACTTTCCCATCTTGGGGCCTTTGTGCATGCAGCCCCTCTGCCTGGAATGTTCTTTTCCTTTGTTCCTTCTCGCCCTGTCAATCTCAGTTCTTCTTGGAGTGATGCTTCGCCTGCCATCCCCTCCCCATTATTCTCTTCCTCAGTGTTTTGTTTCTTTTCATGTCACAAAGAGGATTTATACTTTTCTTGTTTATTTGTTTACTTGACTTTGTCTGTCCTCCTCCCCCTATGATAAGCTCTGAGGGCAGAGACACAGTCAGTCTTATTTATTGTTTTCACCCCAGTGACAGGGGGGTGGGGGGGCGGGGGGGCGGCTCGGATAGAACAGTACTGGCACTTAATAGATGCTCAGGGCATTTAGCTCAAACGTTTCCTTCTCCATGAAGCCCTCAGCGCCATGGGAGAGTTAGAGATGACTTCCTCTGGAGTCCTATAGCAGTCTGTATAGTTACTCATTTTTAAACCTTCAGCATTTAGCACAGTGCCTGAATCATAATAGGCACTTGGTAAAATACATGATGAATGAATGAATAAGTAAATGAATGAAATGTTATTTTCATGGGAAAGAGTGACTTAGGTAAAAGCAGGGAGTGACAACTGAGAGGTGGATGTGAGCAGTTTTTCTGAGGACAGAGGAGCCAATAGGTTTTTAAAGGTGGAAGTCTGAATTCACTTCTGAGGCTAGATAGCTCCTTTATTTTTGGAAGAAAAATACTTTTGGGGAAAAAGCTATTGAGCTATACAAATGTAAAACAAATTTTGGAAGAAAAATACTTTGGGGGAAAAGCTATTGAGCTATACAAATGTGAAAGCTTCTTTTTTTTTTTTTGAGACAGGGTCTCACTTTGTTGCTCAGGCTGGGGTAGACTGGTGGGATCACAACTAACTGCAGCCTCAAACTTCTGCCCCGGGCCATCCTCCTGCCTTGGCCTCATGAGTAGCTAGGACTACAGGCACGTGCCATCATACCTAGCTAATTTTTTCATTTTTTGTAGAGACAGGGTCTTGCTTGTTGCCCAGGCTGGTCTTGAACTCCTGGCCTCAAGCAATCCTCCTGCCTTGGCCTCCCAGAGTGCTAGGGTTACAGGCGTGAGCCACCACGCCCAGCCTTAGTCATATTATTATTTAGCTACAACCACAGTTAAGAATGCTGGAACACATAAAAATAAACCATCTGGTGGTAGAAAGACTGGACAACATGCCTTTAGTGACAGTGGTATTTCCAGAAATTATCTGTCAGATTGTTCGAGCCTAGACTATATAAAGACAAATATTTTCGTGTCATTGGATTATATTTGTTATAATCCATAATAACAGTTATACATCTTGCCTAATACAAAGGGATTGTTGTGGTTGATAATTGATTCAAGGTGATAATGTTGCATAGAGAAATGGGGGTGTGGGTATGGAGGAGAGAAAAACAGGAAGAAATGACAATTTTGATAAAAAAAACAAAGGATAAAAATTATCCTTGATCAGTATCATTCAAATGAACACATTTAAATCACCTGTATTTCCCCTGTTGGTAAATTTAGTAAAGTCCACATCCTCTGTAACCTTCTTGTTGTTAAAAGCTACTGGCCATGAGAGGGTGGGTAGTGCCATTACCTGATGCTATGATATAGAGAACTGCAACCAGTTCCTTAGTCAGAAACCATCTGTTTCATTCGTCGGGTTTTACCAGTATTTCGATATGTTTTATTTTTATTGTTATCAGCTGAATATCTTTTTAAAATAAAATCACCTATGCCTTATGAAATTTTGGTGCTACTGTGATAGATGTTATGGAAAATGTTGAATTACTTTCTGCCATAGCTGGGAGCCTGGATTGGCCAAATGAAGCTGTGGGTCAGGTGCGGGTAAGGAGGGCAAGGCGGGCCACACTTGCACACCAGTCTTTTCAAAAGTGCCAGCATCTGCCGGGAAAGGAAGGATGTCATCATACAGCATGCATCCCAGAGGGCAAACCTTGTCACTTGCTCTCCTGGATTAAAAATAAGCATTGATTTCATCACAGTCATGATTTCAAAAATTAAACTTTAACATAGAAGTAAATATTATGGGAAAATAAAGTGTTTTCATAGAGCACAGTTGGTTTCTCTTTCACAATCCTTTCTAGCTAATCATCATTTGTTAATTTTTCTTCTCTCTGTCAACCTTTAAAGTTTTTTTTTTTTTTTTGGTTACACGTTTACACATAATGGTACAAAGAGTTATCTATTAATTCACTTACAAACTTCCATAATATGGTGTATTTTTCCCTTTGCCCCAACTGTAGGCAGACCTAGGATAGAGTAGAACCAAGCAAAGAGGAACCCGAAAGAAGTCTGTAATTTGGGGCACATGATAAGAGTCTTATTCATGAGGGCTGTCACGGATGGGACAGCAGTATGAGCAGCACAGCTCTCCCTGTTGGTTTGTGTGTAGAGGAACAGGGGAAACACCTGGTGTTTGGAGCCAGAATACCTAGAGTTTCTACTCAGCCACTTCCTAGGCATGTGACTTGACCGTCTCAGCGTGTTTTGTCATTTATAACATGGAGATCAATAAACAACACCTGCTTCATAAGGTGGTGAAGATTAAATGAGATTATGTGTGTGAAAGCACATTTTCCATTAAAGCTCTGTATGTGTGTGCATGTCTTGTCTATACCATTGCTGCTTTCTCTTTTCTTCATTGCTAAGAGCATCCTGATTTTATATGGGGTGCTTGATCTCAGCTAATCATTTCTGTTCTATTCACTCTCTGCAGTTTATTTATTTTCTTAGTTTCCTTTGCAGCCATGAGAGCCAGTTCCAGCCAACGAGATGTAAGGGGAAGTCAGCTGAGGGTTTCTGGGAGTTTCCTTGTTAAGAAGCAAAGCTGCTGTTCCCACCACCACTGCTGTTCCTTTTTGTTTGGATGCTTAGGAAAGATCCCAATTCTTGGAGCAGTGGCAGCCATCTTGGGAACATGAGGTAAGAAGCATGAAGATAAAAAGCTGACTTGTTGAGAATGGCAGAGTAGAGGAACTGCGAAGAGCCTGGTTTTTTTTTTCTTCATGGAATTTCTGAACCATCTCACAACTCTCCTCCCTTCAGGTTCCTAGGTTTGTAAGGTGATTAAATGACTGATACCATACTTATATGTGCTTAGGTGGGGCATACATGTGAGTGTGGTACCTTGAGGGCACTGTGGTATAACAGGAAAGAGCACTAAATTTGAGAGTCAAAAGCTGGAGGTAACTGGTTCTGAATTAATACTCTGAGCTTCGACTTACAGATCTATAAAATGGGAATAATACCACTTAACCCACAGGGCTATTGGGAGGGCTAAATGAAATAATACAAATAGAAGTGCTTTGCCACTGAACAAGGGCTACATAGATATAAGATGTTGTTGGATAGCCTACTGCTCTTACTGGAGGAGGGATGAAGGTGTGCAGGTCAGAAGGACTTAAGTCAATTTTGTTTTTGCCAACAACCCCCTACCCTGCTCCTATTTGGTGATCTCCACTGAGACATGCCAAAATGTCTCAAGCTACCCCCTCAATGCCCAGCACCCTCTATCTCCCCATTTTCCACACTTTGAGACTCTTTGTTACTTTTTCCAGCTTCTTCTCCCATCTCAATCCTCCCGACAAGAAATGGACTCCTCTTGTGCCCCATCCCCTTGGGCCCAGTTAATTGTTGCTCATCAACCTGGTATGTGTTGGTGTACGCCAGGGACTTCCTCTGTTACCCTTCCCACACAGCAAGTGTCTGTTTTTATGAGGGCCTTAAACTGACCGAGTGACAACAGTAATAGAAATTTCAGGGGGCTATGGCAAGAGGTCAAGGAAAAGCACTTGTCATCTTAGTGTTTCTGGGAGACCCCAGTTGGGAGGGCTGTTCAAGGCACAACTATTCCCCTCCCTGGGAAGGGCCTAATCCACAGTTGTGAACCTCAGTGGCCTCCTCTGTGCTAGAACTTAATGGTGAACCCCAAACTAAAATGAACCACAATTACCTGCTCACCTTCTAAATTCCCAGAAAGTTGGTTTTCTTTTTACAGACACGAAAACGGCCAACTGCTTCCATCTGGAATGCATTCAGCTGCAGGGAACAGAAACCTGACTTCAGGGACTCATACAAATCAGAGGAAAACCTCACATAGCAAGAAGACTGGCAGGCTACGGTTGCTGGTAAGAGTTCAGTGGCTTGAGCATGGTGTCAGGAACTCAGACAGGAGGCCCGCTTTCATCCAGTGGATGGATTGTAAGTCTGTCTGCTCTGTTTAATACTTCTACTGAAGGAAATTTCCATGTAAAGGTCATGTCAGAGGCTGGTGAAGTTAAAAAGTAGTGTTAAAAATAGTGAGCACGTGCCTCAGGGTTTGGCAATGTTGTGTTTGAAAAACGTTTTGCCTCATACCTGGTCCTGGCCCTTGCCCTATTTAAAATGGACATTTCCTCTTTGTTTTGTTTGTTTTGTTGTCTCCTGTGCTCTGGGGTCAAAAGTATTGTCCCCAGTAGAGGCAGGAGAACAGAGTGAGCAGGACTCTGGGCCCTGGAACCACACCAACCTATCGATCTTCGACCATTTTTGACCTACAGAGAGGGCAACGTCATATAGTTCAATTTAATAGGATGATTATCATCATTTGGTGACTGTTGAGTGCTGATTATTAAATAACTTTAACAGCTCCCAGGTGACCAAGCTGGGATTCAAACACTGTTTGGTGTCAGTGCCCCTGCGTAGAAGCACAGAGCCACGCTACCTCCCTCCAGTTTTTGTTAAACAGTCCTCATCTTCTGGCCTCCAGGTAATAAAGCTAAAGATAGGCTTTTCCTACTTTTCAAACTTGGCTATACGCCCTCAGAATATGTGAGAAAATGCAGCCAGCATCTTCCAGAAGATTAGGAGGGCAGTAAGATATCGTAGCCACCTCCTGGCTGACATTTGAGCCCTGCTTTCGGCACGGTCAAGCCTTTCGGAGGCAGCCAGTGTATGGCTTGTATCAAACTCTATATTTAGGAAGAACAACTGTGAGCTATGACAGGAATTCTCTTTAACACTTAGCCTTAAACTGAGTTCCCCTCCAGCCCCGAGCCAGGAGCAGCTCTCAATACTGGGAGAGGCACAGAGCACTCGAGCTATTTCAGCCACATGAAAAGCATCGGAATTGAGATCGCAGCTCAGAGGACACCGGGCATCCCTTCCACCCTCCAAGGAGCTTTGTCTTCTTGCACCTGGCTGCTTGGGACTTTCCTTAGGCAGTAAACAAATACCTAAAGCAGGTAAGCGGAAGGATCCAGCTCCGGCAACTGGGCTTTCTAAAGGAAATTTCCTTGATACTTAACATGGAGTGACTACTTATAACTTTGTAGGCTTGTAACCAGTGGGTGTAGCTTCCTTGTAAATTCACTGTTCATTGGTGGTATTGCTGCTTCTGTTTTATAAATTGTGAGAGGTGGGGGTGCTGAAAGAATATTAAGGTAAAGGCAGTTTTCATCAATAGTGACATTAACAAAATGTCCACAGTCTAGATATGATAACTGTGACCTTGAAGCTGTGGTGGCCAGGATTACAGTTGGTCAGCTGCAGATTGATTCAGGCTCTAAGCTGAGAAATAATCAGGAGAATTTGTGGCAGAGGAAAGCTATGATGCTAGTTCTTTGGTATACTTAAATGCAAATTATTGCCAGAGTTTTTACACAGTACAAGTTTGAAGTGCCTTTTTCCTTTCCCTAAGCGCCAGGCTTGGTCTCAGTGATAAAGTTCTATCAGCATCTTGTACACAGATAGAACCATCTTTTCAAAAGCTTCACTTTGGTCACAGTTTTCCTGTACTCAGCAGGGTAGAGGGCAGCACTCATGTCCCCTTCTATGCGGGCACCAGGTTCTGAACCATGGGAATGCCAAGAGTAACTCTTCCCTCTCAGCGTATTTAAGGCAGAGTGAATAAGGAGTTAGTCAGTTCGGACAGCTGAACATCTTTCTACACCCTTCTCAGGAATTATTTTTAGCTGCAGGACAGAAGATAATTCCTTTCAAGATGGAGCTTTACCCATTTATTTGACCTTTAAAAAGAGAAAGCCTTTCCCTCCAAATATTGATTGATTTTCCTCTGAATCCCTTCATATTAAATTAGTGATATTAATATTGGCAAATTTTTAGTAAGTCAAAGAGTTTTATTTAGAAGTCAGATATTAGGGGCTGCCTACTGAAAAACAAGCGACAGTATGTTATACATGACTCAGCATACAGAGCATTAAAAATCTACACTGGCATGCAGAACTTCCAGGAAAACTCACCGGTGTTCAGCCAGCAAGCATTTCCATTATATTACAGGCTTTGTAAAAGTCAATATATGCCTTGTCAAACTTGCCATGTTTCCAAATTTTAGCCAGAACCAGGAGACATAGTAATTGAGTGCTGTAAAGAGAACCTCTTTGGATGAAAAGCAGTGGCCCCAGTGGGAGTGGAGTGTGTATCTAAGGCATAGTTTTCTTTTTTGGTCCCGAGATGAAGCATGCAGATGAAGAAGGAAGGTGCGTGCTACACTCTACATCCCTGATGGAGGTGAACGCAGGGCCAGGGAAACAGCCAGGGAACACTGTCTATTTTTATTCATCAGTGTGCTTTGCCCTGATTCTCTGCGAATAATGAGGACAGCAGGAACTGCTGCTGAACTGATTTACACAAGTGTTATCTAGCCTGTTTGTGAGGAATGAGAGCTGGGATCTGACCAACTTTCTATAGATGTCTCTTTCGAAGATTGACATGTATGTTAAGAGATTTGTATGCAAATGAGAATATACCAAAACTGTTTAGGAGACAAGGCCTATCCAGCCTTTAGGCTCAGAGGTCCACAAAAAACAAAGCAATCCAGTAGTTAGCGTAATCAGCTCAGTGAAAAAACAAAATCAGCTTATTTAAAAAAATCAATGCAATATAAATAACATAATCATCCATTGCCTATTTTTTTTTACATTTCAACCTGCTATTGTCATAGCATAACAAAATTTCCTAATCCCCATTTCAAATCGATGTACAATAACTTTTAAAAAAGTTCCCAAATGATATTAAACTTTAGTTGTACACACACGGAGAATACTATATACAGAGATATTTAAAGTCCTGTGAAAATTATTGTTTTGCTTGATTTCTAATAGCTTTTGAGGAATAGAAACATTAAAAATTAAATCACCAAGCTTTTCTTTTTGGAATTGAACTGTGTGTCCTAGAACCAAAAATAAAAAACCCTTCATTTCTCTTTCATATTGCAGGAAAGACAGCAATCTATTTGAAACATATCACAGAGCAAAATGCATCCCTGATTGTTCAATCTGTTGTTGCGTTTTAATTTTTTAACCAGGGCTGGGCATGGTGGCCCATGCCTGTAATCCCAGCACTTTGGGAGGCTGAAGTGGAAGGATCACTTGAGGCCAGGTGTTTGAGACCAGCCTGGGCAACATACAAACAATTTACGAAAATTATCCAGGCATGGTGGCAGGTGCCTGTAGTACTAGCTACCTGGAAGGCTGAGGCAGAAGGATCCCTTGAGCCCAAAAGTTAGAGGTTGCAGTGAGCTATGATTGCACCACTACACTCAAGCCTGGGCAACAGAGTGAGACTCTGTCTCAAAAAAAATTTTTTTAGACCATATTGAAAATAATTCTACCTAGATTTTAATGCATGAAATCTGTATCTATATATTACCAAGACATTCAGGTGAAACTTTTAAAAAAAGTCCTATTGTTTTCATGTATGTGGCTCCAAAAATTATATATTGGGATATACTAATTATAGAGGTTTTTAAAAAATATGCCATTGTTTAACTAAATGTAATAGAGCCTAAGACTTTGAAGATCTCAAAAAAACTTAAGTTTTTCACATAATTCTTTTTTTTTTTTTTCGAGACAGAGTCTCGCTCTGTTGCCCAGGCTAGAGTGCCGTGGCGTCAGCCTAGCTCACAGCAACCTCAAACTCCTGGGCTCAAGCAATCCTCCTGCCTCAGCCTCCCAAGTAGCTGGGACTATAGGCATGTGCCACCATGCCCGGCTAATTTTTTTCTATATATATTTTTAGCTGTCCAGCTAATTTCTTCCTATTTTTAGTAGAGACGGGGTCTCGCTCTTGCTCAGGCTGGTCTCGAACTCCTGACCTCGAGCTATCCTCCCCTCTTGGCCTCCCAGAGTGCTAGGATTACAGGTGTAAGCCACTGCGCCCGGCCCAGAATTCTTCTCAGATCTTTTATCTCTCCAAGTATTGAGAAACATCACTACCTCAATTCTTACTCTGAACTTAAAGCTGCAGATCAGTACAGCACTCAAAACTCACAAGCTGTGGATGATGGCAGTAAACAGTAAATATTTGCATCACGCTTTATAGTTCACAAGGCCTTTTCAGGAGCATTATGTCATTTTGATTCTCACCACAACATGTGAAGCAGGTAAAATTTAAGGAAGAGGAAATGGGCCTAGAAATGTTGAGTGACATTGCCCAGGTTTCATAGGACCTGTGGCAAATGCCAACACTGCTCTCTGCATTCATTCACTCACCGGTTAACATATATCCTCACAGTAGTCAAGAGAGAGAACTCGGTCAACCTATTTTATAGTTTGGGTTTAAAATGCGGCATATTTATACTTCAATGAATTTTTAAATTTTCAGTTGGTCCTGTCGACATTTAATAGACCAAGCTATAAAAACAGACCAGAGCTGGGCTATTCCCTGCTCCCCTAGCCCCAATAAATCATGGCCTACATCCCCAAGTATGCTCTAGTCACTGTGCTCTAAGGCAGGT